>NW_027412533.1:1200000-1602500 GCF_025532065.1 Leptinotarsa decemlineata
CGTACAGTCTCTGGAAAGCAGACAGCCACTGCAATGTTTAAAAAAATCTGTTTAAAATCTGTTTTTCCGTTAACCAGCTGTCGCACCCCTACGAACGACAACCCTCAGAAGCCGAAACTTGTGCGAGCTAAGGATTAACGAGGTCTTACCTTTTAACGTGTGATTCCTAACACGGAATCAACATGTTTAATATATTGGTATACCTGATCACTTGTAAAATAATCCTCATTCCACGATTCTCTAACTTTTGTAACGCCGATACCTTATTTTGGTCAAATGACTATAAATTGCATAACAATCAAAATAGGGTTGGATTATACAATTCTATAGTGAAAATTTTGAATACATCAAAAGCCGAGATCAAATTCTTGAGAAAAAATATATTTTTTTTGCAATTATATATATATATATATATATATATATATATATATATATATATATATATATATATATATATATATATATATATATATATATGTATTTCCTAATTTATCGCCAAAATGTTATGGATTATTTTGACGGAATTTAATTTGATAGCATTTGTGAAAGTTTGGGTAAAGCACATTATTTTCAGTGTTTCATGAACCTGTCGAAGACTTCTTGTATTAGCAGATAATCATTCCAATTAGAGACTGCATGGAATACTTAAAACATTCTGAAATATCATTTATATAGATGTTGAAGAGTAGTGGACTCAAATGTGATCCTGGGGAACCCAGATGTTGTGCATATTGAGTTTTTTATATTGATTGTGTTACTTTACTGCTCATATACATATTTTGTAATCCGTATTTTGTTTCTTGATATTTGTGAAACTATCATATATAACTTTTCATTAGCATAAAGTTCTCATCATTAATTGAAATTAAAAATTAACATTGAATTTGTTAATTGAAATTAACATTAAAATATTACACCACAAGGTACCTGTAAGAGGGCTACATCTTCAACAAGACGTAGAAACACTAGCAGTACTAATTCTGTTTGAGTTTCTCCACAGGAACAGGCATCCGACAATTCGGATAACAAACCAGGCCATTGCTGAGGCCATTCTCTTTTCACCATTTCAACAACTACTCGACTGAGAGCGTCTTTCATATGAGATTCGTCACTGATGCCCCCAGCAGATAGAAGTTTCATTGCATTTTCCTAAAAAAAAATTAATCAAATATAAAATATGGGTAATTGATCAGATAGTAAAAGTAAAAAAAACGTGTGCGTCTTGGAACGCCTTACAGAAGTGATAACTTAAACTAATCTAAGTTGAACTATTTAATATTGAAATAGTTATATTTTATGTATATTAATATGATAATGTAAGGAAAGGTTATTGATTAATAAAATCTTTTATTGAATATTTTGTGTATGTACATATATTATAGCTACCAAAAGCCAATTGTTACTTTTGTAGGATTAAATAATGATACTAATAATTTATATACACAGAATCAGTATTATCATTTTTAAGCTACGTTTCACATAAGAAAATAATATTAGGTGCTTGCTGGTTAGATTTTTATAATAATCATATTTAATATGTATAGGTATAAAGAGAGCGAGAGAAAGCGAGTTTACTTTCATTCGACAACTTATTTTAGCGTTAAAACAGTTTTTCAGGCATAATTACACAACTTCCAAAAATAACAGGTTTCAGATTTCTTTTTATGTTCTCTAAAATATAATCATATGTGCAAACTAAGTTGTATAGATGTAAAGTTTTTTTTGGATGACACCTTAGCTCATAACAAAGGATAGAAAAATTGCCAAAATAACTTTTTTCATCATTTACTGAATGAACACCATATCTGAGTAATAATAACTCCGTTCTCATTAGTAGACTTGGCTCCAATAGTTTAACGTGTTACGATGACGTGACATATTGCTCACAACACTACTTCAGCCCGACTGACCGTCCGCAAATTAACATGCGAGATACTTCTCTGTCGCGATAGAGTGTGGAGAAAGGGAAGCCAGACATACTGATGCGTTACGTTACAAAGCGGTTAACCCTCCCATAAGA
This sequence comes from Leptinotarsa decemlineata, assembly GCF_025532065.1. Classification (NCBI taxonomy): domain Eukaryota; kingdom Metazoa; phylum Arthropoda; class Insecta; order Coleoptera; family Chrysomelidae; genus Leptinotarsa; species Leptinotarsa decemlineata. The sequence continues at coordinate 1,202,021 of NW_027412533.1, forward strand.
AGTTAACACTACAAAAATTATGTTTGAATAGTCTGTCATTGTCCCTATGTAGAAACTGGAAATAGAGGTAAATACATAAATGAATTGTTTATTTCAGAAATCCCTAACATTCATTTAATCAAATTTTTGATAGACAAGAAACAACTTTCATCTTCAACATTAATGAAGATTCTCTGCAATAAAATCATATAAAACCATGCACACGGATGCATGACAGATGAAAGAATTTTACAAAAAAAAAATGTTAATTTACATGACAATACAAAACTAGCTACATCCATTTTTGTCAAATTTCGAGAATCCACAAGTTTTATGAGAAAGCAACCATTCAGAATTCACTGTTGCCTAGTATATTGATCAAAATGGAGATAACGAATTTTCCAATGAAAAACTCATATAGTACGGTTGAAAATCACTGTGAATCTTATTTTTGCCAAAAATGTCAGTCGACGGGTTTCTAGAATAAACGTTTCAAATACGATACTGAATATTATAAGTATGTTTCAAAAGTAACCAGAATTGTGGTCAGATGATCCTAATGAATGAAACAAAAACTTCAATTTCGAATATAAGAAGAGAACTTTTATAAAATATGCCCATATTCTGAGTCAATAGATATGTGAATTCCATAAGAAATCTGCTTACTATTATTATTATCAGCATTATCAGCAAATATTACATCGACCAAGAAAAGCATTGAATTTGGATATACCAAACAGAATCCTTGTTAAACATTAAATATAGTGCAAAAAGAAGTCCAATGATATAGAGGATGTCTCATAAATCATGGTTCAAATTGAAAAAGATTATAGAGAATATGAACTATATATTTGTACAAATTCAAATTGATTTTGACATGATAGTTTTCGACATCAATAAAGTATTTATTTCTGATTAGAAAAGCTCATAAAATTGGACAGAACTGGTGAATTTGTTTTAAGAATAACTGATACAATTTTTTGCAAGATTTTCAATATAATAGTCATTTATTCTATGTATGATTTCTGAGAATAAAACTGGTTTTACTAGAACCCAGTGAATTATAAAAACTTGGTTTTTCAGGTAGGTAAACTAATTAATTGTCTGCTTGAACTGTAGGTAATACCTAATATTGCAGGGTATATAGTAAAAATCTTGCTGTAAATTGTATCAGTTATTGTTAAGTTCACATAAAATATTATTTATTATCATCATTATTACATTTACAAGCATTACATTACAAGTGTTTCAAAAATAAAAGTGTTCTTACCTACAAATAATATATTTTATATCAATAGTCAAACAGCATTTAGGCTGGTACAACTACTCTTGTATGATAATTTATAAATTAATATATGATTGTCCAAAAACACATAAAACATAAATTATTTGTACAAAGAGAAAAAAAAAAGGAAAAATTAGTTAAAATGTAGATATTAATAAAAAATATTCAATTTCTTTCATTTATTTCCTAAAAAATGAATTTTTTCAATAATAAATATTTTGAATTTCATGTTCAGGCAATTTATTGAAGGCGAAAAGTGAATCAAGTGTAAATCTTTCCTGGCCAGCTATAGAGTTTGCAGTATTGAGATGAAACAGACTTTGTTGGCTAGTTTCTGAGCCTGTCCATTGAGAAATATTCTTCCATATCTTCAACATTCAATAAATATTTGATTCAGCTAAAAATTTGTGAATCTAAAATTTGCTACTTCTTGTTTTAATTTAGAACACCTTCGCAGCGTTCCAATAATGGAGTCCGATTCTTTACTATTGTTTTCAAGTAATTTTATTTTTGTTATTTTAACAAAAAACATACTTAAGACCCAGACATAAGTAGCAGGATTTTTGGTCTTTCATATGCAATGTCCTGTAAAAAATTCAGTTTTCAGAAAATCTGGGAGTTTAATTTTAATGGCACATGAATATTCAACAAACATAATTTATACTAGGCAGTAGAAAACTCAATAAGAAACTATCACTTTCAGCACCAGTATGAGCTGGTAAAATAAATGAAAGATCAATTGGTCCTTTTCAAGATTTTTTATACATTTTGACAGCCAAGTATGGGAAGTTTTAACAAATGCCTAACAAAAAAGATGAATGGAAAAGAGTAACGTCCCTGGATCTGAACCCTCTTGTTTTTTTTTGGGATAAAAGAACATGTATATGAAAGAGAATGTAATAAGGAACAAGATTTGCAAGAACGAATTCATCATGAAGTGATGAACTATCAAATAATCTACCAGCATTTAGAAGTCTTTGACGCTGAAGGCTAAGCATTAGAGCTGGAGAGAGACATTTCAAACATTAATTGTCAATATTTTTTTGAATAATTGTATTATGTCCTCATATTAAATTACTATTGAATGTATTGACCCCTTGTTAGAAATAAAAATATTACTACCTACAAATGTAAATGGCACTAAAATCTTTGGTAACAAGATGTTTTGCATAAAGTAAAATCCTATTTTACTCAGCAAAAAAATATAGTTTTCACCTAAAGGGTAATTTTTATATGTTGTCTTCAGATAAGACCCTAAACTATTGCCAATTAAAAAAAAACTCAAATGTCCCAAATATTCTGAAAATTAAAGATCAGTAAATACTCCTACTCAACTTATTAAAATTTATAACAATAACATAATTTTTGTAAAAATCACAGAAATATCAAAAAACCATGTGAAATTAGACCCTAAGTTATAAAAACTGTTCTCTACCACCAGCTCCAGTTTGAAACAAGCCTCTAAAATAGTCAACTGTGCCACAATTTATCTCTCAAAGTTTACAAAAATTCCCATACATAGACTCAAATTTGAATAGCAACATATATAGAATAAATAAATTTTTAGAGCAGCAAACCTTAATGAACAGCTTTTCTTGTTGCGATATTTGAGTCCACCTATATTTAACTGTGTGTTCCATAAGTTGTAAACCAAAGTGTCTGGAAATAGGTGAGTGCTGAATACCAGCAGCCAAGTACAGACCTGCCTCTGCACACAGTGGTGAAGTTTCTTTAAAACTCTCACAAGCTTGGTAGGCCCTCATTCTATCCTGTTGTGAAGCACCATCACTTAGGGTTAGGTCGACCGCTCTTGCTAAATCTGCTGCTAATGCAGCAACGTCTGGTCCAGCCATTTCTAATTATTTCTGCGGCCAAAAATGTATATCAGTTCATAAATTGCGAGCACATTGAAGCAAGCATGCCTTTCCGTTTTTTCGTAGGAACCAGTTAAGTGGGGGAATACAGACAATTTGGCAGTGTGATGTAGGTTAAGGATCTGAATATATGTCTTGAAAAACTTACGAAAATTTAGTTTTTGTTTACGACATATGATTGGACATTGTTAAAAAATGTGCAAACCAATTTGACTTGACGGACGGTTGCTTATTTCATCCGATCACATTGGCTGAAAGGTTAAATCCTAAATCAGCGAACTCTAGCGGATAATGTTAATATAATTGAGTCATAGAGCAAAGTATTTTACAAGAACTGAAACCGTATTCTGGGCCTAATTTTAATATAAAAATTCATTCAAACATATAGGTCTGGAAATGCATTGTTTTCAAAACACAGGGTGTTGCATTTTTCTGAATATTTATTTTTTATATTAGGTAATACTGTAAATATCCATTGGTCACGATAATGAATGAACTAACTTACTAGGATAATATTTGTAAGACACTTAAACAAAGTTTTGAGTAATTGTCGTTTGTCGATTTTGTTAAAAAACAGTTGAAAAATCAGTTTTTTATTTTTTATTGTACATCATTCCTATTACACTGAATAGAGGAGTTAGAAAGGAGCCCATTATGTGAATGATTCAAATTTGCAAATTTTTTACTAATATCACGTTCATTCTGGGCAGCCATGTAAAATATTTTGTCAAAACCCTCGACCTACGGCACTCGTGGTAAAGAAATGATACAGAGATTCAGCATTTTATTCACAGAGCTGCTGAATATAACTTTTGAGTGACGCACTTGTTCGATAGATGACCTATTTATTTTGTAGAAATACATATTCAATATAGAATAAAGAAAATAACTTTTATCTAATTTCTACTGAGATTTTTATTTGTTACTACCGGTTTCGGTTTATTAAACCATTGTCAAGTTTACTTGAACTATTCTCAAGTTTACTTGGGAACTGTAACTGGTCGTAACAAATAAAAATATTAATAGAAATTGGACAAAAGTTATTTTCTTTATTCTATATACTTAAGTGACGCAGCTTGACAATGTCAAGTTGGCCCTTCAATTTTCAATGTGGTTCACATTTAGAAATGAATTGATAGCAGGCAAAATGTTTTTAAATTATAGACCATAAATTGGAGATCCCAACAAAATACGGGCGACAGATTTCGATTCTTGACCCATCTATCGATATGTGTACAAGTTGGTTCAATCTCATTGCTTGCTTCGAGATTTTTTGACAAAACAAAAGCAAATAAGTAAAACACTTGGGTTTCTATGCATATTTGCTCAAATGTAACTTGACAAATAGCAAACATGGCCTAGTTGTTTTTATCCGCTTTTTGATGTTATTTTTTCTGGGAAACAAAGTGAGCTACGAAAACAAGGCAAAGGATGAAAAAGTTTCATTTTTAGATGTTTTATTCAGCAAAAAATTGAGTGTCATACAATAATATTGGCTAAACTGTATACTGTATCCCCGAGACGCCACTGAACTCAATAATTTGTATGATGCGACCCCATGGTGCCAACTGCGTTAAAATAATGACATTTGACAGTTTGACATCTGCTAATAAATAAATAACCTATCTTTCTGAGTTTCTTCTGCATTTTCATTTTGGTAAATGAGAAACTGATTTCCAGAATATGTCTGAAAATATTCCAGTCGTCCTATATGAAGTTGGGGCTCCAGAATGAAGAATCAGCTATGAAGAAATATAGGATGGTTTTTTCCAATTATGTCCCAAAGCAAATGTCAAATGTCATTATTTTAACGCAGTTGGCAACTATGAGGTCACATCACTTAATAAGGTCAATTGAAGCTTAATGAAACTTATCACGGAAAGTAACATTGCCAAATTTCATCAAAATCAGTTGATGGATATTTACAATATTATATATTGAAAGAAGGATTTTTCAAAAAAGTTCAATACACCTTGCAGGACAGCTTAGTAGTAACGATGATAGTCTGTGGAATTAAGAATATAACACCCTGCATCTTTGAAACACCCCATTCGGACCTATAATATAAACTTTTTAATAACATTAACTCCCGAATATGCATTCACATTTTTTACCGCAATTAGGAAACATTTTTTTATACGCTGTAAGCTTTTTTCGACTCTCTATAATTTTTAGGACAAAGTGTACTTCGCTACAGTCAATAAGCTCAAAGGTGTGATATTTTCTTGATCAAAAACATATCTAGGAATACTTAGAAACTATCGGAGTGATGGCACGTTTTGATAAAAAGTGAAATTTTCAACCAATAACCGCAGTTGGAATTATTCGTTCAGGCGCTTAATTGCCCGTTAAACTGGAATAGTCAGATCGCAGTATATACCGCCCGACCGCTCTGAATTGGCTCAAATGAACTTTTGAAATAGGCATCAGAAGAAGAAAAGTATAAAAACGCCCTACTATTCTTTTTTACGTAGCCAGAATATTGGCGTGTTGTTTGTACCAGCGGCGGCTCGTCAGAGGAGGCAAGGGAGGCTTAGCCTCCCCATAAAATTTGAGGCTATTCATCGCAATAAATTGAAAGATATTGACAAATAATTACGATTTTTTTTTCTAAAAATGCTTGGGTATCATTACTTTACCATTAATTTTTAATATATATATATACATAATATGCCCGAAAAAACACTATCGCTCACTACGTAGTACGTACCACACTGTATCCTGCATCAATAAACCTCAAACGCACCGCCCATGAACGAATAAACCATCAACCCGAAATAATAAATGCCATACGTTGCAAGGGGGCCAAGCCTCCGACCGTTTTAAAAAAACACAAGCCGCGCGAGGCCGAACCAACCAGCGACATACGTCCCGATTTGTACTTTTATTTGCAGAAATTATAGCGTTAGAGGAGGCTATCCTCCAGTTGGTCTCCGTTAGTGTACGGCTGCGTTTGTTTTTTATTTAATTATTCTGACGGGATGCCGTGACGGACCGGGACTGAAAAATATTTCGGTAAATCGTTTTGGTATTTCTTACTTTTTTGTTGGACCTGTGTTTTATTTTCCGTACAAACTGAATACCAAACGTGGTCTAAAATAGGATACCCCGATTTAAAAAATTCATCTTGTAAATTAAAATTGTTCAGCAAACAAAATATAGAAACAGCTTCAGATACAGCTCAAAAAGGGGCCATAATTTCTTTTAATAATCAGGTTAGGGAAAATCGGTTGAATTCAAAAAGACTTATCGATATTACGATTTATTTGGGTTCCCCAGAATGAGCTTTTCGCGGACACGATGAAACCGAAGATTCGATTGATCGCGGCAATTACAAGGAACTGTTAATGTTATGGGGCTAATATGATTCACAATTTGGCACTTTTTTAAACGGTAGCGTTTTTTCAGTCACCTCAAAAACCATCCAAAATGAGCTTATAGACAGTGTGGCATATATTATTAAGGAAAATATGAGCAAGGAGATTGAAAGTATTTCTTTTTTTGCATGGGAAATTGATTAAACCACCTATATTACCTGTACATCACAACTTTCAATCGTTTTTAGATATGTCAAAGATAAGCATAATTAAGTACATGTGCTTATAAAATATTTGTAGCAATTTTTTAACAAAACTGTTATATTAGAAGAGAAAATTATTATCATTCATTGACTGAGAAGAGTTAATCTAGGTATATTAAATAACTCAAAGACAACCCTTTTTCCTTGTTTTTGTTTTTAAAATGGTCAGTTTTAAACGTATAATTTTCGGCAATACACAATTTTTGTTTGCATTCATGCAAATATTACGTATTTTGCTTTGAATAGGTGTGGTATTCCAAAAAATGTTGCGCCTCCGGCGGGCTTTTCTGTGTGTATATAGTCTTTATAACTTTGTTCCCCTGTTCTGCAATGCATGAGCGTCACTGGTTTGTACCCAAACTATTTTTAACAAGAATAATAGAATAGACAATATTGGATTGACCTTTGTCAATATATATCGGGCATATTTTCACATCCGATGGGTTTTATTCTCATCTTGTGTTTTTATAAGTATTTATCGAGTTTGTTCACATCGTTTCTCAGATCATTGGCTATTTACTGGATTATTATCCGTGGTCTCCAAATATTTAATCCTGACGTTTCGTCTACAATTGCAATATGCATTATTGAAGGGGATGCGGTAGTAGTTGAAGTGATCTACCTTACTGCGATAAGCATCAAACGATTATTTCTTGTTTTGTTTACTATTGAATTCATTGAAATTTTGAAGTTTTCGTGGGATTTTGGGGCTTATTGACTGTGATTTATTTTGCAGAACAACCACTCTTCTCAAACACTAGAATTGCAACTCTTTTCTCGATACGCGTAACACCAATAACTAAGTTGGAGTCTCCAGGAGGTGAAGTAGACTAATCACTACCTACTGACATTAGACTTCTTCATTTCCTGAAAACGCCAACTTGGTTGGTGAAACACGCGTCGAGAAGCGTGTTGCAGTTCTGGTGATTGGGAGTAGTCCTTGTTTTAGATTTATTCTATACCAGAGCTTCCAGTTATAGACGTATTATTATCACAGTTTTTTTGAGTGAATGCACATGTAAACAATCCCCTCATTTCTTTATTCCCGTGAAGTATGAAATTTGGAAAACAACTCTATATGAATATTCTTCATTCTTTGAGGAGTGGGAACCACAAAACTCAAATGTATATTTTAAGACGAAATATAATAATTATTTCTGTGTCTATACTGTTTGTGAATCAGTTTGTTTTTATTAGGACCTTAACACTTTTGCATTTGAGACTATCCACTATATTTATTTAATTTATAATCTCTCTTCATCAAATCCATAACAAGGGAGGAAGGGTTTAATTTTTCATGATTGTTAGTTAATGTTTACGAAAATAAATAATATTCAATAGTTTACTTACTTTTTAGCATAAGAAGTATTCAAACTGGTAGTGACAGTTAATTATCGAAACCTTTGGAAATAAATGAATATTTTATTCACTTTTATTTACTGAACATAATTTTCTAATTAGAGAAATGCAACTCTTGAGGTATTTATTGATAACCTGAAAATGTAATTGAGTTGTTAGTGAACGTTAACATACTAAAACAAAGCTACTTTGGTTGAAATGTTGGTCTAACAACCTGTCGATAAGACAATGTGATTATTTCTGGACTACAATTGAATTATGTTCAAAGAATTCGAAGAATTTGAATTAATCGCTGGAAGGTATCAGTGGTCTGACTTCAGTACCAAAAAAAAATTACTGATTTCAAATTACAGTTGAACTTTGTTTTAGCGCAAACCCAGGTGGGATTTGGGTCCATCTGTAGTAGCAACATGATCCTGGAACTCTTGGCTGGGTATCCCTGGCAGCTAAAGTCATTACTGGAAAAAGAAGAAGAAGATGTTATTTTGTGATACTGGTGTTACTCGTTTGGCAACACTGACAAAGCACATGTTGAAAGTTTGTTGTCATTCGGTGGTTTGGAGTGTGTAGAGATTTTTAAATTGGTAAATTCACCTCAGTGAAGCGATTGAATCGCCGAGAGGTTACTGAATTAGTGAAAAATATAGTCTCACTTCAAAATTGTATCGAACATAATTTTCAAAAAATGGTAAGTTTGTCATTAAGTGGAAAATCATTTTACAGCATGCAATTTTACAGGCTGAAGAAGTCAATCCAAAAGCTTACCCACTGGCCGACGCTACCCTTACTACAAAAATTTTGAATCTGGTGCAGCAGGCTATGAATTATAAACAACTTCGTAAGGGGGCGAACGAAGTTACCAAAACTCTTAATCGGGGAATTTCTGAATTTATCGTTATGGCAGCAGACGCTGAGCCTTTAGACATCCTACTACATCTGCCATTACTTTGCGAGGACAAGAATGTTCCATATGTGTTCATTAGGTCTAAACAAGCATTGGGCCGAGCATGTGGTGTTTCACGGTCAGTTATTGCTTGTAGCGTAACTATCAATGAGGGGTCCCAATTGAAGCCCCAAATACAAACAATTCAACAAGAAATTGAACGACTATTAGTTTAAGTTGAAAACAAAAATTTTTTTAATTTCAATATGTACTTTTTTAATTAAGTTTAAAAGTTTACTTATTATTTTGTATACATGTGGATAAATTAAAATATTTTGGCATTTCTAATACTAATACCAATATCCATTGTAAGAAGTCATTTCAGTGCGAAAGACAAGTTTTTACTAAACTTATATAATGAGAGGTTTTAATTGTTATAATCATAAAAAGAAGAGTGAAAATTGAATGTTTTTAGTATTGTAGTAAAAGTTTTATATTTATAATTGTTTTTTATTCACTATAATACTTGATTGAATCATCCCTTTTTTTTAGGTCGCCTTCAAAAAAGTATTTAGTTTTCTTTTCTAAACTGCGTGATCATCTGAAGTCAAATGTTCTAGGTGCTCAATTTTTTTTAATTTGAGAGATTTAAAATATTTTCTTATCAAATTTTCCCAAACTGCTTTGAATATTCAGTTTCAAATAATTGTGATACCATTCAAATGTTTGAATCTTTATTACAAAATTACAATATTACAAAAAGAGAGTTTAATAACAGGAAAATAAAGGATTCGAATAATATTAATAAAACGTGTTGGGATATAATAAATGAAGAGAGGGGCAAAACAAAAAAACAGACAGAAATCAAACTAAAGGAAAATGAGATAAATGACTTCTTCATTAACAAAGCAGACGATATATATCACAGTATAGTACAAACCCAATCACATGTAACTTCTCCATTGCCAGGAAATTTTAGCTGTTTCCCAAACTTTAAAGTAACCTTTAATGAAACTAGAAATATAATAAATAAAATGAAAAATAAAACTAGTGCTGACCATTATGAACTAAATATCTTTTTAATGAAAATAATCAAAAATATCATAATCTCACCCTTAACAAAGTTGATAAACGAAGCAATAAAATCAGGAATTTTTCCTGATTGCCTTAAAATTACTAAAGTGATCCCAATACCGAAAGAAAAAAATGCCGAAGAATTATGTAAACTGAGACCCATCTCAATACTTCCCGTAATCGGCAAAATATTTGAAGCAGCTCTGAAATTGCAGTTAGTAGAACACCTTGAGGTACATAACATCATTCCAGATTACCAATACGGTTTCCGGAACGGAAAATCAACCACGGACGCTGTAATGCAACTGGTAAATAAAATCGTCGTAGGATTTCAGAAATGTGTCCACACAGGAACAGTGTTCTGCGATCTTCAGGCGGCATTCGATTGTGTGTCACATGAAATTCTGCTTAAAAAATTGGAGAGGTTCAAATTTGAGGAAAACTCAATTAACCTTGTTAGATCATACCTATCGGAACATAGACAATACGTTTTTTTGAATAATAAGGCATCTGATACCAAAGAAATAAAAAACGGAGTCTACCAAGGTTCGGTTTTGGGACCAGTTCTATACTTGATTTATGTGATTGATTTCAAAACTGAAGATGACTCTGAGATTACGCAATTTGCTGACGACACGTCATTAACGCTCCAAAACACAAATTACGAGGCTATAGTTGAAGAAATGAAAGTAGCAGAATCGAATGCTAATAGATGGCTGACAAATAATAAATTACAATAAATACAAATAAAACGCAACATTACTTTTTACACACAAACAACTGCCTATAGACCAAAATGAATCGATTAAATTTCTTGGATTCCAAATGGATCCAAAGCTCTCTTGGGAAAAACATGTAGATTTTATTTGCAAAAAATTGGCAACGAGCATTTATATTATAAGAAGTTTAATGGGCATCTCGTCTATTGAAACCATTATCACTGCTTATCATTCACTTTTTATGTCCCATGTATCTTATGGTCTAGTACTCTGGGGACACTCGCCTCATGCAAAAAGAGTGTTTGGACTGCAAAGAAAAGTTTTGCGAGTTATCTTCAAACTGGGTTATCAAGAAGACGTTAAAACAACATTTATTAATAATAAATTATTTACATTACCTTCTCTTTACGTCTATTCATGTATAAATTATGTAAAAAAAAATCCTCACTTATACCTGAATCAAAACGATTTTCATTCACATAACACCAGACAAGCACAACAGATTAAAATTGAATTCACAAGACTAAATCACTGCCGTTTTTCGAAAAATTATTATGGTCCTATTTTATTTAACAAACTACCAGAAGATATAAAAAACTTAAATACAGCCTCGTTTACAAATTATATGAAGAATATCTGCCTGGAAAACGCTTTTTATAGTATCGACGAATTTTTATCATTTGACTTCAACACTAACTAATATTTTGAATTTACAATATACGTAGACAGTGAATTTATATAGAAATTGTTCACATCTCATTTTCTTATTTGTTTATTTTTTATTTATTCATTTAGTGTTTTTATGATATTCTTATGATATATGATATTTGACAAAACCTTATAATACTATTGTATTTTTTTTATGGCGAATAAAGGATATTCTATTCTATTCTATATTTTGTAATACATATGGACTTGTTGCATCTCAAATTGTGAAAATTTTCGCACAAAATTACCCAACTGTTTCTGAAGGTTGGAAAATAGTGATAGATGGAATCGAATACCAAGAATCGCAGTATTTGATTCTTTCAAGTTCTCAAGACATCTTGGGTACCTATGAGAAATAATTGAATTCTTTCAGCAAACGAACAGTCCAGGGGAATTTCTGAATTCAGCAAAAAAATTCTTAGGAATTGCTTTAACAAATATACGTTTCGAATGGACCAATTTATGTATCCGTTGATAAATTTGAGAACGATGTAACGTTTGAGACATGTAACGATGCAGAATCATCCCAACTTCAACTAACAATATATTGAATGCGTTATGGATTTTCGTCAAGTAATGGCCGATTCCATCACATATCCCAGTGTTACGTTAGAATCCGTTAGATCATTACCACTAACTTACGGATGTAATTCAAAATGTAATTTCGGGAGCTTGTATAAGTTGGTATAGTTGCCGGAGAATTTTAATGTTTTTTTGCATATTGAATAATTTTTGTCAATTGCTTTTCGAAAAAAGATTTTCCTGAGTTTTATCCTTCGCAAAAACATATACATAACATATTTAAAATAAGGTATTTTTGAAAGTTCTCATTTTTTCATGACATATATAGGGTCTATTCCATTGATCACTACCAGAAACTTACTATAGTAGGTATAATTCCAAAAAAGTAGTCACTAAATTTTCAGAAATGACTGACGTTTTCGCCTTTATCCGTCTCTCGCAGTGGAGTACGGAAATTATACTGAACAGACGATGTAGTAGGTATTTGTTCAAGTGACTTGGCACATTTGATTTCACCAAGAGCGGTACATAAGAACTCTTTCATCAGGAGAACTGCGTTTATGTAGAATAAAATTCCTGAGAACGTTTTCCCAATGGAATTGATCTCCAGAGACTCAAATCCAATGTGAATCGCTACTTTCGCACAGGCACCACTCTGAAAAAGCCTTAAGGATTTTCTTGCCCTAAAAAAATCCCAACTTGATAATAATGTTTTCATTTTAACACGTTAGGAACCTTACGTACGGCCTGACAACTTTTTTTCATTAAATAGGGTGAATAGACCTTGAACTGCTTTTATCAGTTGTTAATAAGGAATAAAATAGGAGCTAATTTGATAATTTTTTTGTGACGCACCGGCGCGTCATGCGCACAATGAACCTAACTTTGGTTCAGTGTGCTCATGACACACCAGTGAGTCATAAATCATTCAGATTATTATTGCAATATAATTTTATGATATCCATAACAAAGATACTCAATGAAAATAAACATAGTGAATCGAACACAATGTCATCAAAGGTAAAATAAACACAAAAACAAATATAAAAATAATATGAAAAACAAACAACAACAAAATAAACGCAGTAAAACTGAAGTATTCAACTAGGAACAAAACAAAACTAAGAACGTCATAGCTAAAAATCTGATATTTGAAACTACATTTTTTTTTCATGATATTCTTCGAAGCATTTTCCAACGCACAGACCTGGACTATCAGGACACTGAGTTCAGTGATATGTAGAATCTTTTCTTATTTTCTTTGCCCAACACACTTTGCATCTTTTTCGTAAAACTCTTCCTTCTTTATTTCTTATTTCAATTTTTTCAGGAAAGTGTCTTGTGCCTTGTTTTGTGATTTTTTGTTCGACTATGGTTTGTTCTTCAGGAAGAATTGTTTCTAGAACGGATAAACGAAAATCGTAATAGGATAACCGCTTTTTCGAATGTTTGTTATACAAAATGAAAGAATTAAAAAGTAGTAGTTGGAATATATGTATCCCTAGTTTTTATACCACCGGAGTGATTTTCGAACACTTGGGTAATAAGACATCATTTGATCCATACGGTCGATGGCGCTCATAAATTTATTATATTCTGCGATGGGCAACGGTTTTTCTTTGATAATACCGTTTTTATTTTGCGCCGGGACTATATCATTTTTAAATTCCGTAGATATATAAAGAACATTCCGCTTGTCTCGCCACTTTCCGATCAAAACATTTTGTTTGTATGCACCTTTCGTTTCTCCTTTCTTGAGTTTTGCTGTCGTGACATCTTTTGGAGTTTCTTTTCTTCCTGCTCTTAGTGTCCCCGTGCAGTAAGTATTTACTTCAAGCAACTTTTTGGCTAAACCAAAACTATTATAGAAGTTATCCATGTATAAGGCGTGGCCAGCATTTAAATAATGGTTCATTAAATTTAAAACCACAACATTGATTCATCCAAGAATAAGTTTTTGTTGGGGTAGTAAATAGTTTTCATTTTTTCATGGAAATAGTTCAATAAGGGACGAATCTTATACAAACGATCTTCTGGCGTTGTTTCTTCTTCACTTGGATTTCTAGCAAAATGCAAACTTCTCAGAATTAGGAAAAAGCGATCGCGACTCATATATTTTGAAAAACATTTTATCCCAAAAAGCCAATGAGTTTTCCAATAGTCCTTCAAAACGTTGCACTTGATTGTTCCTGTGTGGATAATAAGTCCTATAAACTGAAGTAACTCGTCCTTGGTAACATTTCTCCAACGAGTTATTCTTGAATGTTGCGAAATACCAACAGAAAGAAATGTTTTCAGCATAACTATTGGTTTCATTAACAACATGTTCCAACAAATTGTCGTCAAATTATAATCTAAAATAATCATAAGGACTAGCATTCTCAGGAATTGCAACTAAGAAACCTGGAGTTTTTTGGAAATCAATTTGTTTCATTCTCATACAAAAATCATTCCATACATCCGAATTGTCCACAATATTGGTACTGCCTTCCGAAATACGGATGTCATCAACTGTTAAGGTGGTTTGATTACCTTCATCTACAATAAAAACAAGTAAAAAATAGCTGAACATATTTACAAAAAAAGGAAAAGACTCGCCTTCATCAGAGGACAGCTCATAATCACTAGGGACATAGGAGCCCTCACTATTAAAATCGCAGTCCTCAATATCTGAATCCTCTAATATACGTAAAAGTTCTTCTTCTGTGAGGTTTTTAACTTCGATTCTTCGCCTTTTTCCTTTTGAGGTACTTGGTTCACTCATCTCTGAATCACCCATATTGCACTTCTAAATTTATCCCTTAAATCTAATGAAATCACAGACGACGCCGATTTTACTATAACCCAACCCTATTAAACATGCTCCCACTGTTTCGACACATCCACCACAAACTACTTATATAGTAGGTGGTTTGTGACATCCACTACAAGCGCTAGCAAAATACCGCCGGTTTGATAAAATAATGTACATGACGCCCCAGTGCGTCATGCGCGCGGCTGAAAAACAATGGTCACCGCACGGTGAACATTTATTATTATGGAATTGTACAATACCAAATTTAAATTAACATTAATAAGGGGCAGCCATGCTCGTCCAAATTTCACATCCTTTTTAGCAAATTAAAATACGAATGTCGCTAGAAAGTTCAAATATTTGAACTTTGATGCGAAGCGTATGTATCATGGAATCACAGAACATATGTGATACATGTCATATTGTATCTACATCGCCCTAAAAATATATTTGAACTTTATAGGGAAGTGTTGTACGAATGACAAACTTCGAAATTACATGCAAAATTATTGGTTCTCAAAAAGTTTCCATAAGAAGTAAAAGGAAATTTTTAGAAATCGCAGAATATTTAACAGATATAATAATAAAACGTCTTTATTTAACGTGGCGAAGTGTCGTAGCAGAACGTATTCTCATTTAACCGTATTTTAGAAATCATTGGAATGTCATTACTTTTAAAAATATAGAAGTTGATGTTAAAACCACTGTCGATTGAGTACTTCCTTTTTGAATTAAATTTCAACTATTTCTGTGTAATTTTC
This sequence comes from Leptinotarsa decemlineata, assembly GCF_025532065.1. Taxonomy (NCBI): domain Eukaryota; kingdom Metazoa; phylum Arthropoda; class Insecta; order Coleoptera; family Chrysomelidae; genus Leptinotarsa; species Leptinotarsa decemlineata. The sequence continues at coordinate 1,217,559 of NW_027412533.1, forward strand.
TTTCAATTTAGAATTGTTGTTGGTAGTGGTATAGTGGTCCTGCGGAAAGACTGGTTAGCTGGTTGTAATTGGAATGTGGACATGCTGAATAATTTTTCTTGTTACTTTTTTAATTTGTCTTGGATTCCTTGGCTGGAGAGCCTAGATAGCATTGGCCGCTGTGGACTGAAAAAGAAGTTTGGTTATATTGTTGTTTGAAATTTTCCGTTTTGAATTTCAAAAATAAAAATGGATTTGATTGAAACCGCTAGAAAAGCCTATAGTGAACCTTTTTATGTGAAAGACTTTTCCGAACATGGACAAATTTTACACATCCAGTTTTCACAATTTGAATGGTCCCAAGACATATTGCTTATAGGTTTCAAAAAGAAGATTTTATTGGCTCACCTGGATCTAATCGTAATTTCAATTGCCTGAAACTGTTTTTGTTTCAGTATATTTATCCAAACAATTTTAGGATACCATCGAGTTGAGAATTGTTACAGAATTTTCTCATCCAGCAAGATGTACAACCCTTAGTATATCTCCAGACACATCACTGAGTACTTTGCCCAATCGAGTTATATTCTGTGTAGGAGGCAATGATTTTAAAATTCGAATTATCACTAGCGATTTGTCTGAAAGTAATACTTGTTTGGTGAGTCCTATTTCTGAAAGTATTGTCTTCTAGAGTAATATAAGAATTGGAAATGTCCAAACAAATGAAGAAATAAAAAAAATCAATACAAATTCACTGAAATGTGTAGTTTATCTGCAGATGTTCCTTCGAACAAAAATTATATGAGATATTCCATCTGAAACAATCATGTTCAATCTTACTGAAGTCACTTCTTTATCAATATTTGTGAAATGAAAACAGTTGAGAGATAATGAATTAAAGAGTACTGGCACAAATAATTTCTTTCATGTCTTTTGAATATTTGACACAGACTGAAATAAATATGTTTAGTCAAGATTTCTAAAAATTGAAATTTATGGGATGTATTTCTAAAAACCTATGATATCAACACCACCTTCTCATCCGTTATCAAACCAATATAATAATGCTAAACCTTTAGGAAAGGTATTGAGAAATTGAATTTGTTAAAGAAAAATCCATTGCAAGCATTGTGTAACTATTTAAAATTCCCCAAAGTGTCATAAAGTAAAATTTCTTTCAAAACAACTAATTCATCAGAGAAAACTGCCTGCTTAATTCAATGAGAAAATATCAAGTGGTTACTGAACTGGACAGGTAAAGATTCAGTTTGGTTAAATGGGTAAGGTGTAAATAATACTTCACACTAACATATTTAACATTCATTAACACAGTTTTTTGTATGATTTTCACTATAAAGGGTTTCACAAACTGTATTAATGAGTTTTTATATGGATTTTCATCAAGTATGGGCCAGTTCTATTCAACACTAATATTTAATGCTAACAGATGTTTCGATACACCATGTCATCTTCTGAGCAAGTTCTGAACTAACCTAGGCATATGAAGTCATCTTGAATACTAAAAGTTGCATTGGTTGGTAAAGAGAGGTGTCAAGGGGCATTTCACCTATTTTCAGGACATAGAGTGAAAGATTAGTATAGTTGATTAATTTGATAGTACAGTAATAATGATAGTAATGTTATAGGACACAATAAAACAAGAAAATAGATGCAGTAATGAATGAATAGTAACAGCAATAATGACAATTATCCAATGGATTAGAAAATAATGAGTACAAATCTTTACCATGTTTCATAATGAATCTCTTCACCTAGAAGGCTTCTTTTATTGATGTAGTAGGTTAATGACACATTTGTTAAAAAAAAGTTCCAAGTCTTTGATTGTATCGCAAGCGTATAGTAGTAGATTATTTTGAATATTGTTGGGGTGTCCAATATATATCTGTTGTAAATATCATAATTTTGCATTTGGCTTTAATGTGTAGTTACATGAGATACATGTAAATACTTTTTAGCGGATGGATGATAGAACCTGTGATTGGTCAATGATATCAGTTTAAGGTCACTCTAGGAAAGTATGTTGTACACACTCGAGTTGAATTAAACCCACACATAAACATGTTTCATTTAGGTTTCTTTTCTTCTAGGTAATAGGTAAACACTCGAGCTACATTAATGACACTATGTTTGATCCTGAAAATAATTATTTAGCTTCTGCAAGTGATGATAATACCGTAAAAATTTGGTCTACTGATGATTACAAATTGAAGTCCACTTTCAATTTAACTTCACCTGGTAAGTTAAATAGTGGGGTTACCCCTATATTCTCAAGTTAGTCGCATAGCTCACCATTCATTTGGGTATATTTAATATACTTATATATAAAATATTCACTTCGATATATAGAATTTCTTGGCCAAAACTGATTTTTCAGTGAAAATTAACTTTTCAGCAGGGATAAAACAGTTCAAAAATGTATGTGGCCAGGGTAGCCCTAAGGACCTACTTCGAAAAAAGGAATACATACCATATCAAGTTTTATTGAATTATTTTTTTCTCCTGAGGTTTACGGCGTTTTTAGGCCTTATGATATCAATTCATACATTCAGTATCGTCGTTAAAAAACATTAACCTAGATGAATGAGAGAACCAACTCTGAGACATTCTTTTTTTAATTTCGACTTGTCTGTAATGACACCCTTGATTATTTGATAACGCCCTGTGTATTTTAAATGAAATAAAAGTAAATTTGAATTCAAATCAGAAATATCAATTCGTTTAAAGAAAGGAAACTATTCACCGATAAACTTTCATTTCAGGAATGAATGTGTGCTGGCACAGGTCAGATGACTGTAAGCTTCTTGTTGCTGAAAAAATCGGCATTATTAGGTTTTATAATGTCGATAGTGAGACTCCCATTATATCTATTGATTATAGCAAGCCACTGTCTAGTGTACATTGGGCGCCGTCAGATAGAGATCTAATAGCATCATTGCAACTTGGCGAACTTCTCATATGGGACTTAACAAAACCATGGTGAGTTTCAATTTTGTTAAAAAAAGTTACTAGCTATACTGTTATATTAAAGTGCATTCATTTATAAATGTCACTCTGTAAACGCATCCGTAATGTATTTTATGAATGAAATGTTATGAATTCCATGTCGGCTTGTGACATATGAAAAAAATGTAAAGACACTTATTTCAAATTGTTATGAAACAAAAACTAAAAATCAAATCAAATCAAAATCGACTATGGATCAACACTTTATATCTCAGCATCGGGACATCTCCTGAAGTCACTTGACAGCATCCATAACGCAGCCCTATGCATAATTACAGGTGCATATATAACAACCCCTGTCCAGTCTTCTCGCAGAAACTGGAGAGTCTTCGCTAACAACAAGAAGAAAGATATTAAGTTTGTCATACACTGTACATATTTCGTCCCTCAAAGAAACCTCATTCCTTGTCAACCGAATCATAAACCACAACAAATCCAAATTATCTTTCTCAGAAAGAACAAAACAGTACCTGCAAGAAATTGAACTTTCCCACTTACCGCCTATCTACACAAACATCATAACTCCACCGCCGTGGACGAGCCAATCCGTTTCAATAAACACTGACTTCACGACATACGACAAAGCAAGAATAAAACAAATTGTGGTTAAAAAACACTTTTCCGAAATCATGGACAAATATCCAGACTATTTGCAAATATATACCGACTCTTCGAAAATGAATGAAGAAGTAGGAGCAGCAGTCATTACTCCTGTAACCACCATGAAATATAAACTCCCCTTCAAGCTCTTACTCATGTGCAACAAACAGATTACCCGAAATACGTTATAATAACCGACTCTCTGAGCCCCATCCAGTCCATACGGAAAATATATACCCATCACTCCATCGTTGAACTTATCAAATGTAAGCTCTTTCGAATACAACAAAGACTATAGTACTATAGTATGGGTTCCATCCCATATCGGCATTAGTGGGAACGAAAAAGCCAACCAAAGTGCGAAAGAAGTTGGGCTACAAGCAGATGCCATGACAGAAACAAGAACAACACCCAGCGACCTCAAAGTGTTCATCAAAAACAAAGTGCTTGATACGTGGCAACACGTATGGTCCCGACAATCCTCCAAACTAGCTGAAATAAAACAAATCATTTCAATACCTTACAAAACTTTAATTGAAGTCATAAGCCATCAAATAGTTATCACCAGACTTCGCCTCGGCCATACAAGGCCCACTCATGAATATCTAATAACTGGAAAACAAAAACCATCCTGCGATATATGCGATACAGACCTCTCAGGAAAACACATATTACTAGTGTCCAATGTACTATGCGGAAAGGCTGGAGCATAACTTAGCCGAAAATCTCAAGGACATCTTAGGGGAAAGCTGTTATACACAACCACTCATCTCATTCTCAACCGACATAAATTGTAAATAACTTTTGTGAAATGCTATGTCAAACCGCTAATAACCTTGAAGGTTGATGCGGGTATTTTGTTAAAAAAAAAAAAACTGAAAATAGAAGTCCGAGTGTACATGAAACTGTGGAACTTTGTGCTACAGTGATAAGTGATTCGAAAAGAAGTGTTAACAAAATAAAAATCAAAACAAAGCTAGCAAGAATCTATGAAACCACTTATGATATATCCAGGTCTACCAACACTGAATATTGTCGAGAATTTGAAGCATAAATGAGGCGCAAAGTGCACGGTTTTTCAAAATGAAGTGAATTGTAGTGTGGAAAATTTTAAAACAATTGCCACGAAAACATGTCAGCTGACTAAGGGGTAAGGAGTAAGATCTGGGGATCGAGCTGGCCAGTTAATTGGTCCGTTGTTTCCAGTCCATTTTCTTGGGAATATAGCATCTAAATGTTCCCTTACTATTGCTGCATTATGGGGAGGAGCGCCGTCCTGTTGAAAATATTGTATTTCATGGCGGATATTTAGTGGCAATTTATCTAAGTAGCTATCGAATTCATTGGTTTAACCAACCATTGTTGGTGATTTTGATTCGTCCGTCCATATTATTCTTTTACAAATATTTCCAACTTCCCTATTTCTACGTCTTAACTACTTCGCAAATCATACTCTCCTTCCATAATCCCTTTCATTGAGGTAATGAACTTTGCGTATCCCATAGCATTTATATTTGTACTTTTTCAAAATAGTTCTGGTGGATTTTACAGAAATCCCCATTTCTTGGGTAATTTCTCGTAAAGAACAATCTTGATTAGCATAATTTTTGTGACTGGCCAATCCTAAATTAAAAAAAAAAAGATGTTTTCACTGTGTAAATTTTTATGTAATAATATTTGCTTACCCATAACATTTATTTCATTCCTCACACTTTCAGTAACCACACATCTTCTTGTTTTTTTTTCTGTCAAATGCACCATGGTCTCTCAAATTTATTTCTAATCGTATAAACAATTGGATGTTTGGAATACGACGATTCGAGTATAGTTCAACATACATATTCCTTGATTTTGCATAATTGAACAGCGGTATCAGCCCTGTCATCATTTGAATATATCTTTGATACGTTCATGAACTCTGGCAGTTCCCAACAGATATCAACAACGCATTCATTTTTCCTGCCATGGAAACCAAGCAAAGCCTACGCGTTCAAGATAGTAAATGAATTGAGATGTTATTTGATCATACCAAATTATACAACAATCGAATATTGACCATAAACTGATATTTTCGTTACTTCAAGGATTGAGAATTATAAAAATATTACGAATTATAATTGATTAGGGAAAAATCAGCCTTGCAAGAAGAATAACGGCAATACAAAAATTTCTAAAACGAAAATGTACGAATTATCATCGTGTTGGGGTACCTACCTGTCGAATTTATTGGGTTGTCTGAATTACATTGGGAAGAAATCGAAAAAATTTACAAAAGAAGTAACGCCAGGGCCGTAATTTAAAATCGTTATCACTGATGATGGTAGTTATTTCAAATGAAACGCTATAAAAATATCAAATGTGGTAACCCTTGGATTGTGAATTTGTTGCTTTATCAATATCTGTATTGAAAAAGACAGGTCCGTATTTAAAAAAAAGTTGATGGTGGCCATGTTGACATGAAACGTTTTATCTAATATTTATTATTACATCGTCATAGTACACTTCGAATACAATAACATTTTTTTCCATTTTGTGATATTCTCCAAAATAACAATTCCATTCGAAAAAAAAACGAAAAACAGCATTTTTGGTTTTCCTCGTATAACTCGAGAAGGGCGAGAGTCCCCGTGATATATATCATATATATACTTAGGGTATAAATAACTAATCAGTAATCAACACAACACAACTAGGTAGTCAAAAAAGACTGTCATTAGCCTGGGTACCAGGCCACATATGATACAAGGGCAACGAAGAAGCTGATTCACTAGCACGAGAAGGAGCACGATGCTCCCCCATTGGCCCAGAACCCTTTTGTGATATAGCAAAATCGCTGCGAAAAACTCGTAACAGCAACTGGAAGGAAACACAATCTCAAAAATGGTGGAATAAGGCGCCGGGTCTGAGACAGGCAAAAAAGTTCATTAAAGAGCCATCACCAAAATTCACGGAGTACCTATTAAGTCTGAATAGGCGATCAACTAGAGTTTCTGATCGGGATATTGACGGGACCCTGTAGACTCAACAAACACATGAACAACATCGGACTGGCAGACACAGCCCTATGCAGGCTTTGCCAAGAGGATGAGGAAACCTCCGTACACATACTATGCTATTGCGAAGGTCTGTCAAGGCTAAGGTTTGCAACATTAGGGGAGAAAAAACCACAACCCTCTCAATATATGGGGAACTTGAGGTCTGGCCTATGGAGTCTGGTTACAAGGACGGACCTAGACAAGGAACTCTAGTATACATGAGTGCACACACAATAAACCTGCAAAGGTCGCAGTGTTGTGGCTGTTCAGCACAGAAGCCCCATATAATAATAATAATAATAATATTTATTCATCCTCAAAGACGTTGACAAACGTATAGGATAGGTCAGTATTAAGCACATAAAAATCACATCAAACGATAAAATTGTAGATCAGTAGATAAAAATAATACAATAAAAATTTATATAACAAAAGTCAGAATTACAAAAATTAAAAAAGTTATAAAAATTGAATATGTCATGCCAAAGCCGCATGAACCCATTCAGTCGAGATGGTCCGAGAGAAATTCGCCAATACTATAGTAGGCCTTAGAAAGAAGCAATGTTTTAACTGCTTTTTTAAATGCTACAGTGTTCATCTGTTTGAAATGGTCTGGTAACCGATTGAAAAATGTTATTCCCATATATTTGGTAGAATGTTCGAATTTTATAGTTTTATGTTTAGGAATGCTCAACTCCTCTGCATATCGAGTTGGGTAGCTATGATAGAATGAGTTCTTAATACAGTCTGTTATACATTCGCGAACGTATGAAAGTATTTTAAAGATATAGATGCAGGGAAAGGTTAAAATTTGATGACTAATGAAAAACGTCTTGCATGATTCCCTCCAATGGATGCCTAGTAATTTCCTAACAACTTTTTTTTGAGCAATGAAAACCCTATCTTTGTCAACACTGTTTCCCCATAGGATCACATTATAACTTAGATGGCTGTAGACCAGACTGTAATATACATCTAAAATGGCGCGTAAAGGCATACAATTCTTAATTCTTGAGATTGCTTCAGCACGTAGTCTTTTTGCACGGTTTCGACCGAGGAGTCGTCTTACCTCAACTAACAGTTGTAGCCGACGTGGAAGGCATCGGTTTTTAGTGTCCCATGTTGGCCTCTTTGCCGTCGTGGTACACAACGGCGAATTGCTTGTAATGCTTCTCTTCTGGAAAATGTTTTTTCGACGAAACTAGTATCGAATTAATTTTCAAGTCGAATTCAAATTCCACAATATTAGGAGGCAGCGTGAGAAAAACCTGGAAATTCTCAGTAATGTGATCTCCGGCACGACGTATGCTCGACTTTAGTTGCCCCTCGAAGATGTCGGTTATGGGTGTACTGTCAAAGTTGGTCCTTTTGTTTACATATCTATTATTTTTTGATCGTATAACCTTCCACTTATCACTTGAATCATTGCCCGTAGCAGAGTGAAAAGGATGTTTTCCTTCTTCAGCGTAACATTTAAACAAATCCATTAACTCCAACATTTCATCATTTAGAATTTAGACCATTCAAAAGAAAACCAAGAAACTCTTCCGCATCTTGCTGTCTACCCTCAATCCAGTCTGTCCTCATGCTATGCAACATTTTATAAATCCACGTTGGGCTGAATTGGGCGCCTGTTTTGATGATAACTGCATGTTCGTTCTTGGAATTTTTACCCCCTCTCATGTCTTTCGACCAAATTTTGGAAGGTGAGTATTCAGACTGCCTCACAAAATGACACATTCCAACTATAACCCGGGTGGACTTCCTTCTCACGTTCGAAGAGAAGTTTTTGCTTAGACTGTTTGATTAGTTATAAAATTCAAAAGCTATCTTTTCTTTGATTTATATTGAGTTTATATTGAGAAATATCATTTCTCACAAAACTCATGCTCATGACAGAACATGGCAATGTACTGGAGGGTAACAATTGTTAGGCCAAAAAAATCATATGAATATAGGATTAACCTATCTGTCTCCTCAACTCCCCACAAAAACACTCATTCTCAATAGAAAATGAATAGGAATTAAGAGAATTTACACAAATAATTCTGTAAGGGTTTTGACTACATAGGACTCATCTTTTGCATTGTGAGAAATAAATAATTCATTTCTGCAATTTCACATGAAATAACTTATGAAGTATTTAGATTTTGATGGAAGGTACACTCTATTGATCCGGTCGAATTTTCAAGTTTTATTTATTTTCCGAACTGTCGATACTCGTGTTTTGAGTGTACGTAGGTAAGTAAACATATCTATAGGTGTGTATAGCAATAGTTAATGGTGAAGAACACCAAAGGAATTCAATTCTGAAATACATTATTATCAGAGAGGAATACATTTGCAATGAGTAACTGAAATATTATATCAAATTAGAACACATTTCTGTTTTTGAGTTAAGTGGAAGAATATTTTTATGGTGTTTGACACTTAACAAAAATAAACTTCGCCCTTTATTTTCAGTAACATCAAAGGTAGTTATTAGTATTTTTATATTCTGTTTTTGTATATATTTATTTAAAAATAATAAAGACGATTATTATTATTACTATGAGCTTTTATTACTTATCCCACTTCTATAATTTTCTTGGTGTATTTTCTGCATCTGGAGATTTTCTAGTGATTTTCTGTACAAGATGATCTGTTAATGACCTAGATTGGGAAAATTCAGAGGTTGACAAGTTGTAACTTTCAGATTGTCAGGTTAACAGCAGTATATTTATGATAGAGTGGATTTCAAATTTGGGCATATAACTCTTATTTAGATCTGAGGTCTAAATAATGATCTGTTATGAGATAATGTTCATTTATGAACTTCTGGTGATAGTGTATCATTTGTTCTGAAGCTTTCTTTATTGATATGATTGGTTCATGACATTTTTGATTTGAAATAGGCATATTAATCTTTGAGATCATTGCATTGTGTTCTTAAGTTACTATGAAGATTTTATGTATGAGAAATATTTTTTTTTATTAATTCATGGTACTGCATTTCGTTATCTTAAGGTGAAAGCATTTCATTCAAATCCTTTTGAATGTAAAAAAATCATATATATTATTAACTTATATCCGAGTTTCTCAATCAGTTGATGAGTTTCATGAATTGATTTTAAAATATTAATCATAAATGAGCATAAAACTTAAAACCATAGCTACACTTTTCTTTTTCAACTTTTGCTTCACACGGAGCATTATAATTAAGAGTTTGATATTTTTTCTTTCAGCTTACCAATTCACAACAACCTACTTTTTACAGAAAATGGCGGAAATGTGAAATTTTCTCCTCAGGGGGAACTTATTGCTGCCGTGAATAGTTTGGACAGAACCTTGAAAATTGTTCATGTTAGGAGTCAAGCTGGAAAACTTACTGCTAGCGTGACATTACCTACGAATGTTTGCTGGCATTATAGATACCCTTTAGTTTGTATCGGGGATGATTACAAATTATGTTTTTGGAAGGTTTCTGCTAAATAACAAAGTTTTATTTATAGGTGAATTTTTTATTGCATTTCATCAGATATTATCTTCTTTTGATTGTATCACTGTGAATCTTTCCATCGCATTTTGAATTTGTTTTTGCTGAAAAACACACTTTTCTGTTTGAAATTAGAGTTTTATTTCATCTGTAGTATTTTAGTTTTGTTAAACGTAATTCGATTGAAGATTTGAAAGTTTAAAATTAGAATAAGTATGCGTTAAGACTGATAAATGAAATGGAAGTAACAATACATATTCTCAGAAGGAGTCCAAGAACTAAAATAGATTTTTGATTATTGAATGTATTGAATATCAAGTACACTCATTCACAGGATGATAATTATTTTAAAATGGCATGTTGAAATTCTTTCAGGAAAAGAAATAGTATTTGAGAAAATATGGTTTTATTTTCTTCTTGAATTCGTTCAAATTGAGATTTTTTACTTCGATGATTTTTTTAAGATAAAGTTTTGAGGGATTTTCTCATATAATGAAACAGAACCAGCACCAATAAAGTTTCCAAGCTGCTCGAGAAGAAAAATAATACACGCAAGTTTTTTCTTAGTGTCTTCACATGAGGACAATCAATTTAGTTTTTCGTCACATGTAATGCATAACAAGTTTATGCTAGTTCTGTTGTGATAGAAGTTATGTTAAAATTCTTTATTTTATTGGAATTGAATTGTTCAGTAGATATATCTGAAAGAAATTGTCAGGCCTGCAGTGAGTCCATGATACTGCTCCCTGGAGTAGTATCAAGAAAATTAAAATATATTATTTATATAAATTATAAAATGTTGCGGTCCAGACACAAAACCTTGGGCACACCTTGAGCGACCTGCATTTATTCAGAAGTATCAGGGGTGTTACTTATATGGAATTTCGAATCTGGGTATGGAAATGTATGCATGAAAAAAATGTATACCGATTTCAGATGCAGTTACTTATACAAAATCATTTAGGATTATTCAATACTTTCAGTTACTGATATTAAATGTTTGGGAAATTGTAGGTGAAAGAAATTAAAACACAAATAATTAATAATTTGACTTCATTTGTTGGTTATTATTTGGTACGGAATAACAGATAACTGAGGCCATTTTTCAAACATCTGTTATACACAAACTATCAAGTGGTGGGATTAGTTAGTCTATGTAAAACATGGTTTTATAGCTATGCGAAGAGTAAATAATCTGTATTCAACATCAGAAAACGTATGTGAAGGTAGCTTGAAATTCCATTTGATCAGGGGTTTCATGGGTGAATTATTTCAGAAAACTTGGAATATTCACCGTGCCCTCATATTTCTTTCTTTTTTCTTTTGTTATGTTTGTCGCGAAGCATCCCCACCTTTTTGCTCGCAATTGTGATTCATGTACTGACATGGAGATGACAACCATATGGCGAAATAACTTTGCCATATCCACAGGTGGGACAGTAGCCTGTTGGGTTGACGTGGGTGGTTTGCTTCACTCACTCAATCAACCGCTGTGTGAACCAGTGATTTCCATTTCCTATCGTCCAACCTATGTTAGGAATAACACGTTGAAAGGCAAGATCTCGTTAATCCTTAACTCGCACAAGTTTTAACTTTTGAGAGTTTTCGTTCGTAGGGAAGCGACAGCTGATTAACGGAAAAACAGATTTTAACAGACTCATATATCCAACAATACCAATAGAAATAACCTTCGAAAATCGGTCCTAATGTATCTGAAGGATAAAAACTTCTTTTGGCTGCTGTATGCTCCAGACCAAGCACATGCTGTTACATGATAAGGCATCTCAGAGACTCTGTTTCTTTTAATGTACTTAAATGATTGTATTATGGACTTGTTCAGTCAGTTCTACAATATGGATTAGTACCCTGGGGTTTTTTGCCACATGCCTATAAGGCATTCAGAGCACAGAAAAAAAATATTAAGAGCTATGTTGAATGTCCATCCACAGTCTATTTAAAAAATCATTAATAAAAGTTTTGTCCAGCTTATACATATTTCAAATAATTACATGTATTGAAGAAAATCGAAGCAGGTTCAAGAAAAATTAGAACTTTCACTAACATGACACTCGCCTGACTACATAGGAGTTAAATTATATAATGAATTTAAATGTATCTGTGAGCTTAAATGATATACCTGTAATATGTCTAACATGTCATTTAGCATTAAACTCAAGCGTTTCCTGACAGAACAAATATTTTATAGTATAGAAAAGTTTCCAACTTTTTAAAATGTATTTGTATTTCACAACTTTTAAAATGTGTTTCGTTTTTAAATATTAATTTTTAAAATATCAACTTACTAATATCAATTCTTGAAATTTTGACTTACCAATTTTAATTATAACTTTAATTTCACTTTCATTTTAATTGTATGTTAATTATCTAAAATGCATATTTACATCCCATTTTTCTGACTAGTCCGATAAAGATGCATCTGTCTTTGATCTTTTGTTAATTGAATATTTATTTATTTTTTGAGTCCCTGAGATGCTTCACGGTTGTTTTAAAATTTTTTTGTACATTTTAATTCTACTGATTGTGTTTTTGATTCGACTGACATATGTAATATCATAATTTCATCATACTATTGTGATTTCCCATTGATTGATGTTTTTAGGTTGTGAGGATGTTTTGTCTTGAATATTATTTCACTATTTTTGGTTGTTCTGCATCCAATGGAAGTTACAACTAATTACATATCATTATTATATCTAATAACTCAACACTAAGAAATATAAATAAAACGAAAGAATTAACAGGGAAACTATTTATTCTACAGATTCACTAAGATAACACAACTACATTTCTAACTCATAGAATGGAATTCAAAATTATTGCTAAGTCGCCAATACTTTCCAGATAATAATCAGGTTTGTGTTCTTCAAGAAACTTCCAGTTATGCAAATCTTCAATTTTGGTGTCACCGGTAAGTACCAATAATTTTTTGAAATTTGCCATACTTGCCAATATCAAGTCTTGTTCTATCCTGAAATAAATTTTTGTGAAATATGAACATATAATTCTAAAATATATGATGTATCTAATATACAGGCCGTTTTTCTATCTGACCTACAAAAGGTCGGTTAAATTGGACAAAAGTTTACTATTTTGGGGAATTAGAATAATAGTTTTTCAGATCGAGAATATCAGTGGTTGTTTTTGAAATATTCACTGAAAACCAGAATTGTTGAATTAGTTGCTATACAACTCTTACTAGAAAGTTTTTCAGATGAAGCATGATTCTCTAAACTCCTCTCAATGTGGTTTTGAAAATATCTTTTGAATGGCTGACTTCTCTCAGGTTACAATTCCCCATAAAAAGTTAAGAGGTCCAGCGGCAGTGGTTGATAGTGGATACAAAAAATGACTTATATAAATCGTTGACAAATAACCCCAATGACATCATCTTGAAACTACGTTATATCAATTACAAAAACAAACTCACAAAGTTGATAAAAAATGCAAGGTTAATTACTATTGCAACAAAATAAACACAGAATCAGATTCTAAACAATTTTGGAAAATAGTCAACGAAATTAGTCCTATCAGGAAAAAGCGGGAAAAATTGACTCTATCATCGATTCTAGTGGAAACTTGTTAAGTAATAAAACAGCTATAACCAACGAATTCAATGCATCTTTCATAACAACTGGTTTGACATTAGCAAATAAAATAAGGCACGATCTACACTATGTTGCCCAAAGAACGTCTACTTTGAACTCGCTCTTCCTAGCACCGACGGATGCATCTGAAATGAAAAGTGTCATTAATGAGCTCAAACCAAACAAGTCTCCTGGGGTAGATGACATACGAGCTGAAACCTTAAAATGTATTTCTGAATATATCATTGAACCACTCACCTATATAATCAATGAATGCATGAGAGTTGGAATTTAGCCACAAGTTTTCAAATAAAGTGTAGTGGTTCCTATCTATAAAAAAGGAGACAAAAATAATGTGTCAAACTACCGACCAATAACTCACATATAGACAATAACTCACTTGACGAAGGTTTTCTTGAAGATTCTTGAAAAACGCCTCGTTCATACATTGCGAAATATAATCTACTTACCGAAAAACAGTTCAGATTCATAAAACAAAAATCAACTGAAGATGCTATGTTGAAATTAATTCAAAAGGTATCTGAGTCCATGAAGGAAAGTAAACCATGCCTATGTGTTTTCATGGACCTTTCCAAGGCCTTCGATACGGTGAATCATCAATTACTGCTTGAAACGCTACAAGATATTGGAGTCGGAAGTAATACTTTGAAATTATTCAAATCCTATCTCCAACACAGACACCAATTCGTGAAGATAGACTGCAGCAATATCAGCACTATTCAGTATGGAGTACCTCAGAGAACAATTTTGGGACCACTTCTCTTCAATATTTACGTGAACGGAATGCTTTTGCTGAAGTCTAGGGGGAGGTATACTAGGTTTCGCTGATGATACAACCATTTTTTACAAAGGTAATTCGTGGGATGAACTTAGGGACATAGTTGCATCGGACTTTCATATTATCTGGAAATGACTGAATCATAAATTACTCACAATAAATGTTGATAAGACACACTTCCTACCATTTTGCTGCAGTAAGGCAACTTCCCCTAACTTCGATAAAATTCAAGTTGATATATTCCAACAGAACAGTTCGTTATCAAATCAGTAACATCTTCAAAATATTTGGTAGTACACATAGATACACATCTCAAGTGGAACATTCATATTCAATCTCTATACCAAAATCTGAGTTAAAAGTCCTGGCATCCTCACTACCACTAAAGCAAGTAAAAACACTGTATTATGCCCTAGTTGAGAGTCATCTTCGATATGGCTTATTAGTATGGGGTGGTGCCCTAAAAACTCATTTATATCTTATAGAGGTCCTCCAAAGACGGTTTTTAAAAATTATCTTAAAAAAAGAACCTACTTTTCCATCTGATGCTCTCTATGCGAAATCTCATGTATTTGATGTCTACCAACTCTTTTTCCTGAAAATAAATATGTATTACCACCAAAAACAAATATTTGAATTGCCCACACATGATTATGATACACGTCAACATATCACACCACAAATGCCAAAACTAATATCCCAACGCTCATATAAATACCTTGATCCAAAATTATACAACACTCTTCCACATGAAATCGAATTGATTATGAATCCACATAGCTTCAAAATAGAACTGAAATCTTTCATAAATAAAGAACCCCAGAAAAAATTACGTGAAGTCATTGTTGATCGACTCCAATGATGAATACTTTTTATACTCTTTCATCTCTCCGCTCATTCACTACTCGCTAGTATGTAACCTAATGTATTACAATAATTAATTATAGGTAATAGGTATAAGTTTATATTTCCCCAATGTAATTTTATGGATATTGCCTTTGTCTTTTATTATATATATATATATATATATATATATTTTCTTTTTTAGTATTATTTTATCACTAACGAGCACGTTTAGAGCTTCTGTAATTTCTTGTTTATTTACATAAATCTTATATAATTCATGTAAATTGACAGGATGAATGAACTTTATTATCATTATTTCTCAAACATCACGTATACAGAAATCATATCATCTTTCTAGTCATTACCAAAAATTCATGGTTTTTCCCTCAATTTTACACGAATCGAATGATTCAATTACATTTTTGACAGTGAATTTGACAATTATAGATATTGTAACGAATCTGAAGCCGGCCCTGACCGATATCTCAGCCAGCAAACGCATGACTCATCGCGAACCACCGCGAAAGGTATAGATGAGTGCTGAAACTCCTAGAGAGATCTGGAGCGATCGTTGCTGATATAAAAAGGCCGCTTCTAGTCCAGAGCGGCAGTCTGTATTCAAAAAGCGAATCGTGCGTTTAAATAAAGAATTCGAACAGTGAAGATAAATTAAGCGTTAGTTGCCAAGTGTAGAATATAAATTAGTTGTGATAGTGAAATATTGTTAAAAATAAATTTGTTTGAGACAGTTAATTCTTCAATTCGTTACAATTGGTGATCAGAAGTGGATTTTTAAAATAAATTAGTGAGCGCTGGGTGGACACTCTTTGTATTACGGTGAAACTGACTATAAGACTTATTTGTTCGCGTAGATACTGGTGATTCATTGTGTTTCGCGAAGTGGACAGTACCGGACTACGGAAACATATACTGATAGACCTTTCTTGCGAAAAATAGACTTGTGAAAATAATCAAGTGTTTCGGATTCGATTAAAATAAGTGGACGTATTCAGTTTTGTGGAAAATAGACAATAAGAGACAAAATGTGTTCGAGGAAAGTGCGTCTAGTGGACTTGAAACTCGCTGAATTGAAACAAGAATTAGAGGAGAGAGAGCTAGATTTTTCCGGAAAGACATCACTACTCCAGAAGAGACTATGGGATAACTTGATTGAATCAGGAGAAGATCCCGAAGCATATTTATTCGAAGTTTCTGGGGGTGATTTGAGTTCAATAATGAACAAACTAGATGAACTTCAACAAAGTTCGGTGAGTTTTAAAGATGAACTTCAACAAAACTCGAAGAGTTTGGAAGATACATTTCTAGAGAATTCAAAAAGCTTGAAGGAAGAACTTTTAGAAAATGCAGAAGGCTTGAAAAAGCTTTGTAGTGTGGCGAGCCTACTCGAAAAAAGGATAGGAACCATCGTGACAGAGATAGACAAAATCAGAAAGGAAATCAAAGGAGAGATCTAAGATGAAATCGGAGCAGAAATGAAGAAAATGGAAAAAAAGTTGAGCGATGAAATCAAAGGGGGATTTGAGGCAGAAATCAGCAAGATGAAGGAAACAATTAACAAGTTGCAAAACCAAATCGTTAATTCTGTCCACCCCACCGAAACGGTTACCGAAAACTCAATCCCGGAACTAAAACATGTCAAAGTCAGTTCTGAACCAGGAAAGCTCTCCATGAAGTCGCCCCAGTTCGACGGAAAAACTCCTTGGGCAAATTACCGCCGACAATTTGAAGCTGCGGCTAGAGCGAATGGATGGAATGCAGGAGAAAAGGAGGTAGCATTAACACTGGCGTTGCGTGGAGAAGCAACGAATAGTCTGCAAACCCTCATGGCCCAGGAACAGGAAGACTATGACCAACTTGTAAAGCATCTTGAGCTGCGGTATGGACAGGCCCACCTAGAGCACGTTTACCATTCACAGCTGAAGAACCGCTGCCAGAAATCAGGGGAATCCCTACAGGAGTTTGAAGCCGACATAGCTCGATTGGTTAGTCTGGCATATCCTGCTACACCGGAAAATGTAATGGAGCGGTTAGCAGTTCAGACCTTCTTGGATGGACTTCGCGACCAAGAAACGAGGCAGGCCTTGATGCTAGTTCATCCCAAACATCTCGTGGATGCACTGGTAAGCGCTTTGGAGTTTGAGGCTGCAAAACAATCCTGCAAGAGTCAGAGCAAAGTTCGAGCTATCGAGGAAGATGGACAAGTGCCTGCTGATATTGAGGCCACCATAAGAAAAGTAAAGAAGTGTTGCCTGAGAGGAAACAAATAAGATGCTGGAACTGTGGGAAAATCGGACATGTGCGTAGCAAATGTCCAGCTTTCAAAGGATCAACACCAAATCAGGAAAACTAGAGGAGGTCGATGAGAAGGGGCAATCGTCGGCTTGTATCCAGCAAGCCCCCGTAAAAAAACGCATATGTTGCCGTTCTCCAACGACAAGACAAATGTGTTTTCGTAGACGGCCTCATCAACAACGAGACTTGCACCATGCTGCTAGATACAACCTTTTCCAAAACACTGGCAAGAATTGAACCATCAAGCTGGAAGCTACGCACCGCAACAGGGGAGCCAGCCACTGTACTTGGAGAACTACCAATTGAATTGGTGTTGGGCAGCACTAAATTGAAACATCGTGCATTGGTGGCGGACATCGAGGACGATGCAATCAATGGAATAGACATAATGAATTCCAGAGGGTTCGAGCTGAATTTCCAAGACGGCGTCCTACGTGTCGGCGGAGAAGAGCTGGTGCTACATGGAAGAAGCGAAGAGACGATCAGAGTCCTGTTGGCTGAAGACGTGTGCGTACCTGAAAGGGCTGAAACCATCCTGGAGGCTCGCTTGGACGGAAGTGCGAGCAGCGGCAGGGTGATAATGTTCGAGCCCAAGATACATGATGAGAAAATTGGACGAGGAATCGCACTGGAGAAGACCCTGTTGCGTGTTGATAAAGTTGTGCCGGCCAGGGTCATGAATGTCAACTACTTTCTCGTGACCTTGAAGAAAGGAACAATGCTGGGGCACTGTTCGTCCATTTCCTCTGTGATACGGAGTGTACTCAGTTCTGTTAGCCAAGCCAACAACTTATACCACCAACTCACCGATCAAAACTGAGGGAGTTAGTCAAGAAGTACCGGGAGATCTTCGATATTGGAGAAAGAAAAGGCGGCAGAACGAATGTGGTTCAGCATAGAATCGACACTAGGAATGCCTGACCAATCCGGCAATCAGCTAGAAGACTCCCCCTTGCGAAGAAAAAAGAGGCAGACAAGATAGGCAGCGATATGGAAAAAGAAGGAGTCATCGAACCTTCTGACAGCACCTGGTCTTCCCCAGTCGTATTAGTGAAGAAGAAGGACGGCTTGACAAGGTTCTGCGTGGATTATCGCTAACTAAATCACATGACAAAGAAAGACAGCTCTTCCAAGAATCGACGACACGCTAGCTGGCTCCACAATTTTCTCGACTTTGGATTTGAAGAGTGGATATTGGCAAGTTGAACTGGCCCCAGAAGATCGAGAAAAGACTGTTTTCACCATCGCCTCAGGATTGTGGCAGTTCACGGTTATGCCATTCGGGCTTTGTAATGCTCCAGCGACCTTCGAGAGATTGATGGAAACGGTTCTCAAGGGGCTCTCATGGAAGACGTGTCTAGTGTATCCCGACGTTATAATCGTGGTCGGAAAATCGTTCGACGATCACTTAAAAAATCTGGAGGAGGTATTCATGCGTCTGAAGAGTTCCGGATTGAAACTCAGCCCCAAGAAATGCCATCTGTTCCAGAAAGAAGTCCGTTATCTTGGCCACGTTGTCTCTGGGGAAGGAGTGGCAGTGGACAAACAAAAGATCAAAGCAGTTAAGGATTGGCCTATTCCAAAAGACATACATCAGCTTCGGAGCTTCCTTGGTTTATGCACCTACTACCGCAGGTACTTGCTGGGGTTTGCCAACATCGCCAAACTATTGACCTGAAGAAGGGCGGATCCAGTTCCAGTGGTCTGAGGAATGCCGAGACTCATTCAAGAAGTTGAAAAGAGCTTTGATCAACGCTCCTGTTTTGAGCTATCCCCTACCTGACGGAAAGTTCATTTTAGATACGGACGCCAGCAACGTGGGACTTGGAGCAGTCCTTTCTCAGATCCAGGATGGACAGGAGAAAGTTATTGGCTACTTCTGCAAAACGCTCAGTAGACCAGAGCGCAATTATTGTTTCACCAGGCGAGAGCTGTTGGCCGTTGTCAAAGGTGTAGAACATTTCTACAAATACGTGTATGGAAGAAGATGTCTGTTGAGAACGGACCATGCGGCTCTCAAATGGCTTCTGCAGTTCAAAAATCCTGAGGGCCAAGTAGCGCGCTGGATTGAGAGACTACAAGAATTTGACTTCGAAATAGAACATCGAGCTGGGACTAGCCATAAAAACGCAGATGCCCTGCCTCAAGTTCCAAGATATTGGTTTCTATCTTTGTGATACTAGAAAAATATTGATGTTTTTTCAGCTATAAAAATTGATGAAAAAAACTCGAGGTCCGTATTTACAAAATAAAGTTGATGATGAAATCTAATGAACGAAACGAAGCATTGCAAATTAGTTCATATCAGATTATAACAAAATATGAAACAATATTGAAAGTTCCTCTGCATATCATTCAAAATGGAGGCGGCAGAACCAAATCACGAAATTCTAGTTTTTGGCAAGTATTTTAAAAACAACCACTGATATTCTCGGTCTGAAAAGAGATCATTCTAAACTTTATACATCCAAGCAACGGAGTGCGTCAAAATATTATCATGCATGGTGCACGTGATCTACCAGACAAGGCTGCTTGTACAGAGTCGCACTAAGACTACCGAAATTTTATTATTTCTTCTTTAATAATACGCGGCTGGGTCTATGAAAATTATTCAAAGTTTAACTATAGAAGAGAACAAGAACAATTTTGTGTATTCAACATTAAGTAAATTACAAAATAATGGGGTAATTTCATTTCAGCAGGACAAACGACGGTTCAGCGCATAAATTGAAAAAAAAAATAAATCGTTTTGTTATTTTAGACCGGTTACTGATTCTGAAGAACTGCTACTGGAAGAACCATCATCAAGATCAACGGATTTCTGTCAACTAAATCATCCTTTAGATGGTCTAATCTTAACATTTTCATTTTCACTTCATCTTTCACATTTTTCAGCGGTAATAGACGAAAGAGCATCACTGAAAATATTTTTAAGATCACAAAATTCAAAAGTAGTATTTTTGTTGGCAACATTGCTCTATTGCCGCGGTCAGCAACAGGCGGACCGCGGTCCGTTTACGGACCGCGAAAGGTTGACCCGCGGACCGCCCCAAATATTGTATTTTATACCAAGTATAAACATTCGTAGATAGATGAGGTAGCAATAGTGGAATCGGCTAAAACAAAGTTGCAAATTATGGAATTTTTCTCCTCTCGGTATTCAAACATTTGAAAAATCAAGAAAAAAAAAACCTTTTTTGACTGCGAAATAAAAAAGGTCTTACCGAGAGCGACTGTCCTCAAAGTTGTCACTGATGGCTTGGTCGAAATGGAGTTCAAAAGATTTGTGTGTGAAAAAACGGTGCACGTTATGGAAATTAATTTAATGTTGTTGTAATGAAGTGGAATATAGAAACCTTTTTCTATATTCCACCTTTTTCTATATTCCGGCCTGTGTACCTTAACGCCGGTACACAGGCCGGAGTGGTTCGGATAACCACGTAAACGAGGCAGTATGAACTAAATTTATCTAATATAGTATATTCAACAGTAAACAGTCTGAAACCTTGATTCTATATGGATAAATTGATTTTATTTCATCAATTTTTTTATTCTTATTGTTTCATAATATTTGTTACACTATTTTATTTCCTATATAAACATGCATGTTTTTTGGGGTCATTAAAATTATTATTATTATTGTCTTCAGTTGAACTCCTTCGCTAAATCCAACCCTAGCGTATATTTTTGATTTAAAAGTGTTAAAAAACCATTTTCACTGAAAATTATTTTTACTTACGAATCTCCGACAAAAAGGACCCGAGATTTATCGGTAATTTCATATTTTTCTATAATATGTTCCAAAATGGGCAAAGATGGCTTTCCCACTCGGTACGGTTCCCTTCCACTGAAATCTCTTAGAATGTCTTGAAATGGTTTTGAACCTGAAAACAATGAAACATTCACAATATTGCTGACATGTTGATATAATAAATTATGATAATAATATACGGTATGAGCCTATATCCATAGACATAACGCGGCCCTGAGAATGCTGTATTACCACATACGGCACTCTTACGGTATTGATGCGACACCGGTGTTGCCCAACGTTCCGGGGGATATTGAATCCGTTGTGCGGAACGAGAAGTGCCGAATTTATTGGAACTACTTGTTCTCCTACCCTCAGGGTAATACAAGCTAATAAGCATGATGTAGTCCTTCTCGATCACCAGAGCAAGACGATATTTGTCTTGGGGTTTTCAGCTCCTAGCGAGACGAATATCGTCCGAAAGGAGGAGGAGAATGAAATATCGAGATTTTCTCTTTGAACTCCGCACTCTATCCAGACCTCTGTCAAGATTATTGGAATCCTTGGTGTAATGATGCCTTCCCTATTCTCGAATCTCAAAATCATGCCGCCATACCGCACTAAGGCAGAAATCTTAGGCGGACAAATACAGAATGCAGTAATTTTTGGCTCACTGCGCTTGCACAGGGCACATGATTCTCGGACCCAATGATCACTTACCCCATGGTGAGGGGAGTGGTCGTTGGTTGATAAAGCTGGGGCGTCATCCTGCACTTGCACTTGGCTATACCGTCACAGCATACCTAACAATCAGCACGGACACTCCACGATGCCGCCTTTGATCTCAAAAAGTATGAAGACGCCATCTTGAAAAGCGGATCACTCAGGCACAGAACACCCTAACTAGAGGTGTTCTGTGACTCGGGGACAGACTTGCGACATGGTGTCTATAACAGAGGCGTACTGGAAATTTTATCTTGTCATAATTCATGAAATTGAACTTGTTTTCAAATAACTTCATCTAATAAAATAAGGTTCGTCATTTGATTGTTGCTATTTTATTCTCCATAATGAAAAATATATTGATACGATACTATTTGTAATTCTTTCAAATAATATAAGAAGTAGGGTTTTCAGAATTTGATTTGACTGGCACAAAATGTGAGGGATCACTTTACGGAATACATCATCTCGTTTGGTTTGTTGCAACACACGCAGAAATTTTCCTCTATTCATACATTAAGAGCCGTAGATGTCACTGAAACCTTTGGTGTTAAAGAAGAAACATTCGAATGGAGCCCAATTGCTTAAACTCCGAACATTTTTGTACTTGTTGCAAGTTTTCACTATCCAAGTTAGCATCTTCAGAAGTGAAATTGATATTCAACATCAATTAATAAGATGCTAATTTGGTTACTGAAACGTGCATCGAGTACAAGTATGGTGTATGGGAAATTGAGCTCTAATTAAAAGGTTTCATTAAGTGGCGATTATAGAATGGTATGATCCTCAACTAGGGATAATCGTATTTTTATCAGCATATCTCATTTGTTGAATATCACCATCCAATTGTTACAAAATTCTGCACCACTTCTATCAATAATAACAGCTTTGTTCCATAATACTTCACAGTGTGGAACAGGGTAGAAATTGAAAAAAAAGTCAATCATAAAAATCAGAAACGCAATAAAATGTTTTCTCTATCAAATATTGTTTGAATTTGTTCTTGAACTTGTATTTGGAGTCGTCTAAATTCCAAATATGATCAAATTCAGTTTGAAATTATGTATGAACTCGCTTGAATAGAAAAATTGATGAATCAGATTAAAAGAAACCATACTCAACAAGCGACTCACAAACGTTAGTAACTGAAACTCTCAAATAAAAATGCAGTTGAGTATTATTGGTACCTACACACAAACATACATACATACATATATGCATGCATGTATGTATGTGTATCTATAGTATCTTTCACAGATAAGTAATTTGTTCACAAAAAGGAAGGGGGGTTTCTTCTAAAACAACTACTCCTGAAGGCTTTGTATTACATAGAAATAACTTTTACCTTAATAGTTTGTATATTATTATTATTTACATATGTACCTTGAATCGGTCAGATAACATTTATAAGATTACACATCATGTATGTACGTAGGTACTGTACATAAAAGTATTGTGTAATTCTTAAATACCTGCATTCATTCAACCTTGGAAATCTCTATGTAATCTAGTTACCCAGTTAAATTTGTTTTTGCAAATGACAGCTGTTCAGAGAGCTTCATCTGATGAAGAAGGTTTCATTCAAACAAAATAATAAGTTTTTGAAAATTATAACTATCATACATTCTTTAAGTATTATGTAAATTGTTTTTCAAATTTCATGTCAACAATTTAATACCAAAATTAAACTTGACAGGTCCACTGCTTTTCAACATGGCCGACATAGCGACGCGAAGTATATGCGGGTACTTTTCCCGCCCAAGGGAGTGTCCGTGCTGATTGTTAATTGTTAGGTATGCTGTGATACCGTACTGATGACAGCTAAGAAACACGTGTCTGCAGTGCAACCCCACAAAATACTTTGATTTACATTAAAGCCAGCCATGAATTCTTCTTCTAAACAAAAACAGGAAAAATTCATGAACGAAGCACTCAAAAAAATAAGCAAACCGCAGACACGTGGTTCTTAGATGTCATCAGTACGGTATAGCCAAGTGCAAGTAATCAACAGGTATTCAGAAGTTTGATTATTATCAAATATTATTATCAACTTATCTTATTTGGTAACTCATTATAAAACTTGATACCTTTATAATAAATCAAATTTTGTCTAACATTTGTTTTCATTTTCATCAAGTTTGGATTGCCTGAATATCTTGTCGAATGGCTGAGTTGGTCACTATGAATTTTGAAAGTCAGATTTGAATATTTGAGTTTATTTTTGATGAAATATATGAAGCTATTTTTTTATCATTGTTTCAATATGTTGTTTCCATGATACATTTTCATCTAGAATTAGACCGAGAAATTGTGTACTAGAAAAGTATTTGATATTTTCATTGTGAAAGTTAATTGCATCTTTTGAATCAATTGATATACACGTTTTTGATATAAGATTTCTGAAAATTTTGTGACATTTTATGATATTGAAGCCATAATGATATTTATAATTTAAATTTCCTGAACATTAACATATAATTCCAAAATAGTAGGCACTACATTCTCAGAAATGACTGACGTTTTTGCCTTAATCTGTATCTTGCAGTGGCGTACGGAAATGATACTAATTAAACTAATATAATTATGTGATAAAATGTATAAAATCAAAACCTGCAATAATATTTCTGGGAATTTATTGCTGACTATTATAGAATTTTATATTATTGCCATTGTAAATTGAAGTGTTATCAGCGAACATTTGTAATTTACCAAATAATTTTACTGTAGTCAAAGGATTAAAATATAAGACACCAAACAGGTCCCAGCAGTGA
The DNA here is from genome assembly GCF_025532065.1 of Leptinotarsa decemlineata. Classification (NCBI taxonomy): domain Eukaryota; kingdom Metazoa; phylum Arthropoda; class Insecta; order Coleoptera; family Chrysomelidae; genus Leptinotarsa; species Leptinotarsa decemlineata. The sequence continues at coordinate 1,242,480 of NW_027412533.1, forward strand.
TCCTTGTTGTACCCCAGTTATTATAAATTATTTGATGTATTTATGTCGCCTATATAGATATGAGTACAGCAATGTAAGAAGTAAGGACTCTGTGTCACTATTTTTTCGTAATCTGTATTGCCAATCATATGGTAATTATGACTGATAAGTGAAATTGAAATCGGTCTATAAAAATTTGTCATTTGGTATTTTTTTACGTGCTTTAAATAATGGTTTTATTTAGGCAATTTTCGCATTTTTAGGCAACAAACTTGTTGAAAAAGGAAGATTTATCAGTGGCGCTAATTCTGATTAAACTTTTTAACAATTTTAATGGTAACTCTGTCGGAAACTGGAGTTTTTCTCGAATCTAACATAAAATAATTTCTTCTATTTTTTCTGGTTCGGAAGGCATGAGATATATGAACGATAATTTTGATTGCAGGGGCATTTTGAGTAGGAATACTGGATCATAAATTTATACCAACAGTCACAGAATGTTGAAACTTTCATAAATATTTTGTAGATTTTCAATTTTAATTTCATCTACGAATATACATTTAATTTCACAGACAAAAATATTGCAAATTTTATTTAAAGCCTTTAAAGCCTTGATTTCATGTTTATTTCTATTTGTCTGAATCTTTATGCAGTTTTCATTACTAAATGGTATATGCTGAAGTATTTAACGTATATTGATTGCCAAATAATCCAGATATTGAAACTTTATAATACACTTGTAGAAGAAGTAATGGAATAGACAAGTTTTGGTAAAAATATTTAATCAGAACAAGCAACAATGACGACAAAATGAAAGTTCTTTGATACAACATAATAACAGTTCAGTACTTAGTGTTCCGTCCCCTAGCTGTAATGATAGCCTGCATCCTCCTGGGTATACTCCGCAAAAAGAATGCTGGTTTCTTGTGGAATTTGATTCCATTCTCCCTGTGCAGCAATTCCTAATTCTGCAATTGAGTTAGGAGCTGGATTTCGTGTTCGTATATGTCTTTTTAGGATGTTCCAAATATGTTCTATGGGATTTGCCTCAGGACTGTTTGGTGGCCAGTCCACTGCCTCAAATCCAACAACTTCAAGATACTTGGGTGACGGTTCTTCCAGCATGTGTACGAGCATTATCATGCATTACCACAAATTGTCGGAACCAATGAAGCCGCCGTAAGGTAAAACATGTTCTTCAAGGATGTTGCGTATGTACCAGCATTTATTCTTAAATTCACCTCTATAAGCTCGGTGTGACTGACCCAACTTATGCCATCACACACCATAAGGGAACCAACGTTATGTACAAGATTACATTCTGCGAAACGTTTTCCAGATCTTCTGTATACTCGACGACGTCCATCTGATTTCCATAACTGTATTCTTGTTTCATCTGTGAAAATTGTAACCGTCTAGATTTGTGACGTTGTAGAAGCCTAGGAACTCTGGCAGGGCGTTTTGGATTCAAACCAACTTCTTTGAGTCTTCTTATTACTGTTTTGACACTTACGTTAACTCGTCTTGTGCTCAGTAAATCATTTGCGGAGCTGTAAGCGTGCGATTTCGCAAAGATTGAATTTTTAAACATTGGTCATTTCTTGGCGTTGTATATTTCTTACGTCCTTGACCAGGCCGCCTTTTGTACTCCCCAGTGTCATTGTATCGCTTCACGATACGAGAAACAGTCGATTGATGGATATGCAATCTCCGCGCAATATCTTATTGTCTGCATCCCTCATCGCCTAAAGTGTTCATTTTAACACAAACTAATTCGTTCAAATGCGGCTTCTCACTAAGAAAACTACAGAAACAAAACATAAAGTACTCGAAATGTCATTCTGACAACAATGAACAAAACAATAGACATTAATAGTGGCAAAGGCACACTATTAAAAGTTTGTAATTTGTGCCATTATTTTACTTATTCAGCTATAGCGATTATAATTGAATAGAACTGACCGATACTTGATGAAAATCCATATTTAAAAAACTAATAAATAGAGTTTATTCTATGATTTTCACTATAAGGGTTTTACAAAAACCGCGACACGTGTTTCGCTTTACAATAGCTTCTTCATGCTTGAAAAACCCTTATAGTGAAAATCATAGAATAAACTCTATTTATCAGTTTTTTATAGCGATTATTTCCAAACATTCTTTTATCTATACTGAATGGAAATTTACGTAAAATACTTTGGCCGTTTAAACATGTATCAATAAAAATGAATAACGTGTTAAGGAGCAAAAATTAACATCTTGAAATAAAATATTCAATATTTTTGTCCGAGAGTGTAGAATTTTGTTAATTGATTTCCATACGAACTTTGGAGGATTATTGAATTATTCTTGATAACATTTCGTTTTTCCAATATGACGAAACAGAGCAAAATGTTTCATTTTCTGAAAATATACATACCTATCACCGGTCCTAGAGGACCAACTGGTATTTGCAAATTGCTGGCACCTACAATGAACAAACAGTCTTTCCTTTTCAGATACGTCAAAGCTTTCTGAAGTTTCAGCAAGGTTACATTAATTTCGATTTCTGATATAACTGCTCCAATGTTTTCATCGTCTTGTATAGTCTCCATCAGTTCTGGAATTGATCTAACGTAGATCCATGACTGAAAAAAGATGTATAATATTCCAAGTAGTAGGTGAATATATGAAATACATTTATTGTGCTTTCATAGAATCTTCTTTGAATATCCATCCATAAACATCGTGATTATATGATTGATATAAAGTTTCGAAATACTTTTCAAAAACTTTTGAATGAATTATTGTTTGAATCTTTATTGAAAATATTGTTTGTAGATACGTTTTTTGAAGTTATTTTATATCTATAAAATTCATTCAAAGCGCATTCCAAAGATATTCAAAAATTATTCAAAGCTTATATTTGTATCAAAAAAATATTGTTGTGAAGTATCTCCCGAAAATAAAGCTATCCATAATAATAATTATACAATTTTTACAAAAAAAATCTAGACGCGTTTTGCTTAACACCATAACTTCATCGGTAGTAATAGAAGACACACTGGTAACCCTACTTAATTGGTCAATTGTAAATGAGATAACAAGTACAATTTAAAAAACCGTTACAATCTTGTTTATCGGCCAGCAGTTGAATTTTGAATATGAATCATTATTGGCTTTATCAAAAAAGCCAACTGAAAAACCCTTGTTGGCATATTTGGCCATAAGGCCAAATAGCCCGTCGAAGCTAGTTTTGAATTATTAATTTACTAACCCGTTACTTGATTAGTAACACCAGTGTTATCAATTACACTAGTGTTATAATACTAAAACCAAATAATAAAACTTGTTTAATAGTTGTCATAATCTGGTTTCGTGTCTTTGTTGTACCTGTCAACTTTCATCGTGACCCGGTACTTCAAAGATGGGAACGAGGTACAAAGTAATACTGTGGTAATAGTTGAAAACTATTCAAATACCTGTCACCACCAGTACGCATGAAACCAGAAGCTTCTTACACCCCCTCAACGGCACGGAAGCATGTACCGGAGTATCTGATGGGATAGACGAGGACAACAGAGTATTCACGCACACATGATGACGTGAAGCAGAAATACTCTTACCTGTTTTTTTAATGAACTTTTTCCAGGGTGTTACCGACAACTGCTACCAACAAACAGACGAATGATTCTCTGAGAAGTACCGAAACGCGACAGAATGACAACTTCCGCGTAAGCCTCGGCAGGAAGCGGAAAACTATAGATGAGGCTGATATAAGGCGTTTTTGAGTGGAGAGCCAACCGCCAACACCAGCGGGGGCGTCTCCCACTGTCCCATCGGGGGACTGTGTGGAGGCGCTTTTCTCTTCCGTGCGGAATTCTTGAGAGCGCAAATGTATCGGGGTCTTTTCCTGCCACTCCCTCTACCCCATTCACTACCCATCCCAATCCTTCCCACTGTCCCACTCCATTGGGGAAACCCTTGTGTACATTTTGTATATATATTTTTTATTGTATATATTTTATAAACACAACAAAAAAAATACCTTAAAATTGTATGGAGAATAGTCAATAAAGAACATTTTGATTTTGATTTTGATATGGCACAAAAAGCGCCCACGCTTTTTTCACAATAATACTAGTATTTTTTGTTTGTTTTTTCAAGCTTATTAAAAAGCGTGTTTTTAGTTTTTTAAACTATATTTTTAATTTTTTAGTTTCGTATGCTATAAAAGGATGTTTTTAGTCTTTTTAAACTATATTTATTTTATCTAAACTTTGGAATCGATCAGGCGTATATTGTTTAGAAAAATGACCATTGATATTTTTCGATTCCGGAGAGGGAGCCTGAAAATCAGCTACCAAGCCCAAGGCAGCAGGCGCGCGTTTCAATAAAAAAATACTTTCTTCAAATGAAGAAATAAATGTAAAATGAGTTCGAATTATATCAAGGAGGTTACGTACAGTGCCATCTGCCCGCGAATATTTCAAGCAGTAATGTCGAGAATTTTGTCAAATACAGATCCCGAACTTGAGAGTTACAAACAAACAAACATACATACATACAGGTGAAGCTAATATAAAGCGTGTAATGAAGCTATTTGAAAATTCTGCTCTGAAAATGATGAACAAGTGTAATCAAAGTCTAGAATTGGCTTTTTTTAATAATAATAATAATAATGTTTATTCACAGATATATCATTATACAGGATGTAACTAAATAAGTGTAAAACATTCAAGGAGGTGATTCTTCATTAAAAAAAAGATAGGATCTTTCATATAAAGAAATTTCATTGGAGCATCCCTTGTTAAGATACAGCCCCCTGAAGGGGGTACATAACATCTGTATAACAATTTTTTTCACAAGCACTAAAAAAAATTACAATATTGAAATTAACCTGACGTTTTGTACTACCAAAAAGACACTTAGCCAGAAATTTATTTGGTTTACCCCATGGTTGTAAGGGTGGAAAACGCAACCCCTAAAATTTATTTCCAATGTAACTTTTTGTCTTATTATTTGTTTTCCATTTAAATTTTTATTTCCGATAGCCTGTTTCATTCTAAACAAAACATGTCTCCTGGGTTTTTTGCCCAAAATAAACCAGTTCGCAGCAGAAAATTATTTTAGGAACAACTACAGAGATACATAGTCATAAAGGCGAAAATACGAAACTAATCTATCTAGTAGGTCGCTATTAGCGATAGTGACAATTGAATTGGTATGACGCTGTCAGTTTGTGAATTTTCGAAATTGAATCAATACTGATTGTATGTTGTTGTTCTGTTCTTAATTCGTTACTTTAATAATTCACTTGTTATTAAAATGGCATACACAAATGAGGAAATGGCTGATATGCATTACGTTTATGGTCTGTCGCAGGGGAATGGGTTAGAAGCTTCTAGAAGATATGCTGAAATGTAGCCTCAACGGCAGCATCCTTCACATAGAATATTTGCTCGACTTCATCAACGATTACGAGAATATGGTTCATTCGACAAGAGAACGCAGGATTGTGGTCGCCTTCGAGAAGTACGAATACCACAGCTTGAGGAAACAGTAAATTTGATTGAAGAACAACCTACTACCAGTACTAGAAAGAGTGCTTTCCAGCTAAATGTTGATCATATGACGGTATTTAGAATTTTAAAAGAACAACTCTTATACCCTTACCATCTGTAACGAGTACAGGTACTGTTACCGCGAGACTTTTCGAACCGTCTTGAAATTTGCCATCTATGCTGGAAATGATTAGAAGAAATTGTGACTTTCTGAACACGATATAATTCACAGACGAATTAGATTATTAATTTTCATAATTACCACATATGGGCTGATGAAAACTCTAACGCTATTGTCGAAACTAACCATCAAGAACAGTTTCCTCTTAACGTGTGGCTCGGAGTTATTGGGGATGATTTAATTGGGCCTCATTTTCTATCTCCTCGATTAAATGGTGAGGCATACGTTCAATTTCTAAGAGAAGTGCATCCAGTACTGCTGGAGGAAATTCCTTTGGTCATCAGAAGGGATATGTTTCTTATGCATGATGGGGCTCCCGCCCATTTTAGTCAAGTAGCATGTCAGCATTTAACTGAAACATATGCAAATCAGTGGAAAGGTCGAGGAGGATCACAGAACTGGCCCGCTCGGTCCCCGGATCTCAATCCTCTCGATTTCTCTATTTGGGGACATTTACACCATTGGGTTTATCGTACTCCTGTTCGTACTCCTGTTGTTGCAGGGTAATCAGAGAGACTCCAGGAATATTGGGGCGAATACGTGGCTCAATGCGCTGACGTCTAGACGCATGCGTAATGTCTGAAGGTAGACATACTAAACATTTACTATGATTTCTACATGTTGTGTGTTTTGTTATTAATAAATTAGTTTTGTTTATTACCCTTTAATCGTTTAATGCAGGTATTAGCTACAAAATAACAATAAATCCAGTTCGCATTTATGACGATGTATCTCTGTAGTTGTTCGTAAAATAATTTTTTGCTGCGAACTGGTTTATTTTGGGCAAAAATCAAAGAGACATTTTTTGTTTAGAATGAAACATGCTATCGGTAATAAATTTTTAAATGGTAAACAAATAATAAGACAAAAAGTTTCATCGGAAATAAATTTTAGGGGTTGCGTTTTCCACCCCTTACAACCATGGAGTAAACCAAATAAATTACTGGCTAAGTGTCTTTTTTGTAGTACAAAACGTCAGGTTAATTCCAATATTGTATCTTTTTCAGTGCTTGTGAAAAAAATTGTTATACAAATTTTATGTACCCCCTTTAAAGGGGATGTATCTTAACAAGGGATTTTCTGATTGATTCGGCCGTTACTTGATGAAGATCCATAGTAATTTCGCAAACTACACCTAACAGAGATTATCATTTGAAAAAGCTAATGTTTAGCGAAACATGTTGTGATATATTTTATCAATAACGTTTGTGGAGATCAAATCGTTTAGGTGTAATTTGTGAAATTAACAAGGGATGCTCCAAATGAAGTTTCTTTATATGAAATATCCTATCTTTTTTTTGATGAGGAATCACCTCCTTAAATTTTTTACTCTTATTCAGTTACACCTTGTAGATATTTGAAAGATAATTAAGTTGAACAAACAGACAATATCACAAAAGTCACAGAAGTGACTTGTGCGTGATAACATAAATATGACAGATAATAACAATATAACTAATAACACATAAATAATAATAATAATAATTGAAATATAACATTTTCACAATGACATGTTGAAATATCTCAATCATAAAATAAATAGTATTGAAATATCAATCAATCAGTTTTTAATAATCAAATATGATGGAGAAGGTGTAATTAGAACTAAACTAAAACTTTCACAAATGAATCAACAGTCGAACAGAACGAATGAAACCGGGCTACATAGAAAATATCCTATATATTTGTGTACTAATTTTGCTGGAATCAATGAAGTCGCCCCGGAGCGCCAATTAATTTCTATTGTTGTTTTTATTTTATTTTTATCGTTGTTTTAATAAAATTTTGCTGTAAGATGTTATTTTTCAATGTTTTCAATTATTTGGTGAATCGCTCTCCGGTTCCTCTGATATACATTTGTTTTCAATTCTCCTTTGAATTTTGATATCGATGGTTGAATTTTTATTTCACCAGGAAGGGTGTTGAACGCTCTTGGACCCAAAAATTGATGACTTTTCTGGCCTACTGACTTGCTCATTAGCGGTTGGACAAATTTGTTTTTTCCTCTGGTAAGATACGTATGATCCAGATTGAGAAGGTCAATTTTTATTTGGAATACTGCAATATTCAGCTGTTCAAAATATATTTGTCTCAGATCAAACGTTTTTGTCTCTTTATATACTTGATCACTGGAGTATCTACTATTTTTATTCAGGATGATTTTCAAGAATTTTTGGGATACTTCCAATGCATCAAGGTGTGTTCCGAGAATACCGTATTTCAAGTGGGGTTCGACAAGACTTTTGTACAAAATGATTTTTTGATCTTGGTCCAAGTACTCCGTCACATACTTGAATCTATATAAAATGCATCGCAATTTTTTCAATAGATAGCTAATATGCTGGTCCCACCAAAGATGTGAATCTATGATGATTCCTAAATATTTAATTTTTTCTTTTGGTTTTATTGTTGTGGAGTTGGCCGCGGTTGTAGTGCGCCCGACTCACGATCGGAAGGACGTGGGTTCGATTCCTGACTCGACCAGATATTTTTCTCGAAAGAATTTATCTGGGATGAAGCTGGGATGATTCTGCAACCGTGTTAGGAATCACACGTTAAAAAGTAAGACCTCGTTAGTCCCGCACAAGTTTCTCAACTTCTGAGAGTTGTCGTTCGTATGGGGGTGACAGCTGATTAATAAAAAAACAGATTTTAAACAGATACAAAGATAGATTGTACATTTTGATAAAGTAATATCAAACGTAGGAAAAAATGCATCTTGACAGTTAAATGGTAGGTAGTGTGTTTTTTTGAAATTTATTGATAGGAGGTTATAGTCGAACCACATTTTCAATTTATTGAGGTCTGTTTGAATTTTATTTTTCAGGTCACACCAGTTGTTATCTGTATAAAAAAAGGACAGTCTCATCTGCAAAGCTTGTGATTTTTCCACACACAGTAGATTGAGGTATATTGTGAATAATATTGGTCCCAGTACCGTTCCTTGGGGTACTCCACATGTTATAGATTTTTTCCGACTCGTTTTCTCTTTGGATTTCAATATTTGCCCTCGGTCTGTTAGATAATTCTTTAATAATTCATATGATGAACCTCTTATACCTATGTCCTCAAGTTTTCGAAGAAGAATGGAATGGTCAGTGGTATCGAAAGCCATCGTGAGATCTATAAATACTGTTATTGATGGAATACCTTTATCTAATGCATTCTATATGTCTTCAGTTAAGATCTGAATTGCGTCCTGGGTAGATTTTCCCTTCTTTACTGGTTCCACTCAGGAATCAACCAACCTCTTCGAACCAGAGGGAAACAAATTCCAAAATGTACCACAAATTACTTGGGTTGAGTATTTTCTAACAAGCAATGAGTCAGTGTAATTTCATCAACGAAATAATTGCCTATCAAGAACACATCAATTTTCCATCTGCTGAAAAGACTTTACGCTGAGTTGAACTTGAAAAAGAAATGCGCAGCAGTCTTCTGTGACTTGTCGAAAGCTTTCGATTGTGTGAACCACGACATTCTGCTACGCAAACTTCAACACTATTGTTTCAGAAATCAAAGCCTTCACTGGATGGAATCATATCTGAGTCATCAAATCCAACTTGTGAGAACTGACACGCTGTCAGATATTGTCTCTGTTAGACACGGAGTACCCCAAGGCTCGATACTGGGGCCAGTATTGTTTTTGTTGTATTTTAATGATCTAGCTTATATTGATTCTGCAGATAATACAACCATCCTGTGGCATGGCACTAATGAAAATGATATTCAAACAAAGTAGCACAAGATATTCTTAAAGTGAGAGAGTGGTGCAACTCCAATCTGCTATCCTTCAATATAGAAAAAACCAATCTTATATCATTCAATTGCAACTTGTCAGGCATTCCGATGGGTAATGATATTATATCAAACAAAAAACTAAATAAATTTATTGGAATCAATCTGGACAGCAACCTTAATTTCAATAACCATATTGATTTGCTGAGCAAAAAAATAGCTTCGGGATGCTATGCTTCACGAACGGTATCGAATGAATTGGGTATTGTAACCGCAAAAATTGTGTACCATGCTGTGGTTGAATCGCATCTAAGATACGGCATATCATTCTGGGGCACCTGCAACCAACAACACTTCAATACAGTCTTCATTCTCCAAAAGCGTGCCATCCGATATTTGCAAAGTTGGGCCTAGAGAGTCTTGTAAACCTTTGTTCAAGGAGCAAAAATTACTAACACTTTCTTCTTTATTCATACTCGAAACTGTGTGCCTAGTACATAAGAACAAATTATCTTACGATGTTGTTATTGGTTTCACTCGCCAAAGCGACAAATTGAGACTGTCTATTCCATCATCAAATTTGATTAGAAACTCATTGATCTATAATATATTTTATCAATAACGTTTGTGGAGATCAAATCGTTTAGGTGTAATTTGTGAAATTAACAAGGGATGCTCCAAATGAAGTTTCTTTATATGAAATATCCTATCTTTTTTTTGATGAGGAATCACCTCCTTAAATTTTTTACTCTTATTCAGTTACACCTTGTAGATATTTGAAAGATAATTAAGTTGAACAAACAGACAATATCACAAAAGTCACAGAAGTGACTTGTGCGTGATAACATAAATATGACAGATAATAACAATATAACTAATAACACATAAATAATAATAATAATAATTGAAATATAACATTTTCACAATGACATGTTGAAATATCTCAATCATAAAATAAATAGTATTGAAATATCAATCAATCAGTTTTTAATAATCAAATATGATGGAGAAGGTGTAATTAGAACTAAACTAAAACTTTCACAAATGAATCAACAGTCGAACAGAACGAATGAAACCGGGCTACATAGAAAATATCCTATATATTTGTGTACTAATTTTGCTGGAATCAATGAAGTCGCCCCGGAGCGCCAATTAATTTCTATTGTTGTTTTTATTTTATTTTTATCGTTGTTTTAATAAAATTTTGCTGTAAGATGTTATTTTTCAATGTTTTCAATTATTTGGTGAATCGCTCTCCGGTTCCTCTGATATACATTTGTTTTCAATTCTCCTTTGAATTTTGATATCGATGGTTGAATTTTTATTTCACCAGGAAGGGTGTTGAACGCTCTTGGACCCAAAAATTGATGACTTTTCTGGCCTACTGACTTGCTCATTAGCGGTTGGACAAATTTGTTTTTTCCTCTGGTAAGATACGTATGATCCAGATTGAGAAGGTCAATTTTTATTTGGAATACTGCAATATTCAGCTGTTCAAAATATATTTGTCTCAGATCAAACGTTTTTGTCTCTTTATATACTTGATCACTGGAGTATCTACTATTTTTATTCAGGATGATTTTCAAGAATTTTTGGGATACTTCCAATGCATCAAGGTGTGTTCCGAGAATACCGTATTTCAAGTGGGGTTCGACAAGACTTTTGTACAAAATGATTTTTTGATCTTGGTCCAAGTACTCCGTCACATACTTGAATCTATATAAAATGCATCGCAATTTTTTCAATAGATAGCTAATATGCTGGTCCCACCAAAGATGTGAATCTATGATGATTCCTAAATATTTAATTTTTTCTTTTGGTTTTATTGTTGTGGAGTTGGCCGCGGTTGTAGTGCGCCCGACTCACGATCGGAAGGACGTGGGTTCGATTCCTGACTCGACCAGATATTTTTCTCGAAAGAATTTATCTGGGATGAAGCTGGGATGATTCTGCAACCGTGTTAGGAATCACACGTTAAAAAGTAAGACCTCGTTAGTCCCGCACAAGTTTCTCAACTTCTGAGAGTTGTCGTTCGTATGGGGGTGACAGCTGATTAATAAAAAAACAGATTTTAAACAGATACAAAGATAGATTGTACATTTTGATAAAGTAATATCAAACGTAGGAAAAAATGCATCTTGACAGTTAAATGGTAGGTAGTGTGTTTTTTTGAAATTTATTGATAGGAGGTTATAGTCGAACCACATTTTCAATTTATTGAGGTCTGTTTGAATTTTATTTTTCAGGTCACACCAGTTGTTATCTGTATAAAAAAAGGACAGTCTCATCTGCAAAGCTTGTGATTTTTCCACACACAGTAGATTGAGGTATATTGTGAATAATATTGGTCCCAGTACCGTTCCTTGGGGTACTCCACATGTTATAGATTTTTTCCGACTCGTTTTCTCTTTGGATTTCAATATTTGCCCTCGGTCTGTTAGATAATTCTTTAATAATTCATATGATGAACCTCTTATACCTATGTCCTCAAGTTTTCGAAGAAGAATGGAATGGTCAGTGGTATCGAAAGCCATCGTGAGATCTATAAATACTGTTATTGATGGAATACCTTTATCTAATGCATTCTATATGTCTTCAGTTAAGATCTGAATTGCGTCCTGGGTAGATTTTCCCTTCTTTACTGGTTCCACTCAGGAATCAACCAACCTCTTCGAACCAGAGGGAAACAAATTCCAAAATGTACCACAAATTACTTGGGTTGAGTATTTTCTAACAAGCAATGAGTCAGTGTAATTTCATCAACGAAATAATTGCCTATCAAGAACACATCAATTTTCCATCTGCTGAAAAGACTTTACGCTGAGTTGAACTTGAAAAAGAAATGCGCAGCAGTCTTCTGTGACTTGTCGAAAGCTTTCGATTGTGTGAACCACGACATTCTGCTACGCAAACTTCAACACTATTGTTTCAGAAATCAAAGCCTTCACTGGATGGAATCATATCTGAGTCATCAAATCCAACTTGTGAGAACTGACACGCTGTCAGATATTGTCTCTGTTAGACACGGAGTACCCCAAGGCTCGATACTGGGGCCAGTATTGTTTTTGTTGTATTTTAATGATCTAGCTTATATTGATTCTGCAGATAATACAACCATCCTGTGGCATGGCACTAATGAAAATGATATTCAAACAAAGTAGCACAAGATATTCTTAAAGTGAGAGAGTGGTGCAACTCCAATCTGCTATCCTTCAATATAGAAAAAACCAATCTTATATCATTCAATTGCAACTTGTCAGGCATTCCGATGGGTAATGATATTATATCAAACAAAAAACTAAATAAATTTATTGGAATCAATCTGGACAGCAACCTTAATTTCAATAACCATATTGATTTGCTGAGCAAAAAAATAGCTTCGGGATGCTATGCTTCACGAACGGTATCGAATGAATTGGGTATTGTAACCGCAAAAATTGTGTACCATGCTGTGGTTGAATCGCATCTAAGATACGGCATATCATTCTGGGGCACCTGCAACCAACAACACTTCAATACAGTCTTCATTCTCCAAAAGCGTGCCATCCGATATTTGCAAAGTTGGGCCTAGAGAGTCTTGTAAACCTTTGTTCAAGGAGCAAAAATTACTAACACTTTCTTCTTTATTCATACTCGAAACTGTGTGCCTAGTACATAAGAACAAATTATCTTACGATGTTGTTATTGGTTTCACTCGCCAAAGCGACAAATTGAGACTGTCTATTCCATCATCAAATTTGATTAGAAACTCATTGATCTATAATGCAGCTAAAATATATAACCATCCACCGACCAGTTTTAGAGATATCCAATCACCTTATCAGTTCAGGAAGTCTGTAAAGCAAGTTCTCATTGACCAGGTGTTTTATAGTGTTCAAGAGTACTTTGATAAAGATATGGATGGAATTCTGAAATAAAATTATGTTGATTTTTAATAGCTCCTGCAATTTTGAAAACAGTGTCTGTGTATCTTATTTATTTATATAGTTTATCTATTAACTTCCTTATTTACCTGTTTATGTCTGACTATTCGTTCATTTAGGATGTATATAAATATGTATGTGTGTGGTATTTATGTGCGTTTATATATGCATATTCATTTATTTATCTATAATTGTTTTAGCTGTGCACTAAAAATCGTAACCATATTTCAGTATGACACATACTGTAACGAATTAAATAATTAACTGTCTTAAACAATTTTATTTTAACAATACTTCACTATCACAACTAATTTATTTACACCACTCAGATTCATTACAATACATTAAACCAATGTATATGTATAATGTATAGTTATTATAGTGAAACTCATTTATACATGATTAGCTTTGTCAACGAGTTTATACTTTGGACAATAAAGCATATTTGATTTGATTTGATGATTTGATTGAAGAAATATATAAAAGTAATAACATTTTCATATTTTGATATATAATGCCGAGACAATGAACCATGATTTTTGTTGATGAAATATTAAACACATATCTTTTTCAAGAAAACAGTTCAAAACATGTTTTCAATATTTATAAGATCATCCATTTACGAGTATTATACAAGAATACTGAAAATGGTTATTTTGAATACCTTTCGAAGATATTTTTATTTCGGATGTATTTTGAATATATAAAATATGTATATTTTAACCATAATACGCCACTACCTACCTTACTTGGTTGTACTGAGTTGCAGGAATCTGCGCTATCTTTCAATTGATTCTTTTCTAGAGAGTTTAGTTTTTGAAGTTTTATTAAGAATATTATACCCAATAAAGAGCATTAATTAAACGATCATTGAGATTTCCTGAACAGATTACTCACTTCGGGACTCACTCTGAACCCAGCTTCTTGTAATACTTTTCTATAGCTTTCTGAACCAACGAGGAAAATTTCCTTATCGAAATTGACTTTTTTCAAATAAGAGATTGCTGGCTGCATTGGGTTTACGATATCGTCTTGGACTGCATTGAATTTGTTCTTTTTCAAGATGTTGCACAGTTCCTCAACATTGTTGAAACCATTGTTGGTGACGTAAATTACCTTTTTACCCATATTTTGGAGAGTGTTTATACATTCCACTGCACCTGGTATTGCCTTATATGACAGCCAGATTACTCCTAGAAATTAACGAGTAACCTGAGTAAATATGTAGATACTACGCCCAACGTTTTTATTATTTATTTTAGATTGCTGAACAAAGTGATGTGATGACTGCTACCTAGGTCCTTCCGAATTAGTTTTTAGTACATTAGATTTTATATATTATATTACATTATATTTTATATATTATATTTAGTTTCTAATTTTGTTACTGAATTCTCCTCATTCTATTTAGTTCATTTAGTGCCTCAGTATCACAAGGTAATATGTAATCCACCATTTTGTAGTGCAGCCATCTTGAATTTCCATCTTTTTCAAAGCGTACTACTATTCCACTAATCAAGCCTGTCATTTGATATCCATATTGAGGAAGTTGTGAAAAAATATGTAATCCGCTATTTTGTAGCTTCGGCCATCTAGATTGACAATGATACATAATTTATTAAATTGTGTTGTATCAAAACTAAATGTGTATACTAAATATCAGATCAACGTGTCAACAAGAATTTCACACAAACGGAATAAACAAACAGGGCAAGCTAAATAGAATCGTTAAAAAATTTACGAAAAGTACCTACTAGGCCTGTTCAAATAATGAGGTAAATATTCAAATTTCCGAGCCAATTGCTTGATATATTTGGATACGGAGACCAGTGCTATTTTTTGAAGAGACATAAAGACACAAATGACTTAATTTTAGAGATATTCACAAGGAAACATCAGATATAATTAGTTTTGAATCCGCTTCTGGAAAACCGTATTAGATATATTAGACTGGGAAGGATTGATTAGGAGATTGTTCACAGAAGCATACTCATGCAAAACACCCAACTTTCGGGAAACATCACATAGCTTTGTCTATCGGACCCACTTTTTGACCATTGAGGAAGTTTTCCTCGCTATAAGAGTTTTCTGATTGATTCGGCCTTGATACTTGATGAAGATCCATAGTAATTTCAAAAACTAAACCTTACGATTTGATCTCCACAAACTTCATTTGAAAAATATTACAACATGTTTCGCTAGCACAGTAGCTTTCTCAGGTTTTTTGAATACTTCCTTTTCTATGTGCAAAATTTTGAACCCTTCGTTAAATATATGATTTTCTTCTAGAAGATGATTTGAATATGTTGATTTTTTTAAATTCACATAGCTCGTATGATGTTCCTGGATTCGATTCCTAAATGTTCTGCCCGTTTGATCAATATATACAGTAGGGCACGTTCCACACTTTAATTTATATACTCCTGATTTCTCGAATTTGGATGTTTTGTCTCTATTATTTTTAACTAACTTTCCCAACGTATCACTTGTTCTACATGCATACATTAAAATTGAATCTTTTTGTAAATATTTTTCCGATGTAGGACTTATTTGCCATTAATTCTGAAGCATAATTTTGCTTCAACTATAGAAACAGGAACTATTATATTTCTCGGCATCCTTCCGTTTCGGAATTTCATTATTTATTATTTGTCATTATTGTCAGGTGATTAAGAGATAACTGGGATTTTTGAAAGGAAAACATGAAAATGAGGGTTTGTTATTTCCTCTTCTGCTGTTAGTTTTATGTCAATTCTGAAGGAGGCCAGAACTTATTGAACTTTGCATTAAGTCTGGAAATTCAGTAATATCTCAGAAAAAATCTTCAAAACATAAGTTGCACCAGGCAATGAGTAGACTAAAAATAATATTCACTGATGTAATTTGTTGAAATCAAACAGAACTTTTATTCACACACAAACTATCAATAAAGTCATATTTTCCAAAACTGTATCGATAAAACACCAAGGGTACATTTTCATATGTATTATAATGATAAAACTTCTAGGTTTGAATGGAATTTTTTTCGGTGTTAGAATGTTTTACAATACAATTCATATAGGACTCAGAGACTGAAGAAATATATTTCCAACGTTAGGAAATTTCACTTACCGTCCATATCCAGGAGAACATAATCAAAAGAACTGATGAAGGATTTTTGTTCCGTCAATGGAACTTTTGACAAATTTTTGACTGTTCCCATTACGAACAATAACTTTAACTAAATGATTGTTGGGTAATTGTCTTACTTATATGCAGTTTATTTATAAATGGCTTTAATTGATAATAGCGGTAAGTGACAGTGGTGGAACATTTTTTCTTTAATTGATATTTATATTACCGGAGTTTTTTCCCAACACCAAATCGTTATTTTTACACCTCGACACGTGTTTCGATCACCAAGTGATCATCTTCAAGAGGAAGATAAAACTAATAACTACTCAAAACTAAAGCTACTTATACTAATCAGGTACATCATACAGGTAGGTAATCAGTAATACCACCCATAAAAGTGTACCACCCTAAATTAATTTTACAATTGGCCTTTCTATTATTTACAATATGTCCTTATGTATGTTTAAATGTTACAACTATATATAGAACAATTTTCAGCTATATAAAATTAGTTTCACGATATTGCCTATCTAAATATATTTACAATGTGTCTTTTTGTAGTAATCAGTAAACCCAACAATATTATTTCAACAAGCTATATAGTATGCTATTTGGTATTGGTCCGTTATCGTTATTCATAATATTATTATGTTTACTTATTTCCACACTCTCATAGTAGTAGTTTACAGGTCATAACAGATATTGCTTATCTATAAATATAAAATATTCAGATAACTTGAATGGTTAAATAGACAATTACTGTAGATATACATACATTTGTGCAAATAAAACAAACTAACTATGGAATAGAAATATAAAACAAGTTAAAATATACATGATTAACTGGTATTACATGTCTCGAAAGCCATCACTAAAATATTCATCTAAGGAATAAAAAGCTTTTTTAATTAAAACATTTTTGATTCTGTATTTGAACTCCTTCAAAGTTAGATTTTTGATATTTTGGGGAAGCGAATTATACATTTTTGGAGCATAATAATTTACGCCAGTTCTGGTTCTGTTGACTCTATGGTTCTGGAGATACACATTTGAATTATTTCGAGTGTTATAACTGTGGATTGCATCATATGTAGTATAACCTCTTATATGTGTTTTAACATGTAGCAGGCATTGCAATATATATAATGATGGAAGTGTAAGTATTTTATTATTTATGAAGCTACTTCTACAGTCTTGCCTGTAAGAAAGGTTATCAAGAATCCTAATTGCTCTTCTCTGGATGCCAAATAAATCTGATGCATTGGGCACATGGCCCCAGACAAGTACTGAATACGATATGTGAGATTGAATAATCCCATGGAAAGCTGTTTTCAGAACTGGTTTTGATATCGCTTTTTGTAAGTTCCTCAGGAGATAAGTATTTTTGGATATTTTGACTATAAGTCTATCAATAATTACATTCCAAGTCAATTTGGGGTCAATGTATACACCTAGAAACCTAACATATTCAGGGTTACTGATATCTGGCACTTCGCGCAAAGAAAAAATGACTGTTTGGCTCTTATCTTCATTAAGTTTGAGATTATTTACGGCAAACCACTCACTGACATTTGTCAGAGTATCCTCGAATGTGGTACGCAAAGTATCAATATTATTTCCAGAAATTGATACAGTTGTATCATCAGCAAACAACACGAAGTTAGCACTTGTGTCACTAAATCATATATCATTGAAGTGAATCAAGAAAAGGATCGGTCCCAATATCGACCCCTGGGGAACTCCATACTCAATAGGAAGTAAGCTAGTAAATTTGCCATTCAAGTAAACAGCTTGCTGTCTGTCGTCCAGATAGGACTTCATCAGTTTAAGACTGCCTGTAGATAATTTATAATATTGAAGTTTTGAGAGCAAAACTTTAGGGCAAACACAATCGAACGCCTTACTTAAGTCACAAAAAAATGACATTGTGAATCCGTCGGATTCAAAACTATCAGTTATAGTCTCAACAAGTGAATTTATAGCCATTGTTGTTGAGTGTTGGGATCGAAAACCGAACTGTACAGTAAATAAATTATGTTGTTCAAAGTGATTAGTTAAAGGTATTTTCAGCAGTATTTCGAATATTTTGGCAAAATAAGGTATGATAGAGATAGGTCGATTATTTGATATCAGATTTGTTGCGCCACCTTTATGTATAGGAATTACACAACTCAATTTGAGACAAGTAGGAAAAGTTCCTTCTTTCACACACTCATTGTATAGGTTAGTAAGGGGGTACACTATTTCATTAGCAATGCATTTGATAATTTTGGTGTTGAAACCATATATGTCCTTTGTCTGTTTGTTTTTTAAAGTGAATATGGCATCCCTTACCTCTATGTATGTGAATTCCACAAAGCTCAACATTTGAATATGGTTGACATTGACATTTTCAAGAAAGTCAGTAGCAGATTTATCGAATTTCTGTTGTGACAGATTGTTAACAGAATTTTTTGTTACATTACTGAAATCTTCTCCTGTGAAACTATTTGAATTTACATTAGATTTACTTTCTCTATGTCTGTTAATGAGTTGCCACATAGCTCTAGGTTCATTAACACTATTCCTTATGTAGTTATCATTGGCTTGTATTTTTGCATGTGAGAGGGCTTGTCTATATTTCATTCTGTAATTATCTATCAAGTTTTTTCAGCTCTGGTCGGTCAGTTTGGCGGTAAGCATCAATCATGAAATTCAGAGTTTCGCGCATGTCATGTAATTTGTTGTTGAACCAATTTAAATGTGGTTTGGTGCTTTTGACCCGCTTTGTTTTTAGCGGAAAAGAGATTTCAATGGCTCTAACTATCATATCTATAAAATGATCAAATTTTTCGTTTATTGTCAACAAGTGGTCAGAAATGAAGTCCCACTTGATATTTTTCACATGATTATTCAACCTCAGCAAACCTGACTCAGTAATTAGTCTCAAAGTAATAAAGTCTGTCGCGTTCATCTTGTTTTTTGGAAATTTGATGTTGATAACAGTATACTCATATGGTCGGACAGCGATAGATCTAATACATCAGTGGTGTAGTTATTTTGGATTATATTGGTGATGATTTTGTCAAGACATGCATTTCCCCTTGTGTTTTGTTTTATTGTGGTATGAAGCCCATATGAGGTCAATAGATCAGTGAAATATTTTGTTCTCCTATCATTAGTATTGAATTTAAGATTAAAGTCGCCGTTAATTATGATATTATATTTTGTTTTTGAAAGTCGTTCCAACACATTAATCATCACATTTACAAATATATCAAAATCACTAAGAGGGGAACGATAAATAGTAAGAAGCAGGCATCTAGTTGCCTGTTGTTATTAACTTGTCTAACTAATCTTAAAGAACTGAAGTCTATGGAATGGTTTTGTTGCAAAATATGATGGGCGACTGCTGATTTTTCAGGTCTTCCATATTTTAAGTGTGCTATGTGTTCCTTATATCTCACTTTAATAGATCTTTTTGTCTGTCCAAAATATTATGGACAATATTAAGACAAGTTAATAACAACAGGCAACTAGATGCCTATGACAGTGTGGAAATAAGTAAACATAATAATATTATGAAGAACGATAACGGACCAATACCAAATAGCATACTATATACCTTGTTGAAATAATATTGTTGGGTTCACTGATTACTACAAAAAGACACATTGTAAATATATTTAGATAGGCAATATTGTGAAACTAATTTTATATAGCTGAAAATTGTTCTATATATAGTTGTAACATTTAAACATACATAATGACATATTGTAAATAATAGAAAGGCCAATTGTAAAATTAATTTAGGGTGGTACACTTGTATGGGTGGTATTACTGATTACCTACCTGTATGATGTACCTGATTAGTATAAGTAGCTTTAATTTTGAGTAGTTATTAGTTTTATCTTCCTCTTGAAGATGATCACTTGGTGATCGAAACACGTGTCGAGGTGTAAAAATAACGATTTGGTGTTGGGAAAAAACTCCGGTAATATTCATTACTACACCAAAGGTTCCAAACAGTATATCACAAGTGATATTTATATATTGACAAATTTTTCTAAAAGGTGAGAAATCAGACTATAATTAAAAAAAAATTGTGACAATTTTTTCATTTTACAATATTTTAGAGACGAGTTGTTGTTATTTAATTACTTAGTTTACAGGTTGCCCAGTACCCCGATGCTCGCCCCGAGCCTATCTTTTGTTTCTTCATTGACAGATGTTATTCATAGGACATCTGCGTCAACTGAATATTACTTTTACAGCAGCCTGAGAGAGTGTTATCCAATACATGGACGTGAATCGGGTTAGCTTGTTCATGTCTCAAACTAACCTCTGGTGTCTTTTCAGTGTACATCCCCTCAAAAATTTTCTTCCCTTTCTTGAGTCTTTAGAGCCATCATACTTTACGAGGGCAGTCCTCCTCGTTTTTGTTTTTAACTTAACCTCGTTCCATGAGTTTCACTAGTGTAGGATTCTCCACATCTATGAAGACTCCTCATAGATGAAGGACTAAGTACTCTGAGAGGTCGCACGGCCGCATTCTTTAGTGATACCTGATAAGACCATAAAATTGCAGTTTACAGGGATGAAGTTCAACTTCATTATTATAATTAATATTTAAAAAAAAATAGGTAATCTCCCAGCAGGTTCTCAAAGACGCCAACTTCTGCACATTCCTGTTATTTTCTATTTTGACTTATTCACATCAGCATATCATTTGTTGAAAATTAAAATTTTTGAATAACACCATGGAAATTGAAAAGCCAAGAGGGTGAATGAAGTCTGGACACCTATGAAGTCACTTAAAGGTGTTATGCCAAGTATTCATTCATTCCGTGTTAGGAATCACACGTTAAAAGGTAAGACCTCGTTAATCCTTAGCTCGCACAAGTTTCTACTTCTGAGGGTTGTCGTTCGTAGGGGTGCGACAGCTGGTTAACGGAAAAACAGTCTTTTTTTTAAAACAGATCACTGACAATGCTACCAGACGCTGATACGTCCGTTTACTATTACGAGCAGGTATTCCTTATGGAAATATACAAATTGAGACCACTTATGATGTCAAGTCCATCAAAGAGATTATTTAGAATGGTTGCCATAAATTCTACATCATACAGATCATACATCATCAGATGTATGATCTACTCTAAAACCAATAATTTCGCATATACATTAATACCGGAACATACCTGGGCAGTTATGCCGATTTTCGCTGTTGTACATTCCAGAATTTGTAAATTGCTTCATTGGACTGTAAAACATTTCGGAAATTATTCACATATCAAAATATAATGACTTGTCTGGTCATCAGTGGTGCCATCAGTACCACACCGTCAGCGGCCATGGAGATCCTTCTAGATTTACCTCCTCTCCACATTTTTGTGGAGAGAGAGGCTAGATGGACTACATATAGACTTGTGAACATTGCCAATTGCACTAATCAATTTGATGCAGAGTGCAACAGACTGTTGGTTGAGACTGGAAGTCACAGGTTTCTGGAAATGACCTTTGACCTTATGTTCCACCTGCCAACTACGAACTGCCTTATAAAGTACTGTTCCCGAGTAGAGAGGACTGGATCCTCCGGGAGAAGGAAATATTAGGCGCAGATAGTTGTTGGTTCACAGATGGATCAAAAACACCTTCCGGTTCTGGTGCAGGTGTTTTCAGTCGCAGACCTAGAACAGAGATATCAACCTGCCTAAGAACCTATGCGACTGTATTTCAAGCGAAAATTCACGCTATTGAATTGTTTGCGGAGAGATTGGAAGAATCCAACCTCATTCACAAGTCAATAAAACGTCTAAATTGGTAGCAAATTGCCAAAAACGACTCTTCTCGATAGGAACACTTAACAGATTGTCTTTGGTCTGGACTCCTGGCCATACCTGCCTGAGGCTGCTGACTCCCTTGCAAACGAGGATGCTGCAAGCAGCTTTATCTGACCAGAACCTGTCGATGGCATCGCTTTGGGCTTTGCCGAACAAAGATTGAACACCTGGATGGCAAGAAGATTTATGGACTTCTGGCAGAATCTTTCAGGATTGGCTTACTACAAGGCGTTTATTCACCCTTCGAAGCTTGATTCCGAACATGTTGAACTACAATAGGGATGAACTACGATGTTTAACAGGCCTTCTTACAGGTCACTGTCATTTGAATCATCATATGCAGAGACTCGGACTGCTGGAAGACAGCACATCAACAAATGTTGGGAAAGTGAAGAAAATATGTTATGGAGAATTATTATTGGAGAAGTTGTTGTGAATATCGAAAGGTCACATGTCATGGTATTAGAAGCCATGTGGCAACACTGTAAAGAAAAAAAGTTAGTTGAATACAGAGTATCAAAGTAGCACGTTGTTTCTATTGAATATAACAATAACTAAGAGTATAAGCCTGATCTGTTAATATACAACAGAAGTTGCTGAGAATGTCGGCATCGGCATATCAGTTTGCACATGCCATGCAATTTTTTCGTAAAGTTTGGGCATGAAGCGTGTGGCAACGTAGTTCGTTTCAAAATTGCTGAATTTTGACAAAAAAAACCGTCGCATGACCATTGACCAGGAATTGTTGAATGACGTCAACGTCAAGGGTCATAGCTGGTGACAAATCATGGGTATATGGTTATGACATCGAAACTACAGTCCATTCGTCCGAATGGAAGAGCCCAAGAGATTCAAGGCTAAAAAAGCACGCCAAGTTCGACACTAAACAAAATGACGTATAACAACTCCAGAGATTTGTAATGTTCACTTACGATTAATTTAGTTGTCCTAAGTTCATTTAGAGGGGCACCTTCAATTCATAAACTCATATAGATGTTGCAGCTAACTGGTTAAAATAGCCGTTCAATCAAACAGCTAGCTCTTTGACTGAACAACACCAGTCAATCACACGGCTAGCTTTTCAACTGAATATTTGAGGCGCTCAAAATGTTCAACACTACAGCTGATTCAAACGCCGCCGTCTAATTGAATTAGTTCAGCGCTCATCGCGGCGCTAGGTGAATAAATGCTTGTGTTTTTAAATAGTTCATCTTGTGAAAAAGGCTTTGTTAATAAAGGAAAGCGCCGCTTTCTTCTTTCGGATTCGTAATTATTAAGTTTCTAATTTATATTAAGAATGAACTTTTGGTCACCTCTTAAACCTAATCCAAGAAATTACAAAAAGTTTTCCCATTCTTTCAAGTTACATACCAAACAAATGGTCACCCTAGTTAAGTTGGCTAAGCGTCGTCTAGCTGTAGTGTTGAATGTTGCGGTCAACAAGTCAGCTAAACGACGTATGATCGTGATTGAATGGCGTTGTTCAGTCAAAGTTACTTACACCAGTTGGCTGCGACATAGACACCCTTCATTGAGTCATCAAGTAGTTAATTGATAGAAACGATCTTTTGTAATATTTGGAAAAAGGGAATACGCAATGACGTAATTTTGATTGATGTCTGAGTGTTAGTTGATGATATCTACTAGTGAACTTTCACATTTCCATCCATTTGATAGAGTTCTATAATGAATCTGATACTTAATACTGGCTGGGTTTGATAACTTAAATTTCAATTCAAACGATGAACTGAAAATGTATTGTTTTTTTTTTTTAGAAACTCAGTAATTCCAAAAAAGATAGAAACTATGTTAAACAAAGAAAAACACTTTCTTAGAGCAAAATACGACAGTTTTTAAAAAAACTCATTTATTTTTATTGAAATTGAAGAAAATTTCATACACTGAAATACAAAATTATACTCATTTAACTGATCCTGACTGTATGACATCTTATTGGGAAGCAAAATGATTAGAATCTTCTCATGATTTTATCATCCTTTCCCGGAACTGGAAGAGAACTGCCCACCCATCTTCAAGACTTCTTCCTTAGTGTGTTCCGATAATTGAAAATCTATTGCGGCAGTTGTATCGCCAACAGCATATGCAGGAATAACTTCAGTGAAGAATCCTGCACTGACACCTGTCGGATATAATCCAACGCCCTTCGTGGTATTAGCCAGGGGAGTAGTTGTTTTCTGATAGGTGTCAGTCCATTAACCTACTGTGTAGGGTGTTGAGACTGGCCTGAACGAATTGTTCTTTTAGATGATTTTCTTCCTTAGATGTCTCACGTCTTCATTACTATGAGCATCGCCCTGTTACCCCTCTCAATGGCTATTTGATTTTGTCATAAAATCATCGTCAAATGTGAAGAATTTTCGTTTTCGACTCTTAATCTCGATAACAGGTTTTGTTATAAGACTGCTAAAGTTATTAGGCAATTTGGGTTTTACATCGTTTAATATTCAGTAACCCAAATATTCAGCAGTTCATCGTCCACAGACCAGTCGAGATATGTATTGGGGTCGTCTATTTCCTCCGTTGAAATTTTCAAAATCGCCTTTGATAATAATTTCGTTCTATCGATTACTCCACCCCAATCTACCGTTCGGAATGAGGCTGGACATAGCAGATCACCTCGTGATGTAATACAAAGGCCAAGGCGTAAGCGCATTTGCGGTGCCGAGACCAAAAGGAGAAAGAGAGCGTAAAAGGCAGGAGTGGCAGCAACTAGAAGTGCATCCTCCTTTTCCCCCACTCCACCTCCAACAGCAAGGGCACTTTCTGCAGCGGGCGCCAAGAGTTCCGCCTTGAATAAAGGCAAGGAATTGGCTGCCCCTGCAGGAAAGCGCCCTCACTTGAGCACCTCCACGGAGGGAACCCCAAGAAGGTTGAAGAAGCCGCGCACCGACAGTAATATCGCTGCACCTTTCTAAAACTTCGCGGAGTCCGCCTTGAGACACCTCAAGGTTGCCAAAGAGAGTGTGTTCGAAGAGTCTTGACCTACACCTGCCGATATGAAGGAGATGTCTCCTAGTGACCTGTCTAACTTCCTGGAAAGGACAACTCCTCGGGAGGATGTACAATGGGTCACATTTGGCCTAAGT
This sequence comes from Leptinotarsa decemlineata, assembly GCF_025532065.1. Lineage (NCBI taxonomy): Eukaryota > Metazoa > Arthropoda > Insecta > Coleoptera > Chrysomelidae > Leptinotarsa > Leptinotarsa decemlineata. The sequence continues at coordinate 1,267,887 of NW_027412533.1, forward strand.
GCTGAGGGACTACACTCACCCTCCCTACTCTACACATACATATGAACAGAGTATGTAAATGATTGTTGTATTTGTCAACAAAGCCGACCAACTTGACGTGATTAGGTGCATCATAAATACATCGCGTATTCTTTTCGATTTAATTGAAATTCAGAATAACGTTTCCATTCGAATTCAAAATGTCTTTCCACATGAATAACTTTCGATTATGATTTTGAGATTTCTGGATATATATATATATATATATATATATATATATATATATATATATATATATATATATATATAGAAACAGAAGTTAATATCGGACATAGCACTCATGAAAGTGGCAAACCATAGACACGTGTTTCGGGCTTTTGGCCCATCATCAGTATGGTGCAGCCAAGTGTAAGGATGGGCAACACTTGGTTACCAAAAGATAGAAATACAAATGCACGGAGCCACCAACAGGAGCCAACCGCACATTTGTGGTTTCAGTTGATAGATCTCGTGTTCACAAGAAAACTATCAAAATCACCACGGAGGCAGCCAAATGTGACCCATTGTACATCCTCCCGAGGAGTTGTCCTTTCCAGGAAGTTAGACAGGTCACTAGGAGACATCTCCTTCATATCGGCAGGTGTAGGTCAAGACTCTCCGAACACACTCTCTTTGGCAACCTTGAGGTGTCTCAAGGCGGACTCCGCGAAGTTTTAGAAAGGTGCAGCGATATTACTGTCGGTGCGCGGCTTCTTCAACCTTCTTGGGGTTCCCTCCGTGGAGGTGCTCAAGTGAGGGCGCTTTCCTGCAGGGGCAGCCAATTCCTTGCCTTTATTCAAGGCTCCTGTTGGTGGCTCCGTGCATTTGTATTTCTATCTTTTGGTAACCAAGTGTTGCCCATCCTTACACTTGGCTGCACCATACTGATGATGGGCCAAAAGCCCGAAACACGTGTCTATGGTTTGCCACTTTCATGAGTGCTATGTCCGATATTAACTTCTGTTTCTATATCAAGACACTCAATAACTTTCATATTTGTATAATTTCCTGGACCCGGATGTCACGCAGGTAGCTATAGCTGCCTCCGTGGTGATTTTGATAGTTTTCTTGTGAACACGAGATCTATCAACTGAAACCACAAATGTGCGGTTGGCTCCTGTTGGTGGCTCCGTGCATTTGTATTTCTATCTTTTGGTAACCAAGTGTTGCCCATCCTTACACTTGGCTGCACCATACTGATGATGGGCCAAAAGCCCGAAACACGTGTCTATGGTTTGCCACTTTCATGAGTGCTATGTCCGATATTAACTTCTGTTTCTATATCAAGACACTCAATAACTTTCATATTTGTATAATTTCCTGGACCCGGATGTCACGCAGGTAGCTATAGCTGCCTCCGTGGTGATTTTGATAGTTTTCTTGTGAACACGAGATCTATCAACTGAAACCACAAATGTGCGGTTGGCTCCTGTTGGTGGCTCCGTGCATTTGTATTTCTATCTTTTGGTAACCAAGTGTTGCCCATCCTTACACTTGGCTGCACCATACTGATGATGGGCCAAAAGCCCGAAACACGTGTCTATGGTTTGCCACTTTCATGAGTGCTATGTCCGATATTAACTTCTGTTTCTATATCAAGACACTCAATAACTTTCATATTTGTATATATATATATATATATATATATATATATATATATATATATATATATACGGTTGGCATTCAAGTGGGAGATTTGATTGAAGGATTGTTGTCTTATTTTCGAGAGATTATGTGAATCAGTGATGTCTAACAATCCATTTTTCATTTCGGTCTCTTGTACTTATATTAGTGACTTTCATTTGATTTACATATTCATTTGTGTTGTCTTAGTTGAGTTAGGGTCTATTTAACATCATAATCATGATATCAAATTGAACATACGAATCTCTGTAGAAGCATTTATGTAAAGTTTCCATATTATAGTCACAATCATATTTGAATATATCATTTCATTGGTTCAATTTGATTAGGATAATGACAGTGATTGAAATTGTGAGAATGATGAACTAAAGAATGATTACACCTAGATGATAATTTCGTGGATATTAGTTCTATTGCTGTTGGAAAAAAAGGATTTTATAGATGTAAAACTTTGTTTTGGTGGCGCAGCCTTGAACATTTTTCCATCATTTTATCGATTTGAATATATTTACCTTAAAAGGATTGCATTCGTTTCAACAGATGAAATGAGCCCTATGTTTGTGTATTACCACAGACTGAAGATGATCATACACCGTTTCGAGAAAACAGAGTGTTCAAAAATAAGGTTAGAAAGATATTTTCTCGTGTCCTTCCTCACAAGGCATAAAGGTTGTCTTATACCTAACAAAATGTGTCAAAAACTCAGAAGGAGCAGGGCTATGATGGATGATAAAATATTGATGAACTAATGAATTCTTGTTCCTTTAAAACTTATATTGAAATCATCTTTCTCTTCTGCGTTTTTCATTCTCCGCCAGGCTCGCTTGCAAAGCATCATGACACAGTAGAATAAATATTTATTGAAATATGAAGCTATAAAAACACATGACACTAAAACAGACAAAACTTTTGAAATAACCTATATGACCCATTTTTAATGGAAACACCCCCCTAAAATTTGAAGTTGTGAACCGATTTTAATAATTTTTTTTTGAAATTTTAGTACTAAAAGGTCTACTTTCGGACAAAATTTGAAATGTTTATTGAAGTTTCAGGGCATACCACGATCTTTTTTTTAGTCGAGAATCGGGATTTTTTATTAGCGATTTTTTAATTGAAAAAATCACTACGCCACTGGATTCAGAGTGCCTCTAAACAGGTGTGACCAAAATTTCATGAAAAAATATTCATTATTAACAAAGTTACGACAACTCAAAAATTCGAAAACGCACACAACTAACAGTCACAAAAAACACCCTATATCAACAGATATAGCCATGAGAATATTTTTTTTTATGATTTCAACAATAAAGTGCCGCCAGATGAAAAAAAAAAAAAACAAATAGTGTAAATATTTTTAATGAAAATAACGGAATTACATTCAAGTTTTCACGCAAATTAACTAAAACTAAGACCTAATATTTCAATTTAAATTTTAGTTGCCATGGAAATGATATTACAGTTTGACACTTGTGAAAGATTCAAGTTTACTATTGTCGACAATATTCACTTTACAGTTCTTCGAATTATTATGTGTCATGGCTGCAAGATTGAGCGTAAGAGAGAACATTGAAATTGTACGCCTTTCGGGAGATGACGTTAGAAGTGCTAGAGAGCTTTGTAGAGTATTTAATGAGAGACATCCAGATCGTCCTTGTATTAGCTGCGGTACGGTAAATAAAATAAATAAAATATTCAATGAAACTGGTGCAGTATCAAAAATGATGTTAGAAAGTAATCCTGTACAAAGACGAAACAGGAATGATCAAATCATTTTAGATTATTTCGGAAATAATCGTAATGCCAGTATAAGGAATGCCACTTTAGATTTGAATATTCCATGAGAAACTATTCGGAGATGTCTCAAGGCGAAGAATATTAAACCTTTCAAGCAAGAATTTTTACACACGACGAAGCAAGACGCCTGGAATATTGTTTATGGGCCCAAGGGGAATATTTAAACAATAGAAATTTCCTAAAAAATATTTTATATACCGACGAAGCTACTTTCACTACAAATGGAGTAGTGTCATCACAGAATTGTCGCTATTGGGCAGCGGATAATCCTAACTGGGTAATAAACTGTAAAAGCCAGTATTCCCAAAAAATCAACGTCTGGTGTGGGATATTGAACGAACGAATTATTGGTCCTTTTTTTTTGAGGAAAACATTAATGCGCAGAGGTTTCTAGAATTTTTAAACACAGAGTTTTGGGATGCTATTCACGAGCTGCCAATCAATGAACGATCAAATTCAATTGTCCAGATAGATGGGTGTTCAGTTCATTATGCCAGAGCTGTGAGGCAATGGCTTAACGAACATTTTCCAAACCGATGGATAGGCTGTGGTAGTCCGTTTATAGAGTAGCCACCCAGATCTCCAGACCTCACAGTTTTGGACTTTTTCTCTGGGGACTTCTCACACAAAAGGTTTACAAAAACCGCTCAAGAGATAGAAATGAACTTTGTGCAAGAATTCGACAGGTATGTGCACATATTAGCCCTCAAGAACTAAGGAACGTAATCAGAAACATTCGTTAGCGCTACGACACATGTATCGAAATACGTGGTGGATTAGTAGAGGCTACTAGAATATGAGTTAGAATTAATTGTTGCACTGAATCGAAACATTTCAATAATTAGTTATTAGTTGTTTATTAAAATTTTTTGCTTCATTGGTAGTTGAATTGTGTGAATGTAATTCCGTTATTTTCACTAAAAATATTTACGCTGTTTTTTTTTTCATCTGGCGGCACTTTATTGTTGAAATCATAAAAAAAATGATATATAGTGACTGTTAGCTGTGCGAGTTTTCGAATTTTTGAGTTGTCATAACTTTGTTAATAATGAATATTTTTTCATGAAATTTTGGCCACACCTATTTAGAGGCACTTCGAATCCAGTGGCGTAGTGATTTTTTCAATAAAAAAATCCCGATTTTTGACTAAGAAAAAATATCGTAGTATGCCCTGAAACTTTAATAAACATTTCAAATTTTGTCCCAAAGTAGACCTTTTAGTACTTGACATTTAAAAAAAAATATTAAAATCGATTTACAACTTCAAATTTTAGAGGGGTGTTTCCATTAAAAATGGGTCACACTGTATAATAGTGCATTTGGGTAAATTTCATTAGTTCGGACTTCTATTGTCTGAAATGATATAAAATGATTTGAAAACCCTGAAAGAATAAATAAAATCAAAATTAAAAACTGAAAATAACAATTATATTGAGCCCTAAACCCTAAAATGAAAGTACAATTGAAAATTGAACAATAAAAAAGAAATGAAAATTTAAAGATTTCAAGCCAAGTTACTTCACGATGTTTCGATTGTTTAGGTTTGTTATAGGTCTTTCAGGGATTTCAAATCATTTTCATTGTCAATCACTTTCAAAGAAACATTGCATTTGGGATTTATTTATTCAAAAGTGCGAGAAAGAAAAGAAACATATTTTATAGGTATAAAAATGTATTTGTCTGAATATGTACATAAATAAAAATAAACATTGCAATCGTGTGAATTTGCAAACATACACGAAACAAAATTATGAGTATTGATTGCAAGTATTTATTTATTTGATACTATTAAACGACTAATAAAAGCAATGATATAGAGTAAAGGTATTTTAAACATTCAATGTACAGTATTATACATGTGATTATACACTAATATTAATACTGTCTCATCTATTGGTAGCATATGGAATATAAATAAATATTTTGATCCATGTGAATTGTAGGCCTTTACTGTAGAAGTGATCACAATTTAAATTTCATAAACCCATCACTAAAATTAACCACAGTATATATCACATCAAAAAAAATAACTCAACATTTGAATTAAAATAAATTCTACATAGGATTCCTATAAAACTAACCTAAAATCTCATTGTTCCTGGTTGGAATCTCATTTTGTACTAGGAATAGAATTCTGGTAGGGGTTGGTTGAGAAGTGTCAGTTTTTCAATGATTTTACGAGAATTATAATTTATCGGATTTTTTTATGGACCAGCAAATAAAAAAAACCGTAGCAAATATTAGAATCCCATCACAAATAATGAAATGTTCTATTATGCAATCTACAAGTAATTAACGTGTCAAAAGGAAGATGCGACTACAAATTTTATTTAATTTTGAATATTTTTGAGAGATGTTATCCAACCACGTTTGTGAATCTCTTCTTTCTATTAGAAAGTTATATCATTGTATCGCTGATTTGATAATTTATAAGAAAATTTCATTCACCATGGAAAATGTCATCGGCTATCTCTTCAACTTCTCTCTCAAGTTTTAGTGCCTGATCAACTGATCCCATAACACGAAATTTTTGACAATTTGCAACATGTCCCATTGAGGGAATCTGACTCTATGAATTGACTGGACAAGTAAAGTTTCTCCACTTGAGAAGGACTATTGTATTTACCAACAAAGTGCAGTGTACCCATCTCCTAATTTATTAGGTATTTAAAAAAGAAGCGATTTTATTTCAACTCTCTTACAGTTCTCACACTTGTTTGAATATGGGATGATTCAATACAATAAAATTCGGAAATTTCAGGAAAAAACATTATTCTAGGATAATTCAAACAGGATCAGTTGCTTCTTGCAATATAAACAGGGTTACTTAATTCTTGCAATATAATGCTCATGATTCTGAAGCGAAAAATTACTCAATACCATCTGAAATTCTCTCAGTGAAAAAACGTGAAATATCGGCTAACCTGAAACTAGGGGCACTCTGCTTTTAAAATCTCAAACACAATCGCAATTTAAGCAACTTACGATATTTCTATGAAAAGACAATCAGGCCAACATTTAAATTCGTTTAGATATTAAACTAGCAATAATATCAATGAATCATGTAGAAAACATATGAACATGAGTGCCAAGAAACCCTGAAGCTTTTCTTCAAAATAGGTAGATTCAAATATATAGAAAATATTATTGATCTATAGTGAGAAACTAGAATGTCATTGATTTCTTCCCAAATTGTCTACTTACAAATCTACTCATTATACCGATTTTTTCAAACCTTGAGGCTTTTCTTCAAATAAACTGGTAGATGGAATCGGCCGATACTTGATGAAAATTCACAACGTATTCAAAAAAAATTTATAGTGAGATTTTCACTAAACAGTTTTACCAAAACGCAACACATGTTTCGCCAGACAATATCTTCTTCAGGCGTGTCTTACTGAGGACACTATTGTATAGCGGAACGTGAGTTGCGTTTTTGTAAAACTGTTTAGTGAAAATCTAACAATGAAGAGATTGGTTGATATTTCTTTCATCCTCTTCGAAATGTGTGGATTGAAACACTTAGAAGATATTCTTGTCCCGGTGGAGCACCGGGACATAATGTTTTATTCACAAAATGTCAAATTTCAATTCTATTCATTAAGTATCGTTTAAGCTTACTGTGTAGTTTTTCACTTATCGAACCATACGCATATTCAGGAAAAGTATAAATTGAAATAATTATTGTAGAGTTCTATGAAATATAAAATAGTAGGAGTAAACTTTCTTGTAATGTCAATGGATAGTGCTCAGGCAAAATAGTCGTAGAACGCGGTGAGAGAGCACGCTCCAAATATTGTCGATAATATTCTATATACTTACTACTTCTTCTAAAGCACATACTAGTTCATATACACTTTTAGTTATCGATTCATTATAATAGAGGTAGGTCGGACCAATATGAGTGAGACTATCCACGGGAGTGGATAGTAATAGAAAGAAAAAAGGTCTACGAAATCGAAGATTTCAATTTTTTCGAACTGAAACCGATACTTAGAAATTATGTATTTATAATTATACATAATAGTGTTCCGTATCTGTACCTACTGAACTGAACACCAATACCCTGATATAAGACTTCGGTACGAGCAAGATGACTTTTTGCGAATGACTCAACATCCCTCAAAAAAATTCAACACACTAGTTTTCCACTTCTCACCGGATCTGAAGTAACTTAATTCTAAGAACGAAATAAATGCATATTCTCAGTATCACAAAAATAGATATCAGTATTCCTATATCTATCAAATATGTTCTCATATCGTCTTTCATAGCCATGTGGCTTAAGAAAGTCTTCGGATATTTGAAAGGGCAATATTCAGCATTGCATTCCAATTTTGGTCTTCCTAAACCGTAAATAGCGATCATACTTCCTTCAAACCCATATCTTAGGTAACTCATATACGGTAGCCATTTTAGGTAATATGGGATGTCATCCAGTTTTGCAAAAAATCCTGAGAAGAGAACCATAGGTATGGTGGTGATTGGTCCTAGGAACACCCCTCCCTGAAAATATCAAAATATATTTGTAGATAGTAGCAACTACAGTTTCTATTATTTTAACAACAACATTGTGATGTCATTACATAATAGTTCCAAGTAATATATGTTGAGATAATTTAGAATTGAAGTTTATTGTTACATTGCTATTATTATCAAGAGAGTATTCTTTTTTTCCTTTTATTATACAATGTGTCTTACAGAGTGCATGCCTTCGAGTATTGGTGTAATCGCCGTTCTTTAAAGAAAAGACCCTATTTATTTTTTAATTTTTCGACTTATCTTGTTAAGGTGATTCTAAAAATGTTTGACAAGTTGCCTCAAGTTGCTACATTGTGGGCCACAAAAGGTATTTTAAAAATTTCATAAGAACGTTATATGTTACTGTATACAAAATAATACATGAGAAACGGAATCAACGTGAGTCTGAAGCCCAGTAAAATAATACAACCAGTAGGCTCTCTTACCATGTGATACGCCCGAGTTGCCGGGGGCCTTCAACCGCTCTTAGGATGAGATTCTCATTAAACGCGTTCAGTGCTGTAGTATCGAAGGATTCGAAGGTACCACGGGCATCGTATTAGTATAAACGATTGGAAATTGATATTGTGTTTAATTTATTCGCTGTTATTATTTTAGTTGGTTATAAGTAACTTACCATAAAATCTTCTATAATATATTTAATTTCGTTTTTATAATAGCGCATGCCTATGATAAAAGAAGGAAATTGGCGCTGCACTTTATTTCGCTCTTACCGAGAACTTTGCTAGACAAGAGGTACTCGTACAATATACCAATCTCTGACATGTTCTGCATTTCTAGCCTGATTTGGATTTCAAGATCACAGATACTGACCCGAATACATCAAGAATTTGCCACTAAATTCAAAACACTGTATCAAAATATTTGATATCTATAAAAAAAAAATTTAATGAATAAGAAACACTTTTGGCTTTTATCTGGTTCTATGGCATGCATTTTTTTAACTTGTTACAGTTACATGTTATTTGTTATCTTGTTCGATTGATGACCTATGTATTTTGTAGAAATTCATATTCAAACTGCGTCAGTTTACTTGAGAATGGTTTAATAAACCGAAACTGGTCGTAATGAATAAAAATCTTGGTGGAAATTTTACAAAAGTTATTTTCTCTATATTCATTTGTTGTCTCTTTTTATATTCCTTATAAACATGTATGCTTCTTGTTGAAGCGTTAACCATACAGAGTTGAATTTCGATTTTGACAGTTTCTAACGTGAATGTTAAAAACATTTTCAAACAGTATACGATTTAGTCAGGGACGTCAAAATCACTTATACACGTGGTTAGATGTTGATAATATACACTGTCTGTTCAAAAAATAAGGTGAATTTTAATTTTTATAAAAAATATTTATTTATTCATCAATTTCAAATTTTTTTTTCAAAGTAGCCCCCACTTACATATAATATACTTGTGTCTTGAGCTTTCTCGGCGATTCATCCAATCGTCGCAAAACGCTGTCCTTTCATGGGTCTTGGGAAAATGAAAAAATCGCAGGGGGGCAAATCTGGTGGATACGGTGGTTGAGGCATACGTTGTTATTTTTGGTAAAAAAATTACAACCAAGCAATGACAAGTGGGCAGGTATATTATTGTGATGCAAAAGCCATGCATTGTTTTCCCACAATACCAGACGTTCTTTTCGTATTGCAAGTGGCACATAACTTCAAGATAATACTCCTTATTGACCGTACGACCATGTGGCAAGAACTCCAGATGCAGTACGCCACGGTAGTCGAAGAAAACAGTGATCAAACCCTTGATATTTGATCGAAATTGGCGCGTTCTTTTTTTGGTCTTGACTCTCTTGGGCTCTTCCATTGTGGGGATTGGACTTTGGTTTCAATGTCATAACCATATACCCATGATTCGTCACCATGATTCGTCGTCCGTGTTAGGAATCACACATTAAAAGGTATGACCTCGTTAGTACTTAGCTCGCACAAGTTTCTCAACTTCTGAGTATGGAAGCGATAGCTGATTAACGGAAAAACAGATTTTAAACAGATTTTACCAGTTTAAGTAAATCTGGATCGCTGTTGACGCCATTCAACAATTCCTGAGTGATGCTTGTGCGGCGTTTTTTTTTTGACAAATTTCAGAAATTTTTGAAGAAACTTCGCTGCCACATGCTTCATGACCAACATTTCAGAAAAAAGTGCATTGCATGAGCCAACCGATATGCCGATATCCTCAGCAACTTCTCTAATAGTCATTCAACGATTCTCCATAACAATTTTCTTAACTTTCTCAACATTTTCATCGGTTATTGATGTGCTGGAGTATCCAGTGCGAGCATCGTCATTAACATCTTCTCGACCTTCTGTGAAAAGCTTGTACCACTTGTCAACAGTTTTCTGGCTCAGAGTACAATCACCGTACGCCACTATCAACATTTCAAGTGTTTTTGAGCAATCAATTCCATTTCTTTACACAGAAAAGCGTCGAACACGCGAAACATTTCTAACTTTCATGCCTCAAACCAACAAACTAAACATGCTTAACACCTGAAACTTGTGAACATATATTCAAGACGAGTGTATGTACCAACATGAAAAAATTGAAAAATCGCTAATAGAATATACATAGCCCGCAAAATTTGAACATTCACCCTATTTTTTGAAAAGTCCACGTATGCCGTTGCAAAAGTAACACATAATATCATATCATTTTTTATTTGAATTTATTCTTCAGTGGTTGTTATAAGATGTGACAGGCAAATACTTACCTCGATTTTGAAAGCAGCGCCTACAAGTAAGCCATAACTTTGAGAAACCAGTGCTATCAGAACAGAAACTCCTAAAACCATCCCGAACCTGGTTGCTTCTAAAGGCTGTGAAGTTATGAAATATACCCCAATTATGTAGCTAGTCGTTAAAGCTAGCTGAAATTTATACAATTAGTGATGACAGGAACAATTTACTCATCTGATAACTCACCGTAAATGGTATATCAGCTAAAGTTTTAGCCAAATAATATGCTTTCAGCGAGTACCAATAATTTAAATGTTCTCTGACAAACACCGACATTTCAAGAGGAACTGAAAAAAAATCAGAACTTCAATAACTTCTATGAAAAATTTAAATTGAAAAAATACATTATAATATCGAACACAAATACTTTGTGAGTCTAAAAAATTTATTGAATGGTAATATCTAGATTTGACAGTTTGATTTACAATTCGACATATAAAGCACATGAAACATATTATTTTTGAAAATCACATTTTATCCCATTTAGGTACTTTAAAAGATATGGTTACTCTTACAAAAATTGTTGAATTATTTTGAAATGTTTGTAAATCTCATTTACTATGAAATATATCTCTTGTTTGGATTAAAAGGAGTATATTTTCAGGAGAGAATAATTTTTGGGAAAGAAAGGTTTCGACTCCATCTTTATACCAAAAAATGTGAGAAACTTCCAAAAGGAAAAATGGAATCAACTGCAAAATAAAATAATTTCAAAGCTGTGTAGATCAAGCATAGAAGTTACTTTCAGACATAAATGGGAAGAAACAACTACTTTCATATAAACAAACATTCGTAATGGAATTGGATCAGATATCACTTACAGGATTGCTACACACTTTACTATATGAAAGAGATAAAATTTCCCTTACATGGAACACTATCATCCTCAATGGCGGACATCGATGTTTCGGAACAAGACAGTTATGTAGTAAATCATTACATTACGATATTATGTCTTAATATTATGAATGAATTGAGTGCTTCATCTTGTAATATTATCCAGATTGGTGCTGAAGAGGCAATAATGCAAGTGTCTTAATTCGAAACATTGATTCCCGCCATTGACGATTACACAGTTCCATGTAAGTGAAATTTTACGTCTTTCTTATACTATATTGTGTAGCAATGCGGTGAATGATAACTGATTCAATTCCATAACGAACGTTTGGAGTACAAACTGAATGGGAAAATTGTGTTTTGTATAATTCAAAGTTCACATAAAAGTAGTTGTTTCGAAAATATTCTTTCTTTGGTGTTATTCCGTAGCCTGGTGGGTTGACGTGGGTGATTTGCTCGACACACTCCATCGACCGCTGTGTAAACCGGTGGTTCAAACAGCAAGGCCGGACGATCGACTTTCTTTTCCTATTGTCCAACCCGTGTTAGAAATCACAAATTAAAAGGTAAGACCCAAGAGTGAGCCAAGAATCAATATTATTGTAAGTAATGAAATTATTATACTGTGATATTATTTTCTGTTATGGCTTTTATCATTTATGTTCCTTTATTTATTATTTAACAAATTTGAATTATGCTTCATTAGATTCAACACTATTCATTTTTATTATTTATTTATTTCATAAACTATTCTACAGAATGAAGCCAATTACAGAATAGGGAGAAACAGTGGCATTTACAAATATGTACCTACATAATATAATTTGTGAATCTATATAAAAAAAAATTAAATAAAAACAGAATTGTCAGTTAGCTAAGAAATGTCTTTTGATTTGTATCATCTGGTAGTTGAATAAATGTAGGACACGACTAACAGAATTAAAAGGTGTCACACATTGTATAAATTGGGGATTTTTTCATTATATTTGTTCGCGGAGTGTTGAGATAAAAGGTGACACCAGGAACCCAAAAATTCAATATAAGTAACAACTGAGAGCAGGTAATGACATTGTTTATGATTTTGAATAAAAGAGAAATGAATAATATTTATGCCTTACCTCGAGACTACAAAAATTGTGAGTTTCAAGCAATTCATAATAGGGTATTCCTACCCTATTCTTATATTGATATTATACACGTTTTTAGTGAAACAATATCATGGTTGCCCATACACAAAAGAAACATTTTTTGGGCGCTCTCTTGCATTCAATTTATTTACCGCTCAACTGTATTAATTAGTTTCAATATGGATTTTCATCAAATATCGACCAGCTCTATTCAATTAGAAACAGATTTATTGATTGATCATTGACGAAGTCTTTTGACATCTAATATTTCAATATTGAACCATTTATTTTTTCGGCAAGTCCTTTTTTAGAATTGTATATCGGCCTTTTTAAAATTGCATAACCGATAACCATCCATCTGTTCATATTAGGTATATAAGAAGTAAGATGTTTTTCGGGGATGGTGTAATTTTTAGTCTCGCCAAAATTTATATCACAACCATATTTTAACTAAAACTATTGATAACTGTATATGGGATATATAGTAGGACATATATTTTTTCACACAGACTCCAAGTGATATTATACTTACATATAATAGAAATTTACATTATCATCAAATAACACAGCTCAATAATCTGTTAACACAAAATCTCAAATCTGCATTTTCCAGAAAATCTATATTTCACAAAGGAATGATTGCATATAATGAATTACCAGATGATGTTGAACAATTTTCCAATAGAGAAAAATTTAAAATAGCATTAAACGATTCTTGGGAAAGAAAGGTTTTCACTTTCTACTTCTCCATTTTTATACAAAAAAATATACCCCTTTAAATTCAAGCATTGAAAAACAATTTGTTTTAATAATTCTCAATATCATATTCATATTGTTTTTTATTTGTTATTAATTCTGAAATTGTTGTTATTAATTCTGAAATAACTCCCTTTGAAGTTATGTAAGTGTATTTATATATGAATATTTCTTGTATAAATAATTCCCTGTATGAACCATTGTAGTTTCTTGGGAATGAATGTAATGCCTTATGACTATAATTTTTCGAAAGTTATTGTCCACGACTCCTATGAATACATCGATCATATGAAGTAAACTTACATGTTAGAATTGTCGGCATCATCGAAGAAAACATCATGAACATAACGCAAAAGAATAAACAGCCAGCATTACTTAGCACTTTGGAAGCATCATGGCCAATATCGTAATAAATCAGTCCTATCAAACATCCTATCACTAGATGTGAAGCTAATCTCATCCTGGTTAAAGTCTTGTCGACAAGAATCGTGTACATGCTCCTTTTGAGCAAAATAATAAACTGCTGAAAGCCAGTGGTGGGAAATCCTGAAAAAAATTGAAATTGAAAATTGTTATTTATTAATTTGGTACAAAACTTCCAGACAGAAATTATGCTGGTGTATGGAAGTTATAAAAAATGTTAAAGTAAAAATCAATACCAACTTTTGATAATAACGGTTTACATTGAACTAAAATTTTTCTTTGACGTTTTTGGGAAATATACAAACTGTTTTGGCTTATGAACTTATAAACAATCTGAAGTCGACAATATAAAGTACCATTAGGTGTAGTTGGGAAATGTGATTTTTTAACAAAATGGGGTTTCTCCTCATTGTGTAGTACCAGTGCGAAAGTTTCTCGATAATTGTATGGATGGAAAGAAAATGGTCTACAGACTGGCTATCCAATTACTCTGATTTAACCCCACTTGACTTTTTTCCTTGGGGACGTTTGAAATCAAAAGTCTACTAGGTGCAGCCAAGCCAACTATACTGAAGAACATTTGATAAAGTCAATTTTCATTATTCAGTGTCATTTTCTAGTTCGAAAGTATTTTATGTAATTCACGATTTTTTTTACAGTTCCGATATCATTGGTTATACCATTGTATGCAAGTTAATGGTGGGTTGGCTGTCCTTGTTCATCTTTTACTGCCTGAACCAGTGTGGATGCTGTTTTTGGCGAGTGCATTGGCATGGGATGTGGTGGTTGAGCAAATAACCGGCCATCGGATACCTGCTCCCACATAGCCCCGCTGGATACGGCAATGACAGAATCACTTGTGGTTCTGTTATTCCATAACTTTCCCTAGCCATAACCCTAGCCATAACTTTCCCTAGCCACTCGTGGGACTTTAATGGACAGAGTAAACTTAAAAATTCTTTCTGACGCTGAGTCTACAGAGGAGATGGATGTCGAACTTACGACTCCAACTGACCTCCCTGTGAATTTAGATCAAGAGCGAGAGCTTTTCAACTCTTCAACTCCTGATTCAATAACTGAACCTAAAAAAAAGTTTGGTGGTGCAGCCAGGAAATGACTGAGTCGTCTCCTCAAAAGCGGGGGACCTTATGAAACCGCTTTGCAGCAAATTTTTGAGCGGCGTACGCAGAATCTGTCTTAGGTGGAGGAACAAACTCCTCATGAGCAGGTTAACAAATGTTTGCGCTCAAGTGATGATTCACCAAAACCAGAGGCGAAAAAGCCCTGCACGGTTGAATCTAAGGCATAGCAGACGTGCAAAAATCCTCATATGGGAAGGTTGTCGTGGGTATCACCTTGACTATCCGACTACCTCATTAACGATGAAACGGCAGAGCATACACTTTGTGTCTGCCCCGCTGGGGACCGAATCAGGTTTTTAGAGTTCGGCATAGCGGTAGTCTTACCATCTGACCTGTAAGACCACTCACCATACAACCTTATCAGCTTCGTTAAGGAGCTGGGTTTATTTGGTCTAGTTTGAATAGGTGTGAGCCACAATAAACCCTTGCGGGTTGCGGTGGAGGGTCGAATGAACCCACTCACTTAGGACCTAACCTAACCCAACCTAATGGTGTTCGAACTTTTGTTGAAGTCAATTTTTTATTTAGTCTCACGTTCTAGTTCGAAATTGAAAACTGAGAAATGGATTTTATGTGGTTCACGATTTTTTTACAGTTCCGATATCAAACGGGTTACCCAACAGAATGCAGTATTTCTGAGAGTAACGGATAATGGTGTTGTTAATGGACAAAGGATTATACTAGAAACTAACCTAGGATTGTTTCTTCTTTCTTCTCGATGACCTCAAAATTATAATGATGAATTAATTCAAACAATTTCACTGCAATGCTACCAGCTGTAATAAATTGGGAATTTTCTATGTAAAAATAATTCATTTAATTATCTCATTCCATCATGTCAACAAAATGATATTGATCATTTTGAGTGATAACATTTACTCAAAATGTTTGAGAAAGCGACTCGTTTATGTAAGTTGTAGTGTCCCTATAATGCCAGACCCCACTTCTAGTTGTCTGTTTTCCCCAAATTAGTCTACCTACACAGTCCAAAATGACGTTCTTAGTTTTGTTCCAGTAACTACACAATAAAGAGAACTTCTACTATTTAAGTGACGTAGCTTGAGAATGTCAAGTTGTCATTCAATTCTCAATGTTGTTTACATTAGAATACACCGATATTAGGTAAAACATTTTTTTTTATTATGGTTCATAAATTAAAGATCGGAAGAAAATACCCACGACAAAGTTGGCTTAATTTCATTTCTCGCGTCGAGAGTTTTTGACAAAAATCTGTAAAAACGTTAGGGTTTCTATGTATCTTTGAACAAACCAACAGTAACTAAAACACTTGAGGTCGTGTTTTTATAATCGTTACAGGGGAGTGAGGTTAACTGCCTAACTAACTAAACACATTGATGTTCTATCTGAAAAATGTATGATCGATGAGAAATCTAAACAAATATAAAATACTTACCATTTTTTTCAGGCATCGAAATTTTTTCCGACGAATCCAATAGCGATGTTGTGCAAGTGGCAGGGGTGGTTGGGGTTTTTGCTGAGCCATTCGGCAAAGATAGTGTGTCTCCACCACCGTTTGTGAAAAAGCCACCTTCCTTCGTGATGTCATTAGAAGCACGTTTGCTGGATTTGCTAGGATCTGGTGATGAATGAACATCACATCGTCCTGCGTTTACTGCAACTACCAATTTTTGTACGTAGTCTCCGTGTTCTCCACATGCCACTTCCATCACTGTAATTACGAAATATAATGAGAACAACGAAAGAATATAAGAACATGGCTTTCACAGCCGGAGGGTAGACGGTGGTCGATAGGAAATTGTACCAAACGTTTCATCTGTTACTGCGGCAACCTTCAGTGTTACATGCGTTGACTGCGTAAACGTAAGTAATATCTTGAAGTCTCAGCAAGGACTGACTGAGACGCTTATAATTAGACTAGAAGGGGGTGGAGGATGTTACACTATATGCAGCTTGTGAGGTCTTGATGAAACCTTCGGATTTCTACTTCAATCCTTCTGAATTGAATAAGGCAAGGATCCATGCTAAAAACTATTAAGATAAGTGAACATTCCCAATTCAATAGTTTCGCCTTGCTGTTCTGGGAAGTAGTATCACTGTGGAATGAACGAATGGGATATGAAGTATTTTAGAACATCATCTTTTTTGAACTTTCATTTCTAGCTGCTTCATTTTTAGTTAGCATCAAAGGAATGTAGTCAAAAACAATGAGAATTCATAAATAATCTATTGAGCCAATTTCAATCCCAAACTAAGCTTTAGCCATTCAAGTGTTTGACTATGAAATGAAGAGAACTCAGCTGACCGCTTAATTCCTCAACAGTGCATTAAAATCAAGAGGTATGTTATTGGTGGATGTTTATTTTAGTGGATTCATTGTACGTCAGCAGGTAGGTTACTTGATCTATAAATATCTCCAGGCATCTGTCAGTATCGTCAAAACCCTTGGAAAACAGAACTGGAAGGTCATGGAAGAAACATACTGAAACAGTGAACCCATGACAATGTGTTTGTTGAAAAGAAATAATTTCTTAAAAATAATAAATGTATGTTTATATTATATTATAATAAACCATCAATTGTTGAGATACACTTTGATAAGGCACCAAGTGAAGACTACTTACCGTAGTCAGCTGGATTGTGGTAACTCGGACAGACGAGCCCCATGGTGGACAAAAAAGGTACTAGATTTGTCACTGGACCTCTGTAAATACACTGACCCTCAGCTAACATGTAGAGGAGGTCAAACATTTCAAAAAGTCGAGCGGAGGGCTGGTGTATCGTACAGATTATCGTCCTTCCACCGGCCGCTAATGATTTCAACAGACACAAACACTGAAAACACGAAGAACTATCCAAACCGCTGGTAGGTTCATCAAAAAACATCACCGGAGGGTTATTCACAAGCTCCAAAGCGATCGATAGCCGTTTTCTCTGTCCCCCTGACAAACTTTCTGAATTCGTGTCTTTACAGTCCACAAGTCCTAGAGTGTCCATGATTTCATTTATTACTACTTTTTTTTCCGACCGAGTGATTCCTTTGCCTAGCTTGAGATTCGCTGATATCCACATTGCTTCCTTTGCTGTGAGGTTCGGGGAGAGACAGTCGTCTTGCATGATGTAGCATGATAATTTTCGAAATCTCCTCAGATTGCGTTCTTTGCCATTAATTAAGACACTACCACTCAAGTTAGATGTCCTGCAACAAAAATACGACATTTTGTAAAATTCGTTTATGTAAAATTCGAAATATGTATCTGTGGATTACCTACTTCAAAGCTCTGCCCAAGAACTTTGCCTTTTGATGTTTGTCATGACATTAATGATAATTTTTTTTTGTACTGCGTTGAAATTATGTTTTATGCCATTATTGTGCAATTGCACTAAATTCCAGTAGCCTTGGAGATAGTTGTATATCGGCTATAGTCATGATAATACAAGGTCTTTTGACTAGATCAATAATGTATTGTTTTAGGTGTTCTACTTCTCCAGCAATACACAGAAAGTAAGGTACTTCTCCTTTATATATTTAAGTGCTATACAATAGCATGCGTGTAGTCTTGCACCACTTCCAAAGACTGATGGAAATCAGTTAGGCATAAAGTTTAAGATCATCCATAAAAAACAACCGGCGACCTTATGCCCCAGGTTTCCGATGGTGCCACAGTTATACCCTCGAGTATTTCGGAGATGCAGAAAAGAAGAGAACCGAGGAAATCGTCTGGAAATACACCAGTTCTGAAAGTTAGCCACTCTGTTTTGACTCTGACCTGACCAGATGGTATGGTAAATTGAGTACACCAGAGTGGTTTCAGTTGTTGAAGGCATCTCACTATTTTGTCGGGTACTACAAGGCATGCGATGTTGTATAAAATGCCTTGCCTTGTATAAAATGCCTTGCGTCACCTGCGTTATATATCCACCGATGAACAGGTTCAAATACAAATTTAAGCGTGTTATAGGCTTGTTATTTTTAGAAACCTACAAATCTCGGATTTTGGGGATGAAAACGCTTCTCCCTTTGACTGTTATCCGTCCCTCCATGTGTTGAAAACTCTGGTTCTGGCGGTGATAGTGATATTGATAGTTTTTTCCACCAATAGGTGTTAAGCCTGGAGCAGAAAAGTTCTTGGAACCCACAAGGGCTCACCCCTAGAAGTTTATTTCCCGCAAACTCTGTGGAATCAAGCGAGCTAAGTCAATCTAGCTGCTTGGGTATGCTTAAGGGCTTAGGTAGTGGTGCTGAGGTAGGATCAACTTTTTAGTTTGAAGTTTCTCAGAAAGTGTCTATTATATGGCAATAAATAAAAAGTTGGAAATGAATAGTATTTTATTGATTGATAAATTGTTATTTAGAGTGGGTCCTTTCTAAAAAAATAGTTCATATAACATGGGACAAAAAATATTTTAATGCCTTTTTCAAGAAAATCTTGTTTTCTCATTAATAAGTGAGGTTCTTGTTGTAACACTCCAGTACGTTTAAACTTGTGTAAGTGCCAAAGTTGCAGGAATTGAACGCAGACAATTATTCTACTTGTACCATATTCAGCGTGTACTAGCTCTTCTGTTACATGACTATCATTTTGTAGAGAAATATTTAGAAGGATCAGAACTTTTTGCTCGGAAGGATTAAAGTTTTTTTTAATTTGATTTTATGGATGGATGTATCAAACTTAAGGCGCATAGAAATATTAGACTGAAACAGCTGTCTACCGGTGGCTCTTAAATTGAAATCAATATGGGAATGATCAAATAGTACTTATTTATTCATATACACATACATACATATATATGGAGCTAAAGAAGTCTCACTCAAGTCGTGTGGTCTAAGCACATTCGCTTTTTTTCTTAGAAAAAATAATTGAGGTTGCCGCCAAAAAACCGCGTAAGTTGACTTAGTTCACATACGATGATTGTCAAATTGTTCACATTTAACACAATCAATAACAGTATTTGTTTGAAGGGTGTTGGGGTTCCTCATACCAGATGCTGGGCTTACTAGGAACCGCCTGAAACCTATATGACCTTTGCTGTTGTATGTCAAGTTTATGTGATCCTAACTTGTATCGATACAACGATACAAGTGCTACGTTATCATCTGGTCCTTGGAATAATCAGTCCATTGTGCCCTTCTCACTGTCGAATCTTGAGATCATACCGGAATGCCTCAAAAAGTCAAAAATCTCAGTCGGATACAAGTAGAAGGCTATCATCATTCTTGGTTCCCTACCTTTTTTCAGGACACATGATTCACGGACTCATGTTTGTGAGGAGTGAACCTCTGAACCCTTTGAATGGGAAGGAGCTTCGGATATAGGACCTGACCGCAGCAACCATTTTTGAAGTGGAAAATGCCATTTTATTATCAGAGAATGAAAGTCAATTACGATTACACTTATTTTTAGTTAATTCGTAGAAAATATCGTCGTCTAACAATGTATCGAGTCACGAGAATTGTGAGAGGACAACCCCGATACGAGGCGTTTTTTATCTCTGACGTACGACTATTATTAGTGCATGAGTACCCATTCTCATATTTTGAATAAATATGTTATCAAAATTGATACAATTCCAATCTTTCAAAATCCTCTTATAACTACAAATATCAGTAAGGAAACACTGATAATATATTATATTCGATTTTTTTCAATCATAACGTGATAACACTTTCTATATTGTTAGGAAACCTTTTTTTTTAATCACCGTTAATATCAATTTTATTAGTGTTTGGCTTTAAACCTTTTCCAGAGAGGACAGGAAATGAATAAATATATCGCTCTATTAGAGTGCTTTATTTTTAAGACTTTGGTTTTGAAGACACTAGAATTGACTCTTTTTACTCTGAGCACATTTTCTAAACTGATTAAAAAATATACGTACATTTCTATCTCATCATTACTCCACCCAAAATTAGAACCTCTATCTTAGTAACAAATTTCTTTTCAATGATTTTTCGTCCTTCTCCTTCAATTATGATTGGGGTGTCATTCGATTCGGAATGGCATACAGAAAACTCTTGAATAAAGTAAAGTTCCGCGAAAAAAAAACTGTAAAGGTTATAACAAAAATTTACTATTTATAACAATATTTATTATTGATTAATATAAATAAATTGATGGATGTAGCCATTACTACGTGGTAGGAAATAGTGTTGAAAGTGGTAAAAAACTTAGAAAGTTTCAATTATCTTTTCTTCATAATAAGAAATGCATCATTGAGCAATACATATTATTTTAAAATAATTAATTTCTTGAAAATCATAATTTTCACCAATGACCTCAATTCTCAAAAAAAAACATTTCTTAAAAATGTAATTTGTGATCAGAATATGAAACAATTGTAATTTTTAGAAAAACACGTTTGAAGCTCAATTTGATTTTTCCATACATCAAAACATGCAAAACAAAAGTCTATTGAACTATAGCAGATTCTTCTTTCCACTGGCGCGATAAATTTTTTATTGCAGTTATCTATCATTCTACTACAGCGTTTTGTGACCATGAAAGAGATGAATTTTTAAACGGAAGTCAAATTCAGTCTATTTTATGTTAGCCAATTACTTTTTGAAAAATTTCTTATTTTATGTTTAACGTTGTTCTGAATTTGCCTGAAATCGAAAAAAATACGCGACCCAAAATATTTGATCAATATCAGTCGAGAAACCAGCAATAGATGAAACCACTTTTCCTTTGGACTCGTAGTTTTATCATGGAGGTTTCATTGCCAAATCAGTTTTCTTAAAAAGATGAAAATTTATCGATAACATTTTGGGATCATGTGGTATTACTTTCGACTAAATTAATTGGACCTACTTGAGTTCGTCATAGCGAAATATCGAAAATTATGAATTTGCACACACTCTCATCGATTAAACGTGGTTTATTCGGGATACAACAATTGAATAACTTCCATTTTACTTACTTGTATCCAGCCAATATATTCATAAGTGTGCTTTTTCCGGCTCCCGATGGCCCCATTATGCCCGTCAACTCTCCCGATTTGAATTTGCCATTGACACATTTCAAAATTGTTTTGTAACCTCTTTTTCTGCCCTCTGATACGGAATAGGAGAGATCGTTGAACTGGACGTTCACCGGAATCCTTTTTGGTAGGTGAGTGAGAGATATCATGGGCCTTTTGCCATTGGGACTGCTGTTTGGAACTTTTCGTAAAGCAATGGAGCTGGTGATGGTGGGAGAAGAAGAGCCATTGCACAGGTTTATTTGAGAACCACTGAAATAAAAAGAGAAAATATCATCAGTTTCAAAAGTCCCGTCTATCAATTCTCTCACTGAAATTTTTGAGTTTAATCGAGTTGGCTTTTTGCACCAAACCTTTATGTTGAACATGATAGTCGAACGGCTGATATTGTCATCAGCCGTCATTGGCTCACTTTGTTGGAAAAAGAGAATTAAATAGAATATATTTTAAAAGCGACCCGCTACGGATCCGCACAGGTGCAATGCTGATAGTGAATATAAATTTACCCAACGATAATTCAAAGGCATGGAGGAACAGTGATGAAAAGATAACTTTATTTTATGAAAGCGCCATTTTCCTTCGCGGCTGGCACCCTAAGTGGAATATTCAAAAATCCTTTCTTGTTGCCCCATCTACAACATAAAACGAACCTACATATAAAATTTCAGCCTTCGGATAAACAGTGATGAAAAGGTAATTTCAATATATAAACGCGCCCCTTTTATCCCCAGAGGGGGAGCCCCAGTTGGAATATTTAAAAATATTTTGTTACTGCACATCTATAAAATAAAATGATCCTACATACAAATTTTACAGCCTCCGAAGAGACAGTGATGAAGAGGTAATTTTCATATGTAATCGGGCCCCTTTAATCTCCAGTGGGGGTGTCCCAGTTCGAATATTTAGGAATCTTTTCTTATTACACATCAATACAACATAAAATGAACCTACTTACAAAGAAGCCGCGCATATGTTGTCCAACAACGCATTTAGTCAAGCTAGCGTAGATATACGTAACATATGGAAACCTCTAATCAAACGAAAAACGACCAACCCCCGCCAAACGGTCATCTCCGGCTAAAACCAATGAAGCGGAGAGAGAGAAGAGGGGATAGGTGAAAGCACTCGAATGGCCTATAAATTGTCACCAAAACACTCTAAGTTATGAACCACTCGTCCTCCTGACGAGAGACAGTAAGGGAAAAGATTCTAACCTGATTGAGATGAAGATGAAGATGACTATCGGAATAAGTCCAGTTATCACCCGAAGACGATTGTGGATACTAACAATCGAAACGTCGTGATATAACTTGATTTGGAATCTTTTAATTTTAATTTTTCATTTTTTGTTAATAATTTTTAATTTTCAGCTTTTATTATTATTTCAATTTTTGATTTTTGGTTGTTTGGTTTTATATTATTTCTTTGTAATTTAAATTTTTTTGGTCAAATACAAATTGTTATTTTTGGTTGATATTTTTCATATTTTTCAAGAATTTCAAATCAATTTATATTATATTAGACAATGGAAGTCCGAACTGATGAAATACTAAATACAAAATTTCAGCTTCCGAAAATATAGCAGTCCGTAGAAACAGCGATGTAAAGGTAACTTTATTTTAAGAACGCCCCGCGGCTAGCGCCCCAGTTAGAATATTTGAAAATCATTCCTTATTGCACATCTACAACATAAAATGACCCAACATAGAAAATTTCAGCTTTCGAAAATATAGGGGTACGGAGAAACAGTGATGAAAAGGTAATTTTCATATGTAAACGCGCCCCTTTTATCCCCAGAGGTGGAGCCCCAGTTGAAATATTTGAAAATCTGCACATCTACAAAATAAAACTATCCTACATACAAATTGTACAGCCTCCGAAGAAACAGTGATGAAAAAGTAATTTTCATATGTAATCGCCCCCCTTTTTATGGGGACGTCCCAGTTCGAATATTCAAGAATCTTTTCATATTGCACATCTATACAACATAAAACGAACCTACATACATTCATATGTAAACGCGCCCCTTTTATCCCCGGGAAGGAGGTGCCCAGTTGAAATATTGAAAAACGTTTTTTTACTACACATCTACAATATGGAACTAATCTACATACCAAATCTCAGTCTCTGAAAATATAGCGATACAGAGAAACAGTGACGAGAAGGTAACTTTTATATGTAAACGCGTCCCTTTAATCCCACGGGGGCTCGACAGTAGGAATGTTTGGGAATCCTTTCTTAGTACACATCTTATACTTAAGAAGCATTATAGCTTTCTAGGACTTACCAGTACGGAGAAACAGAGATAAATTAGTGTTAGGTGACTTTCACACTTATAAGTACAGATTAACGTCAAATAATGTCTAGAAAGTACCCATAATGTTCGATCTTTGTTTTTTGGGTTCTCAACAACGACACTGTATAATTCCGGATAAAAATGGTT
This sequence comes from Leptinotarsa decemlineata, assembly GCF_025532065.1. Lineage (NCBI taxonomy): Eukaryota > Metazoa > Arthropoda > Insecta > Coleoptera > Chrysomelidae > Leptinotarsa > Leptinotarsa decemlineata. The sequence continues at coordinate 1,292,330 of NW_027412533.1, forward strand.
GTTTATATGTTAAAAACTTTTCAAGCTCGCATGAACATAGAATTTGTAAGATATTCGAACGCCAGAGAGGAAATTAATAAATGATTTTTTGCATTATTTTTAAAACCATATGTTAACTGTATCAATCATTAATAATAGTCAGTATAATTGTAGCTTAAACCTTTCAATTGAGAATATAATACCTTGAAATCGTTAATTACATTTATTTTGTTATGTTTGTGAAAACAAAATTTTCATTTGTGAAAATTATACAATTTTTTTTCCAATTGAATAACATTTTTTGTTAAATCGGCCCACTCTGGGATTAGCGGAAATAATTGAAAACATTTTTGTGAAAAAAAATAAAAAATGGCGAAATACGAAAAAATAACGGTTTTATTCAAAAAAGCCATAATTTCATAGAGTTTTATCATGTTGAAATTTTTGTCTATTTTTACGGAAAATTCATATAATGAAATCAAAAATTAGAAAAAGATACCAAAAAGTCAATTTTTGAAAAAGTTATGGTCTGATTTGAGCTTTATGAAGCATCAAAAGTTGCTGAGGTATGTACAGTTTTCTGGTCCGGAGCAGTGTTCCAAGCTTTTGAGGAGCACCCTTTGCAATTCCAGCGACATAATTGTGACAAGACATATTGGTGTCCATTTCAACCCCCAACAAACTTATCGAAGTAGAAAGTGGGATTGTCTGACCTGACATTATTTTATCCGGTTCGGAGACAATTATCTTCTTGAAGAAAATCGATGCCTGGGTTTTTGTGGCATTGAATTGAACCTCATTACTTTTACCCCAATTCGAAATCACTTCTAGGTCCTCATTAAGATTTGCAACCTCCTGCTGCCGGTGAAGATGTGCTTCCGTAGCCAATTTCCTGGAATCCAAGTGGAATGACGAGACCATTGTGCTGTCATCAGCAAAGCAATATAGGTATACGATTCTTGTAGATGGTAGGTGCTGGTCCCACCCGGCATAAACCGGTGAGATACCATCGCAACGAATTACAGCCTGGCCACGGGATACTCGCCGATGCGAATATTCGCGCGGTGCGAACGGCGAAGCGTCTAGCGACAGTAACAAACGCATAGGAATGTACTTATGAAGCCACTCGCAACGGCGACCGGCGAAATGTACCGAGCGAATCGCGTGGGCGACTTGCGGCGCGGCCGGCGAGCAAAACAAATGCATGAATCTGTACAGCGCGGCGCGAGCCACGGAGTCGAGCGGTAGTCGCGCCGAATAGTGCAGTGATCAAACGAGTTTAGACCGAGACTTTTATTGCTGAATAAAAGACTGATGAAAAAGTTAGAAATTCATCATTCATTCTACCGTCAACTACAAGTTTGCAGTTGTTTTTTGTTTTAGTTGTACGAAAAATTACTGTCATATAAATTAGATTTTTGCAATAAATAACATAAATATCTGAAAGTGATTTTATTTCATGAAATAATAATATACAGGGTAACATTTAATTAGCTGATAACATTTTGGGCAAAGATAGTCAATGTCAAAAATAATTTTTCAGCGGCACTTAAATTCTATTCGCATCAACTTTTTTCTCCAATTCTGGTTGAATATTCATAACAATATAATCGAAGGTTTCAATACTCATTCTGGTATACTCAAAACATTTTTCTGGATATAATCTGTATTTCTCGTACTTCTTGTGGAATTCTCCATATATAACCATATATAACCTAACCTAACCTAACCTAACCTAACCTGGTTCTTATTCAAATCATGTACTCCACAATCTCTTCAAAATATTAGGTCTTGAACCAAAAAACTATCACTTTCCAAGCAATATAGAAATAATTTCGATAAAGACATTTCGCTGTCGGACTATTGGCCGCGACGGCGAACGTGACTTCCCGTGGCCTGCAAACGGTGTCGCGCGAATGGTCGCCTCGCTCCCCGCTTCGTCGTTCGCACCACCGAACCTCGTCGCCAAGCCGTTAGGCAGCGTGAAGTTGCTTTCGTGCTAACGTTTCGTTACTGTGCCGTTGTTTCCGGTTTCAAGGGTGGGAATATAAGAAAAAATGCATGATGACGCTCTTAGGAGGTAAAATAGCTCCCCAATGAGATCTCCGTGTGGGAGCCGATTCAAAGGCATCATCCTGCATAAGTTATTCGGAAACTACTATTTCTGACGGTTAGCAGGGTCTTCCTAACATCAGTCTTCAGGGAAATAGCATGGTAACTGCAGATGCTAAGAGCCCCACTGGCAACTTCAAAATCGATTTCTGTAACATCAGAGGACTCAAATCAAATATAAACTCAGTGCACCAACATCTGCAATCAGATAGTCCTCATTTTCTTTCATTCAAGGAAACCAAAGTCAGTGCTACAACAAACCTCGTCAATTTTCTATATCTCGGCTATGATTTCCACTCCCGATTCAAATATAACTTTTGGAATATTTCTTTTTATTAGAAATGATCTCTGCTGTCAACGGGAGGAAATGCTGGAACCCAGAAACTTCGATGTTATGTGATTCAAACTAATATCACATACGATCACCAAATTCATATGCTGCGTTCATCGACACCTAGCGATACCATGGCAAATACCATTGACTTTCTGCAAATCAATCATACCAGTGCCCCAATTTCCATATTCGGTGACTTCAATGTCCACAAAATCGAATGGCTCAAATTTTCAAATATCAACGACGAACAAGATCGCGAAAACTGAGGTTTTTGCAATAAGCAGCGGACTTACTCAGATTAAAAATGAGCCAACTAGGATTCTTGACCGTGATGGAGAATATGCCAGTCTTCTGGATCTATACCTAACAACCAATCCAGAAATTTACACAGTCACCGTAAGGTCTCATTGGGATCTTCTGACCACAAACTCATTTCAGTGTTGAGTGAGTTACCGATGAATGTTGGGGAACAATCTAAGCCCCGCAAAGTTTGGCATTACAGATCAGCTGAATAGAAGGATCTTTGAGACCATTTCCGAAATTTCCCTTGGCTAGATGTTTGTTTCAGCTCTAAAGATCCATCAACTTGTGCTTCTGAAGTCACGAAAGTTATTCTATCATCTATGGATGCATATATTCATTTTTCAATGAAACGACCTTCTAACGGCAAACCTTGGTTCAACAGAAATTGCGAACGAACTGTCGCCTCCAAAAATCTCACCTATCGGCAGTGGCGCAAAAATCCCAGTGCCGAAAATCGAACTGGCTTTGTTAATGCCTGCAACAACTGCAAACTTAGGAAAAATGAAAGCAAAGAACTTCATAATGAGAGAATCAGAGACATCATAACCCTGGATCTCTATAGGGTTAAACAGTGGTGCGATTCAAACTCCTTATGTTTCAACACAAATAAAACGAACATAGTCTGCTTTAAACTCAATTTTGACGACTTACTTATAGAAAATCACGCTATAGTTAACAAAACTCACACAAAATATTTAAGTGTATTTATAGACGATAAATTAAAATTTGATGAGCATATAAAAAATTTATAAAAAAAAATTGCATCAGGCTGCTATGCAGTTCGAGTTGTTTCTAACGAACTCAAATCTATCCTCAGCCACTACTGTGTATTTTTCCTTGGTAGAGTCGCACTTGAGATATGGAATTGCCTTTTGGGGCTTCTGTAGTCAGTAATTACTAAATTCAGTATTCGTTCTACAAAAAAGGGCTGTCAGATGCATATGTAGGGCAAAATCACAAGACCACTGCAAACCACTTTTCATCAGTCAGTAAATTCTTATTGTAGGTACCTTATTTATTCCTTTCAGAAACCGTTTGCTTAATTCACAAAAAATACTCCAATTCAGCAGTAAATAATGACAGAAGTTACACGAGAGGAAATCGGAATTTACCCTTGTCAATCCCAAAATCAGCAATTACAAAATTTTCTTTGATATATGAGAGCAAAAAAATATACAACCACTTTCCAATGTGCTATAGGGCAATAGCAAATTTAAAAAAAAATCAGAAAATAATAAAAGGTGTACTTCTGCAAAAAGCCAACTATGACTTAGAGGAATCTTACTATGATGTATTTTAACACTTAGTATTTCAGATGCTTACAAATCTGTAATGATTTATTTATTTATTATCTGTAATGTTTTATATATTGTTTTATTTATGTGTATTCGTATATGTACATTTTTCAAACTTATAATGATTGTTCACTGTATATCATAATTTTAATATTTTTTTAAAAACCTTCAACATTTTTGGCTTCATAAAGTTTCAATAGCTTTGTCAATAATGATTTCTTGGACAATAATAAAGCATGATTGATTGATTGACTTGTGTCCGACTCTTAATACAGTTCATGTAATCAATATTGGAAATTTTCAAAAATACATTATTACTGGCTATTTTCCTAAAGTGTTGTATTGTGCTGAGTAAATACAAACTGTTTCTGTTATCTTTTTATGTCCTATTTTGTTACATATACATATATTCAGTATCTACTTGAAATTGTATTACTGTATATATAGTGTTTAGTTTTATATGACTAAGTAGCGATAGCTAATATGTGTAATTTTGTTTGTTTGTTTTTCTATTAAATTATTTTAACCAAGCTTTGTCAATAAGATATCAATCTTCAGACAATAAAGCATATTTTGACTTTGACTTGACTTCAAAATTAGGGATAAACTGCTTGCCAATCCCGACGGGTCCATATCCTTCTGGTCGGTAGCTGAATCTGTTAATCAGAACTTGACAAAATCCACAATTCCATCACTAATACGAGCGGATGGTTCAATTGCAACAACAGCCATAGAAAAAGCTGAACAATTTGCGTCCCACTCCACAGTAGATTTTCTGGTAAAGGCACCACCCACGATTCCCACACTGGAATCCACAGGCGTTCTTGAAAAGTGCGCAGATAAACTCGCACCAGTGTTTTGCAGACTTTTCAACCTGTCTTAAAAGAAAGGGGTTTTTCCTTCTTGTTGGAAGATTGGTCGCGTTCAGCCTATTTCCAAAAAGGTCAAGAAAAATCTTCCAAATGTTTAAGGAAACTATTGTGTAGTGAAAATCGTATTGCGCTTTCCAGCGAAAATTTCACAATAAAGCGTCACTCGAACAAAAATTCCCCTCAAACGAGTGATTCCATTATTAGGGTAACTACCCCCACAAACCCCAACCCGAGGCCTTACAAGCTTTATGAATTGTATCATCGGAGTTTTTTTCAGTGATAAAGATGTAAATCAAAATGACAATGTGGTACTGTTTCACTGTTGTTTATGGTAATCACCACCAACCCACCCTAAGACCTGACAAACTATGGGAAATGTACCATCAGGGTTCTATTCCACTATCAACATATATTTTGAAAGCAGAATGCGGTACTACTTCATACATAGCATTTACTACAAATTCTTTTCCATTATAAAGTTTTTTTTCAACCCATTGATATCACTTCCTTAGTATAAAATTGGATTTGCTGAAAAATCGATTTTCTACCTATCAGTATGGAATTATATTATCTCAAAAGCGTCGATTCATCAGCAATCCAGATAAAATTTGTAGCGTAGCAAATCACGTTCAATATTTGATCTTTGGGTAATCATCGATCCAATTGTTACAATAATAAAATGTTTCCTCGTACTTTGGACTAATACACTCCAGATGTAAATTGTCAATTATTAGAATTCAACAATGTATTCAAAATTACAGATAAATTGGAAGCACCTATTTCACGAACGTATTTCCACGAGTAAAATAAGGGTATCTTTGGTTGTTTTGATTCAGATCCACATCGTTTAAATTCAACAATACGTTTTAAACTATCAAAAACCGCATGGTCGCTGATAACCGGTTCTTCCGCCATCCCACCACCGTTTGTGATGGGTCAGACTCCACTAAGGTCTTCAAATCCTCGTCCTGGATAACTATTGCTCGACCACCTCGGGGTTCATCTTGGCTAAAATCTCAGGATACTTCGCAAACCAACCAAAAACCAAAAAAATATTGAAATGTGTATTTGTTGAAATATGGGACTACAAAACACATGCCGGTAAAACGGACAAAACTATTGAAAATAGATTTTCCATATTTTCCCGGTGTTTGAAATGGAAATTTTTTTAACACGTTTTTTGTAATCATTTTATCCATCGAGCCTTGTAAATTGATTCCTGCTACTAATTGTGGTAAAAATCAGCCCCTTCTTGGATAAGTCTATCATCCCCACAAACTTTTTATATTTTCTGATCGTATTTCTTATCTGAGCAAAATGTTCTTTTCTTGTAGAGACTTTCAACCCAGTTCAGGTATTAGCAATATTGAAGGAAAAATAAACCCCGCAGTCAATGCCGTCGAATTACAAAAAAAAATTAATGTTACCGGTTCAGGACTTTCGTTGTCTAAGAAGGTGTTAACAGATTTGAAGTGTATGGAAGAAAAAATACAAATAAAATGAATGTTATAGTAAAATTATTGGAAATACTAAAAATAACCGGATTCGGAAAAAATATTGAAAAAAAAAATAGAAAATGAATAAACGCTAACTTCAAAAAAATATTGTGACCTAAAATTGATATGAATTCAGAAATTGCTTGAACAATAAATGAAATGTCAATTATATGCAAACACTGAGAATACAAAAAATATGACTTGCGTATATTATTGATATTACATGCATGTTTTAATCCATTTATTGAACCATTTTCAATTCACGTCACAATAATTTGTTCTCATTAGAAATTAGCGTTCTTATATTTTCATTTCTTCAATTTCCCCCTTTTTTAAACTGTTTCTGTTTTAACTGAATCATACGAATGTTTCTGCCCGGTTGTTACTAGTGTTTTTGATAATTTTAATGTGACAATAATTTTAATTTTCATTCTACAAATTTGCAATCTGTTAACATAGTTTAATACAAAAGAAGTCCGAACTTGTAATTGTCCACCACATTCCAATGAACATTAATAATAGTGTTATTGAAACACACTCTCGTGGTAACAAGTCTAGGACATTTTTCTTACGTAATTTTGATCTTGATCGAGGCTGAATATGAAGTAAGACCAACGTATACGGTACACTACCATTATGTGGAAATTTTAAGATAATCCCGGATAATCCTTGAGAATATCTGTGTTGTGTTTGCATCGCGGAAGTTATGATGTATTTAGGTGGAAAAAAATAGTTTCAGAAATATATCAACAACACAATAACGTTATTTGTAAAGTGCACTGGGATGAATACGAGTTATAATTACTCATTCAATAGAAGGAATATTATAAATTTCTGTTCAATCCAATAATGTTTAACATCTGTCAATTGAAGTTGCATATCAATAACTTTGCTTTAATTTGGATCAAATTGGATTTTTATGAGTATTTGTTCACTTCCATTCCATTTTCCAGTAAATCAAACAATTATGCATATCAAGTAAATTTTTCTAGTTGAGCAAAATATTTAAAGCTGAATACTTTCTTAATCGAATTTAAAGCTCGTTCAAGAGCTAAATTGAAACCAGAATTGTGATTTTATCGGACTAAAATCATCAATTAATACGTAACACCAGTTGGTTTTGTATTCTTTGAATAGGAGACCTACATTTTATATAAACTACACTAGGACTGTCCTGCCTGTGGATAGAGGTAAGTCCAAAGACAACCACTGGTGGTGAGCCATAAATCGACTTCAGATACTATGGAATCCAACTGACCGTGTTCCTATATTGGTTTGCCGAATCTGTTCATCAAAAATTCTAATTGATTCTTCCAGGGACCAGGAGGAGAAAATTGTACGATCTAACAAACAAATCCATTGGATTCATGTGATGATTGTCAGACCTATGATCACTTATGGTACAATTGCCTGGTGGCGGAAGGATTTATAGAAAACCGCCCAGGCGAAGCTCTCTAGCTTAAAGAGACAAGCTCCTCTGACCATCAGTGGTGCCATCAGTACCACACCGTCAGCGGCCATGGAGATCCTTCTAGATCTACCTCCTCTCAACATTTTTCTGGAGACAGAGGCTTGATGGACTGCATATAGACTTGTGCACATTGGGAATTGCACAAATCAATTTAATGCAGAGTGCAACAGACCGTTGCGTGACACTGGAAGTCACAGCATTCTGGAAATGATCCTGACTTTATGCCTCCAAATGTCAACTACGAACTGTCTCATAAAGTATTGTTCCCGAGTAGGGAGGACTGGATCCTCCGAGACAAAGAAATATTAAGAGCAGATAGTTGTTGGTTCACAGATGGATTAAAAACACCTTCTGGTCCTGGTGCGGGTGTTTTCAGTCGCAGACCCAGTACAGAGATATCAATTTGCCTAGGAACCTATGCGACTGTATTTCAAGCGGAAATTTACGCTATTGAACTGTGTGTGGAGAGAATGGAAGAATCCAACGTCATACACAAGTCAATAAAAATATTCTTGGACAGTCAATCGGCATTGAAAGCTCTTGGCTCCTACCGAGCAACGTCTAAATTGGCAGCAAATTGCCAAAAAACGGTTCTCCTCGATAGGAAGACTCAACAGATTGCCTCATTTCTGGATTCCTGCCCATACTGGCCTGAAAGGCAATGAGGCTGCTGACTCTCTTGCAAAGGAGGGTGCTGCAAGGAGCTTCATCGGACCAGAACCTGTTATTGGCATCGCTTTAGACTTGAAAAAATCTGTTTAAAATATGTTTTTCCGTTAATCAGTTGTCGCCCCCATACGAACGACAACTCTCAGAAGTTGAGAAACTTGTGCGAAGGCTTACCTTTTAACGTGTGATTCCTAACACGGTTGCAGAATCATCCCAGCTTCAAACAGATAAATTCTCCCGAGAAAAATATCTGGTCGAGGCGGGAATTGAACCCACGGTCTTCCGATCGTGAGTCGGGCGCACTACCACCGCGGCCAATTCCACACAATTGCCAGACAAATATTGAAGACCTGGATGGCAAGAAGATGTATGGACTTCTTCCAGAATTGACTCACTCCAATGCGTTTATTTACCCTCCGAAGCTTGATATCAAACAGTTGTTGGACTACAGCAGAGATGAACTACGATGTCTAACAGGCTTTCTTACAGGTCACTGTCATTTGAATCATCATATGCAGAGACTAGGATTATCGGAAGACAGTGTGTGTCGCCTCTGTTTGGAAAATGATGAAACAGCAGAGCACATACTTTGTGCCTGCCCGCTGGCAACGAGTGTTGAAACATTAGCCCAAACTTTTTTTGACCAAGCAATTAACTATACATGGCATTTTCTTTCGAGGTTATGAACCACATTTTGGGAAAAAATAGTCAAATTAATAATTTCATAAGCTCTCTTCACTTGAGTTGATATTATAGTTGAAAGGGTGAAGAGACAGTAAAAAAATACGCGTAGTATGTATAGTTTCACTTCGAAATGGAAACTTAAATATTTAATTTGTCTAGATCATTCGCAGAAGTAATGATGACATTTTTAAAAATTCTCCGACTAATGATATATTGATTACAGTTATATCAAATGATGACACATTTTAATTGAATTCATGGTCAATTTATCTGTTCAACTAATGATATAAATTTACAATGATGTAAAATTTTCATAAAACGATGGAACAAAGGATAAAAAGTAATGAGATATTGTCGTATTATTTCAATGAATCATTTTCAGGAAGTTATTTTCTGCTAATGAATAAAAATTCACTAGAACATAAACCAACTGCCCATTATGTCATGAAGGTAATGCTCAGTTGCCCGAATTTATTTAAACTAACTGCATTCCACGTAGTTTCTCGGTAAAGAGGTCATTTAGAAAGTTACCAATATCTACCTTTCATGAATAAATATGACAAATCGAAAAAATACATCTATTTCTTTCCAAAGAAAAGTGTGTCGAAGAATATTAATAGCTCTTGTGTTTCATCCCCTATAACACGAGTAGATGTTGGGGGTGGAAATTTATGATTCCCTTTATTGATGGTTATTTACGCTATACAAAGAACCTACCTGCATATTTAAAGATTCTAGGTCCAGTAGCTTCGGCTGTACGTTAATATAAAAGTCAGTCGATCAATAGTTTTGAAGTTGAAAACCTGAAGTTTTGGGTTAATAAAAAAATATTGTAACTATTTGTTCTTGTTCATATAGTGGCTACCACATAAGAGGTAGATATATGCTATAGCGGACTTTTATTCAGAACTATTTGAGATAAATAATCTTACAGTACATTATCTTCAGGTAACTCCAACCGTATAGGCAGCGGACGCCAAGATAGCTCTCAGGGAGCAAGAATTTTTCCGACTTACTTAATACTTGTCGTTATTTTTTGGGAAAGAAAGTTTTTGGCTTTCTACTACTCCATCTGATACAAAAAAATGGATGAGAGAATCTTCCAAAGAAAGGAAGGATTAATCAATTTGAAAATAAGTAACTCTATACTTTATATTATGACCAAAATACACAAAACCTAAATTGTAGTCTATATGTTTTTCTGATGTATAAGCTGTATTTATGTAAAGCTTCGTCTAAATCCGTTCAGTCGTTTAGGCGTGAAAGAGCTACAAACATACATACATACATTTATCCATCCTTACAAACTTTCACGTTTATAATATTAGTATAGATAGATATATATTTTGAACTTTCCTTTTCCAAAGCTAATATTCTCAGGAAGCGACTACAAAAGAAGCTCTAATTAATAAGGTTTTTTGTAGTCGTTTCCTTCGGCGATGAGGTTAATTAAAGGAGTGATATGAAAAGTGTTCCTATCAATTATTATCATGTTAGTTTGTTGTATGCTAATGTTAATGGATAATGACCAATATTTACTCAGTTTCTGCTTATAATTATAGCTAACATGCATGTTAGAGAAGGAACCTTTGATACTGTTAATAGATCTTTTTTCACTAGACGTTTAGAAGTCTGTTGTCATGTGAGGGTTTGGACAATTTTAAGCCTATCTTATTTATTTTGTAGCCGTTCTCTAAGTCATGTTGAGCAATATTACACTTTTCTAGCATACGAATCCGAATATGTGAAACATATTGTTAGAAACGTGTTATGATAGTCCACTCAGTTTGTCCAACGTACTTTTTGTCGCAGAGCTTACATCTTAGTTCGTGAATTCCAATTTTTTTTTCTTCAACCTATCTTCCGAGATGGCCAACACTTGAAGTATACAAATAATTTTGAACGCCACTTTCATGTTGAATTTTTCGGAAATTCGAACCGATACATTAGTATATTTAGATTTATATGAAAGAACTATAAACTTTGAGTTTTCAACCGTGAATTCGTTTCCTATAAAATATATTTGAAGCTTATAAGTTACTTTCATCTATTTCTTTGATAACTTTCTTTCGATGTCGTACGTTCTGTATGGCGTGGGCGTTAGAATCCCCCTGTCCTGAGATGTCACCTGTGTAGGTGAAAGTCTCACTGAAGGAACCTTCGAAATACCTGCGCCCTCTCGTAGTACAAGACAATGTCAAGGAATGCGAGGCTTTACCGTGATGAACCTTCCCTTCCTAGCTACTTGTGAAACCCTTTATGGATCATGAAGTAACCAAAAAATTTTACTCTGATTCTACAGAAGAGATTAGAGGTCGACATTTGTGTAACATCGAATCAAGAGTTCTCGGTTCTTCAACTCTTGATAACATTAACAAATATAGGAGTCTGGGAGGTGTAAGCAGGAAGCGACGTTTCGCCTAATCAGGTGCAGGATAGTTCATGAATCTTCCTTGAAGCAATAGGAGCAGAATATGCTTCAGGACAGGAAACAAAGTACCCCCGAGTAGATTAGCAATCGCTTACGCTCAAACGGTGTTTCACCCATACCAGAGATCAAAAAGCCATGCACTGCCAAATCTAAGCTAAGTATTGTAGGTATAGCTGATATGCCGATGCCCTTATATGAAAAGTATACTGCGGTCATCGAGGTAAGAATCTTCCACCTAGAACATCCGAAAACCTCATCATTGACCAATCAACTGTAATCTCTTTAGTATGTCATTATGGTTGACGTAGAGAATATTTCAGAAGATAGTCCACAGGTTTCGATTCCAAAGCTACACAATCCGGCTTGGATGGCTATAGGTTACCTGAGCGGACCAGGAGACCGTTTCGTAGCTGGATGAGGCAGACTGGATTGAGGAAAATTCAGCCATGAAGTGGATTGTCATTCTCGAAAGAATTCAGATCCTTTTAGCAGAGCACTGATAGAGTGCACTTGCCAGCTGACCTGAAATATCACTTACCAACTAGTCTTCGTTGAGAAGCATGTTGCAAATGAAGCATCGAACATACCTATTTACTTTGGACCTATCTACATATCTAAGGGGAACGTGACCATATTGCAGAGAAAAAATGTTTGTTGTAGACCTTAGTGGGAGCTGTCACATGGCTGAGAGCCATGGTGCTCCCTAGATGGCTTGGGAAGCCACCTACCTAGAACAAACAGCTAATAACCCCAAGCAGTCAATGCCGAGTTGGTAATTTATACGCTTCCATTCACATACTTTTTTGTGAAGTCAGGTCTATGCCAAATTTTGAGAATTGTAGTGTTATTGTTGTGGAATTGGTCGCGGTGGTAGTGCGTCCGACTCACGATCGGAAGGTCGTGTGTTCGATTCCCGCCTCGACCAGATATTTTTCTATAGAGAATTTATCTGGTTGAAGCTGGAATGATTCTGCAACCGTGTTAGGAATCACACGTAAAAAGGTAAGACCTCGTTAGTCCTTAGCTCGCACAGGTTTCTCAACTTTTGAGAGTTGTCGTTCGTATGGGGGCGGCAGCTGATTAACGGAAAAACAGATATTTTTTTTAAACAGATTAATTATTAGTGAATTGGTGGTTCTCAGTGCCATTTTTGCACAGGAATCTTTTTATTTTCATCAAATTTTCTCATCTTTATTTGTACTGTTTGGCATTATAAATCATCATTATTGAAATACCTGTATACCATACCTGAATACCATAGAACACCTGAATTTGATTATTCAAGTGAAATTATTCTTACCTTTGTTTGACTCTCTGTTTGGATACAGATAGCTTTATTCTAATTGAACGATAGGATTTGTTATATCTAGTTAATTGTTTTTCTATTCTACAATAGCTCAATAAATTTATTATCTAGGTCTAATACCTGGTCTTTTTTTTCATGAAAATCCCCCAACCGTGAAAGAAGATCAATACTAAGACACAGTACGCTGCCTTCCGTTGCACTTGGTAAACTTCAACATATTATCTTCTGTGAGCACATAACTGCTAGAAACTCTTGTAAACTTCTTACCAAGGAGTACTGCTGGCATAAAGTGGCTAGCAGTCTCAGGAGAGCCTTCGCACACGAGCACTTCTGCCAGAGGGGAGCTGTTCCAAGGAAGTCCAACTCAGTAATCAAGAAGAAGCGTAAGATGATATCGTCAGAATCAACAACGAATACTGTCAGAAGACAATATACCATTGTGTAGATTAAATCTTGTCTTATATGAAATGGAACTATCGATTTTATTTTTATATTGCAGCTCATAGTTTCTTTTTCAGGAAAGATTGGCGTCCCAGGCTTGTTTTGGAAAAGTGGGTTTTTCGAGGTCACACTTGCTTTCAGTATTTATTATTCGAATTACTACGGCAAGTTTCATTTGCCACACCCAGAGCTAGTTTAGGGTTATAGAGGAGAATGTTTCGAAATTCAATTTCGAAATAATAATTTTCTCAATACTATTTGGATTTTTTGGTATTTGTGAAGCTGATATTGTTGATAGAAAAAAAAACTGAATTGTGCTTTACTTACCTCAAAGCAGAAGCATTGTTGAGAGATTCGAATTCCTTCCCTGGCGGGGAGCATATTCCCTTAGAACTGTAAGAAACACTTCCAGAAACTTCCTCACTGGGTAAGTCTAAGTGAACATTTGCTGATTTTGGAACTGCCGCCATGTTTTTTTTCTTCTTTTTGTCATAGATCTATGGAGCTGGGTTTTCTGATCTTACATCATTTGGCGAACATCTGGAACAAAAAAAGAGAAACAGTTAGTTGATGTGAATGGTGGAATTTGAAAGTTAATAATCATAGGTCTGACTTTATATTCACCAACAGAATGCAAATATTATTTAATTAGAATCCATGAGTGCAATATTGGTGCTATAACAGAACCTGAAGATAAGAAATTGAGAGAAAAGAAGAAATAAAATAGCATGAAAGAAACAAAACTTGAAATTTTAGAAAAGAAAAAGTTGTTGTTATTCTAAAAACAGCAAAGAATGAAGCAAATTTTAGGAAGCTCAACAGGAACAAGAAAAACTACTAAAATAACTAGAGTAACAAAAAATATGACCGGCAGAAATGATCACTTCTGCAAGTATGTCGAATTTTCTAGTGTTTACACATATAAATAACTGATTAAATTCAGAGAGGTGGTTCAGACAGTCTCACAAAACTTCAAGAAAAATGGCGAGTTCATATATCCAGTGGAAGGTTGCAATGTTAGTGAAGAAAAAATAAGAACTTTAACGGACAAGCGGGAAAAAGTAAGAAATAAAGTCAAACCAACTATTTTGATAAGCTACTCTTTAGCAGCGTGCGCCATTTTTAAGGAATTTCCTTGCAGGATAACCAAGACTAAACTAACATAAAACAATTACGATCTACGTTTTTTGGCATAAGGAGATAAAACTTATTCCATATAGTCATAATTAACCATTTGTCAATAGGTCTAAAGCATCTACCATCGTTTCTCCTTTATTGAATAGAAGATGAGGTTATATAAATGCCAAATCAATCATTTCATAGATATATACAGATTTCAAACCGGTCGGCCGGTCGTTTACGGTCTCCAGTGTTTGCTCATGAAAAGGCGGTTAATGGTAACAAGATTGAAATAATTTATGTATAATCCTCAAAGTGAAGCATAAAGGTGTTGTTTGGTAATAAGGAATACCACCAAGGAAGTGTATTTGTCATGATTTCGACCTGCCTCGGGTCTCTAGCCCGATGGATTTGGTCCTTTCTGAAAGGCAGAGCATTTCAAATCAGGGTTGAAGGAGCCCTGTCCTCCAACAAGCACTCCAAGCTGGAGTGCCCAGGGAGTTGTGGTGTCTTCACTACACCCACCTGTAGTTGGGGGTCGTCTACATGAAACGTACATTGGATGATCTCGAACGCTGGTACCTTGACTGGAAGATCCGAGTGAACCTAAACAAAACTCAAGCAATAGATTTGGGGAGACGTAACGTTTCTTCGAGCACGAGGATAACGATCTCAGGCAGGGAGATCGAATGGTAGACTTGAGTCAAGTTGACAGACCGTCAACTCACCTGGGTACACCATATTAAGAACATCAAGAGCAAAATTCAAACGCTAAGCTGAACCTTAAACATAAGGTTTTACGGTACAAAACGATGTTCAAGCCAGTCATCATGTATGTTTCAGGCATAGAGGTCATGAACCTTTATAACGTAACAAACCACCCCAAGTTATGAATCATTCGTCCTCCTGACGAACATACGTTGAAAAGGTAAGGGAGCCAGAATATAACCTTATTCATATCAAGATGAATCGGTCGGAATGACTTCAGTTTCAAGTTCAGTTATCAAGCAGTATATAAATATGCTAAGTGTAATCTTGCCGAAACGTCGTGATGATGTCAAAAACGAATGAATGTCCACCCGGGGTGACACTTCATCATATATATTAATAAATGTGTGTGTTAATACTGTATTGAATTATGCTTGCCATCATATTTGTTTCATTATACAGTGCATTTCTTTAATGTCTCCCTCCCCTTTGATTTTTGAACGGGTCAAAAATCAAAGGGGAGGGAGACAATAAAGTATGCATGCATACTTTATTTTGAAGTGAAATTGACAGATGAAACTTTCAAGATGGCGACTAGGCGCCATCTGGGAAAAAATTAAATGGAAAGGGGGGGTCTTGTGAAACATATTTTCGAAGCTCCTGACAAATGCCTCACAACCCTAGAATATAATGTCAATATCTTCAACTACTACAAAATGGCGGAACTTTTAATAATTGCCTCAATACATTGACATTTAACTTCAAATATAAGGTAATAAGCTTGAGATCACAGCCTATCCGATATTTCACGATGAACATTTTCGAACACAGTAACGTCAAAATCTCTACAAATATTCATTATTCTCTGCCAAATATCAATTTTTTGAGTTGACCCGTTCAAAAAATAAAAGGGGAGGGGGACATTAAAAGAATGCACTGTATATTGTAATTTCGTATTACTGTTTGTAATACAATTCTGAAAGAAATATTATTTTGATTATTATAATTGAGTAGTTTTCTTCAATAGGGCCGATAACCATGGATGTTTCTTTGAGGCATTCGTTTCATGTCTTCCTAAAGATAGGTGGAAGACCGAGGCCATCAAGTTGTCTATATCGGGAACAATCTTTTTGACATCTATGTTGTTCATATTGGAAAATTAAAAAAAGTTAGCATACATTTCATGTCGAGCATTTATTTTAATCAACATGTTTATTAGGAAAATGACATACAACGTAATTTTCACGAGCTGTTCAGAGTAATAATATAAAACGCTGTTGTCTTTCAAATGACCTCACCTGATGGTTTGTGAATTTATTACGCAACAGCGAGTATCAAAAATAAAATCGCTTCTTTTTTATCATCTGGTAATTGTACACTACGAACATGTTATTATTTTCGACGTTATCTCTAATGACATAAATGTCCAGTATGGCAGAAAAGGAATCGTGTATCCGATTTTGAATGAAACATGAGTTTTCGTTTTACATAAGGAGATTTTTTCTTGTTTCATGGTTCAATTGGATATCATGATATCGTCTGCTATGGTCTGTAGTAAGAGGTGGAGAGGTGGAGTTTTCACTTAAATTTGAATTATTTGGTGAAATATTGATTTACGTTTATATCTACAGATTGGATCTCTTAAAACACGATTGAAAATACATCTTTCGTTTCATTGAAGACATGGTTATTTAGAATTTGTTTAAAAGATGATATATCTTGGTGTCTTAACAACTAATGTGAGGTAAATATGACAGATATATATGTTTTTTGACTAGTTTGTAATAGTTCATTGGAAAATTATCGAGGAAAGTGAAAGATAATGAGTTGAAAATAACATTCAAATTGATGCATAGCTTGTCGGTTTGTCGATTCATACATTGGAAATCAAAAAGCAACCTGAAAGTGGTTGTCTCTCAGCGTACTTGAAAATGTAACAATGAATTTGCTTAGATATTTTGTGGATTCATTAACTGGTCTCACAAAAAGGGTGATTTTTCATCTTTTCGAAAGATGGCTCGAGTTCATTGTATATCCAAAATGAACAAGAAATATCGTCCAATCAACTAGACGATTTACTTCACGATCACTAATACCTATTTGAAATAATGCAGTAGCCATTACATGTGTTGGTACACATCCTTGAATATATGGGATGGTTCCACATCAATCATCAATATGCTGAACACCACCTAAACACCAATTCTGGTGTTTGAGGACAGTGCTTGTTATGGATTTATCTAACGATAGTTGCACACACACCGATTTTGGACGGCCGATTTTATACCGGTCGTCCAAATTCCAATAGTGAACCACATGTGGGTAAGGGACCTGGCACATACGCCGACCGGTGATCAGCGTCGATCACCGGTAGATATGTGTGCAAGGTCCAGTTTCTACATGTGGTTCACTATTGGAATTTGGACGACCGGTATAAAATCGGCCGTCCACAATCGGTGTGTGTGCAATTAGCCTAACGCCAGAGTATTCAGTTATATCTTTCATCCGATGTTATGGCGTGTCAGTTCGCCTTCGTTTCTAGCCCCTCCAGATTTCTCAGGGCCGTTTCTATGGCAGCAGCCATTGATGACTCTCTCCTTGAACAACTTCAACAATAACGTTAGTGTACCCCCACGAATATATATTTTATGTAACCTTTTTTCTATTATATATCAAGTGTGGGGGTACCAAAATATTTGTTATGAAACCAGATTGAAAAATGAGTCGATAGAAATCATAAAAAGTACTGGGAAAACATACCAGGGGAACACACACGGAAAAACCTTAATGGAAAGAATCGAAGAACTCCTTCAAAAGAGTAAGGGTCGGCTCGGAACCATTACATAGCTACTCACCTGACACTGTCAATCAAAAAGAGACCTGAACACAATAGGGCTGTACAACGGAGACCATAGCTGCAAGCAATGCAACAAAAGAACAGAGACATGTCTCACAAGAAAGGGGTTTTTCCTTTCTGTTGGAAGATTGCTCGTGTTCAGCCTATTCCCAAAAAGGGCAAGAAAAATATTTGAAGTAACTATAGGTATCTGTCTCTTTGCTTTCAGTGATATCACAAACCATAGAGAAAGCAGTAAACCACCATATCAATATGGCTTTCGCAAACAAAGATTAACAGGCGACCCATATTTGAAATAACGCAATCATGAAACATGGAGAGTCAAGAACTGTTGCCCTTGATATCTGTAAGGCCTTTGGCCGTGTATGGCATGAGGATTTGCTGGCCAAACTTCGATGCTATGGCTTGTCGAATCATTTTGTGTATGGCTCTCTCCAGCTACCTGAAAAAACGTTTCCTGCAAGTGGCCGTCGAGGGATATCTCTCGAATACTTTTACCATCAACGTTGGTGTTCCCCAGGGATCCATATTGGGAAAAACCAAGAATGCAATATATTGCTTCGCGACAGCACACTTCTCTCGTCATTCCGTTTGGATTCCAGGACATCGGCTGCGGATGTACATCTTCACCGGCAGCAGGAGTTTACATATCCTAATGAGGATCTAGAAGTGATTTCGAATTGAGGTGAAAGCAACCAGGTTCAATTCAATGTCACAAAAACCCAGGCTTTCTCCAAAAAGATACATGTCTCCGAACCAGATATAATAATGTCAGGACAGACAATTCCGTTTTCTGCTTTGGTTAGTTTATTGGGGGTTAAAATGAACAACAATATGTCTCGGCACAATCATGTCGCTGGAAATGCAAAGGCTGCTTCTAAAAAGCTTGGAATACTATTCCGAACCAGAAAACTGTAGATACTTTGGAGTATTGTTCTCATGTATGGAACTCCGCCCTTGGGCATACCCTGAAGCTGATGGATTCCACCTAGAACAGAGCCATCCGCGCCTGATTGGAGACGAGAACAATACTTGCAACCTTGATAGTCGGGAACATCAAAGAAAGGTTGGAGATTTATCTCTCTTCTATAGATACCTCCACGGAAAGTGTTCAAGTGACTTGGCACATTTGATTCCATGAAGAGCGGTACATATCAGAAATACGAGACGGACTGTGGCTACTTATCGTTTTGAGGTTCAACTTAGTACATCTCGAATTTCAGTGTTCAGGAACTCTTTCATTTGGAGAACTGCGTTCATGTGGAATAAACCTCCTGAACGTTTTTCCAAATGGATTTAATCTTGAGTGATTGAAATCCAATGTGAATCGCTACATTCGCACAGGCACCGCTCTTAGAGCATTTTGAGGATTTTCTTGTAGTGCTTGCTTTATTTTTTAAAAAAATCTCATATTTTATGCAAATGTAAGGCTTTGGATCACAAGAAGCAAACAATTTGTGGACAACCCAAATTATGTTCAGAAGAATATGACATACATCCAGCAAGGGATCTGCATAAATTAGCACATCGATCTATTGGAAAATGCCACATCAGTTGTCAATGCATATATTCGGTGAAAACAACAGCTTTTGCATCTCAACGAATATCTGAAAAAATCATTGAGGAAAACCAAGTGGAATTCACTGCCATAAAACCTTAGGTATCAACCTACTGGAATACCGAAGGTAGCTTTATATACAGTGCATTTCTTTAATGTCCCCCCCTTTTATTTTTTGAATGGAACATCTCAAAAAATTGAAATTTGGGATAATGAAATTAATGCATGAATATTTTTTGAAGTCAAATTGACAGATGAAACTTTCAAGATGGCGACTGGGCGCCATCCGGGAAACGAAATTAAATAGAAAGGGGGGTCTTGTGACACATATTTTTGAAGCTCCTGACAAATGCTTCAAAACCCTGTAATATAATGTCAATATCTCCAACTACTACAAAATGGCGGAACTTTTGATAATTGCCTGAATACATTGACATTTAACTACATAATATGAAGTAATAAGCTTGAGGTCAGTTCAGAAGATGCTCGAAATGGCGCCCAGTCGCCATCTTGAAAGTTTCATCCGTCAATTTTACTTCAGAATAAAATATTCATGCATTAATTTCATTATCTCAAATTTCAATTTTTTGAGTTGACCCGTTCAAAAAAAAAAGGGGAGGGGACATTAATGAAATGCACTATATACAACACTATTTTCCAAAAACAAGCTCAAATTATATTCAACTCGGATGCAATTGTCTGTAATTTGAAAGTATTTTGAGTAATTCGTAACACTTTTGAATTGAATGTAATTCTCTCAAATTAAAAAAAAAGGTTCTAAAAAGACTCAGAAATATGATTGATGTTTTATTTAAATTAGTAAATTAGTAGATACTTTTGTTTGCTATGAATTCGCACGAATTTACTCACTTGCCAAATGTATCAACTTGTATGTATTCCTGTCCAGTTTTGTCCTGTTTACTGTTACACTATTCTACAGAATGAACCCAATTACATAATAAAGAAGAATAAAAAGCACACACATAAAAATATTCAGATACACGTAAACCGTAACAATATAAAAACGAAATTTGCGAAGTGTCTGTTAGCTAAGAAATGTGAAGAAAAAATGATGGATTCAGGGTAATTTCATTTCATTTCCATTATTTTGGTTAAAATATTAACTCCCAATTTTTATTTAATTTAATATTCATTCAATTCAGAGGCTTATTGTATAAAGTGTTTTTCAAATAATACACATAAATTAAATCAACATGTTCGTGATTACTTTATGAAATCATTTCATTATTTTATTTTCATGTGCAAAGTGTTTTTAAAACCCTTTTTTTCGAAACGTCTAATAGGAACTTCTCAAGAAGCTTGTCAAGAAGCACCCTGTTTTATAACTGAAAACACGGAACTAAACGAAATACATATTTCAAAATAGTTTTCAATTTATTCTTGGAACTGATTGCTTCAATAATTTACGATTTTTTCGCAATAATTATGACATTGTTGCTTATATCTTCTGCCTATGGAAAGCAGAGTATCACTGTCAACAAGAAATTATCTGTCATTAATTCCAATGACATCAGATTCATCGGCTATGAGGCAGTAAAAATTGCAGGACACGTATCTTATTTCTCAAGGTTGATCAAATAACAATTCGATGCAAGTCCATATTCCATGATTCGTTCATTATTGTCATTATTAAATGCATTTTTCCACTTGATAATGGGGATTGTTTGAACTAAGATTCATATCGTGATATTGCAGAAAACATTTCAATTAAGGAAACAAAGAGCAAGCGTCTCGGTATTTAGAGGTCAATTAATGCTTTGTCCTGACTAGATAGAGATAATTTGCGATTTCGAAATCGAATGAATAGAACTCTGATGGACGTGTCAGTATTCATAATGCAATATCATAATGCTAACTGAGAATTTTAGAATAATGCAATCTGTGTTAATCGAAAATTGGTTTTCGAGTTCAAAATAGCATCTTGACTTTTTAAATGTTCGCACGTCGGCCTTTCAAATTTTTATACGACTTTGTTATTCAATCCTGCGAGATGACATTACTTAATTGGCATCGGTTTTCTCCAAGGAGATGAATATCTCCGAACCGGATATAATAATGTCAGGTCAGACAATTCCGCTTTCTGCATCGATAAGTTTGTTGGGGGTTAAAATGGACACCAATATGTCTTGGCACAATTATGTCGCTGGAATTGCAAAGGCTGTATCACAAAAGTTTGGAACTCTGTTCCGAACCAGAAAACTGTACACACCTCAGCAACTTTTGATGCTTCATGAAGCTCAGATCAGACCTTCGGGTTATTGTTCTCATATATGAAGCTCTGCCCCCAAAAATACCCTGAATTTGCTGGATTCCATCCAGATTCCATCCAATCCGCCTGATTGGGGACGCGAACATCACGTACAACCTTGATAGCCTGGAACATCGATTCATCTCTCTTCTATAGATACTTTCACGGGAGGTGTTCAAGTGACTTGGCACATCTGATTCCACCAAGAGCGGTAGATATCAGAAATACGCGATGGACTGTGGCTGGTCATCGTTTTGAGGTTTAACTCAGTACACCTCGAACTCCACTGTGTAAGAACTCTCTAATTTGGAGAACTGCGTTTGTAGAATGAACTTCCTGAGAACGTTTTTCCAAATGAATTAAATCTCCAGCGATTCAAATCCAATGTCAATCCATACTGTCGCACAGGCATCGCTCTTCAAACGATCCCTTCAGTGTGTCCAATACGGCATTGACAGTGCCAGTTTACTCGGAACTGAGGCCGTGGGTGTCGAAATTCAACTGAGTAGAGGTTGTCACAGACTAATCTCGGTTTACAAGCCTCCGAAAAATCTTTTACTCCCATAATCACTGGATGAACTGCTGATGGGTAGCGACATTTCGACAATTGCTGCTGGTGACTTCAATGTCAAGCACGGACTATGGAGCAGAGCCACCAATCGAAACGGCCAAGCGCTTCTGCGCATGTTGACAGACATGAATATCTTGTGCTGGGACCGGATGAACCTACGTTCTATAGCGGGCAGACTAGGCCTGACGTACTAGACATCGCGCTTCTCAGAAACGTCTCTCTGACTAGCGAAATTTACGTTCTGTCGGAACTGGATTCCGATAATCCAGTAATCCTGGTATGGGGCGATGATCTTCCTTCCCCTGATTATCGTACGAGATCTTCGACGGATTGGGATGTCTTCACAGCCTAGCTCGGAGAGATGCGCGCCCCTCCTGAGGCTCTTCGCTCTTCCGACGAAGAACTCGACGCGGCAGTTGAGCGCTTCGAGTTTTTTGTGAAAGATGCGTTTCGAGCGGCCACCTCCAGGGAGGAGTGTCCGCTGAGCAGCTACAATGAGTTTCCCTCTCGTATCAAAGCCCTGATACGAGAGAGAAGACGCCTGAGAAGGCTTTATCAGCGAACCCTCTTCCCAGGAGACAAAATAGCGGCAAACAGGATGGCCAATCAAGTCAAACAGGCCATCATTGATCACCGAAACGAAAGGTGGAAGGAACTGTTGGAATCCATTGAGCCTGGGAGTGACAAGCTTTGGCGAATCACTCGTAGACTCAAAGGGAAGACTGCTCCCTCACCCATTCACGGAGAGCGCGGAGTGTGCTACTCCCCCGCCGACAAAGCGTTGGCCTTTGCTGACACGATGGAACATCAGTTTTAGCTTAACGACATCGACCGTGATATTCTGCTGGAAGACCGTCAGGCTTCTGTGGAAGAACTGAAGGGCTACATCAGGGCCGCAAAGGCCAAGAAAGCTCCGGGGGTCGACTCAATAACAAATAAGTTATTGAAGAAGCTCCCGGACTACTGCGTCGAAAATCTGCTGTTTATTATAAACAATTCGTTGGTCTTCAGATACTTCCCCAGAAGGTGGAAGCACGCGATCGTTGTCATGCTCCCAAAACAGGGGCAGAACCGACTTTTCCCGCAGAACTATCGCCTGATTAGTCTGCTCTCCTCGGCGGCTAAGCTGGCTGAAAGAGTCGTTCTTCAAAGGCTCAACGAAGAAGTTGAGGACCGAAATGTTCTGCCTGACCAACAATTCGGCTTCAGGAGAGAGCATTTCACTGAGTTACAGGCTCTGAGATTGGTCAAAAATATCATCGCGGAGTTAAATCGAAACAGGAAAGTCCATGTAGTCTTATTAGACATTTCGAAGGCCTTCGACCGTGTCTGGCACGAAGGCCTTCTGCACAAACTAATTGCGTTCGACCTGTCTCGGGGCCTGATCCGGTGGATTGGGTCTTTCCTGAAAGACAGAACATTTCAGATTAGAGTAGAGGGTTCTCTGTCTGACAACAGAGAGATCCTCGCTGGAGTGCCACAGGGGGCCGTGCTCTCTCCCACGCTGTACTCCCTTTACACCAGTGACCTTCCGAGGTCCGAGCATGTGAAGGTATCCCTTTACGCCGATGATACGGCTTTCCTCTCATCTTCTATGGGCGGGAGCTCGGGATCGTCTACATGCAACGTGCATTGGACGACCTCGAGCGCTGGTACCTCGAGTGGAAGATCCGAGTGAATCCGGAAAAGACTCAGGCGATAACTATGGGAAGAACGATATCTTCTCCGGCTATGAAAGTGAGAATCTCTGGAAGGGAGATTGACTGGCAAGCGCGGGTAATGTACCTCGGTCTTCTGATAAATCGTAGGCTCACCTGGAACCCGCACCTTATAAGCGTGAAGGCAAAGTTCGAGGGTCGGGTGGCAAGCCTGTACTCTCTGATAAACAGAAGATCCAAGTTAAGCGGAAAAAACAAAGTGACGATCTACAACACGATGTTCAAGCCTAAGATCATGTACGCTTCAGGCGTCTGGGGACAAGCGGCTCCGTCCAACATCTCCATTTTGGAGACTTTACAAAATAAAATACTACGGATGATTGTGAATACTCCGTGGTTCGTGCGGAATGAAGCCATCCACAGAGATTTACTGCTGCCTTCCATTCAGCAGTCCATTCAGTTAAGGAATCGGCGAGTTTTAGGTTATGCGGAAACTCACGATAATCCGTTAGTCAGGGAAACTATAGATTATGCTGTAGACGACCTCTCTCGATATAGAAGGCCCCGACACTCTGTCGAATGATGCCCCTATGTCCTCTGTTAACAGATGAATACTATCTTCATCCATCCACCCCAGCCAGGTAGGGGTACACCGCGAAGGGCGGTACTGATGTCTAAGGACATTCATGCCGCCGTCACTGATTAGTTATGACCCATTCGTCCCTCTGACGAAAACCAGTTCAAAGGGTAGGAGAGCAAGGCTCCAACCTGGAAGAAATCAGGATGACAAGCAGGCGTCGCTCTGAGAGCGCCTTAAGGATTCTCCTGTAGTGCTTGTATTTTGTCCTTAAAAAATGTGTTGTAAATGATGATTAATTTTATATTCAGAAAGACTAGTTCGGTGATAGTATCAAGTATTATCTTACCATTGTGCTCTTGCTAATGATTCGAATTTAATTAAATTTTTCCTCAGATCTCGAAGAAGCGGGTTTCCTTGTTCAAAACATAATTGATCCCAAAAACTATCGGACATATTAAATACATAATACAAAATGGAAAACACTTTGGAAACGAAATAGTTAGGACTAATACTACACAATGACATGAAACAAACGACAGGTTTTTTCATGATTTTTAATAGAAGTTATATTTTCAACAAAAACATTTTTTTTTGGGCCTTGAAGAAGAATTTTATTAGAAACGTTGGCAAGAAACCAATTTATTCTATTACCAAACCCACTTTTCCCGAAATAAGTCATTGGTTCACTAGACTAGTTAACTGATCTACCTATCATTTCGAGAATACCCTGTATTTTTCTAATTTTTCTTTTTGATAATACTATCGTTGAAAAAATAAGGATTGTTGTCTCTCTGGTCTCAAGAGAATTCTACAATCAAGTAAATTATGCAAACACCCTCCTTCTCAAATTTCAAACAAGAAAATATATTGAGTTACGACAAAAGTACTGTGACAGTACGGACAGTGAAGAAACTGCTAACCAGATAAAGCAACAATTTTTAAGTTTTCCCAAAAAACAGAGATATAACAAAATTATTTCACAAGTATCAACTTCGACATATGAGGAATAGTTAGTGAATAAATATTGAATATAAAGCACTGAACACAATTATTGAATAAATTTATGTACAAAAAAGTAATTTCTATGCAAGATCTAGACATTTGGATAAAGTTTATATTGAACTTAATTTCTTTCTTCCTTTCTTTGGTAGTTTCTCACAATTTTTTGATTACAATAGCTATCTAATCCTGATAACTCAGCACATGGAGGTTTTTGCCTGCGAAACTAGACAATCTACTTGAAAAAAACCAGACATCACCAGAAGATGGCAAATGAGACTTTGCCGAAACGTTGTGAAAATAATCCTTATGGGGAGAAAATACACAGAACACGGAGCGAAACCCGAGAAAACAGCTCATCATATATATATATATATATATATATATATATATATATATATATATATATATATATATATATATATATATATATATATAAATTATTTTATTAAGAAGTTTTCTGGGATAAGAATTTTCGATCAATATGTCTCCAGAAAGTCTGAGATTTTTTTGCTTGAGGGAAGGGTGTACTAATTTTTCTATTCTTTTTTTCAAACAGAGTATTAAATTAATTTCACCAGAATTTCTATGAAAGGAATAGTAATTGATATATCTTCCTGAATTAGTATGTTTGACATACCAATCTGTAATCAACGAATTACCAGTATTACGAATAACTCTTGTATCAAGATAAGGAAGGGTCTGATTATTTTCTATTTCGATAGTGAATTGTAACTTTTTATCATATCTTTCGACAACATCAAGAATTTCATTAGATTTGTCATAAGGTATTACACAGATGACATCGTCAATATATTTCTTTAAAAAAGGAATTTCAAAACTCAATTTAGGAACTACAGCAAAAAAATAATAAAAATGAAAATTGTATCAATCAATAACTTTTTCTTTAGAGTCAAAAATCAAGAAATCATCATACCCATTGAAAAATGACATTTATGTGAATGTATGACATTTGTCAAACCCACAAAAAAATCCTATAGATGTACAACTTTCTCGTCAATTTAATTTTCAATTTATTGTTTTTCGCTCATTTTTACTGTGAGTATGATTTGTAATGTTATTCAATG
Source organism: Leptinotarsa decemlineata (assembly GCF_025532065.1). Lineage (NCBI taxonomy): Eukaryota > Metazoa > Arthropoda > Insecta > Coleoptera > Chrysomelidae > Leptinotarsa > Leptinotarsa decemlineata. The sequence goes on from NW_027412533.1 coordinate 1,319,130, forward strand.
GCAAAAATATTCACAACTCATTAAATTATAGGCCCTGAAGAAGCTTCACATTAGAAGCGAAAGCTTGGCAATGTAAAGCAGAGTTTGATTTTTGATTTTTTGACTGAGAGACCCTGTTAATCTATTTCACCGTACATTTCTCCAGTCGCTAAGATTATCCACTTCATATATATATATATATATATATATATATATATATATATATATATATATATATATACATACAATCGACCGCTTCAAAAACACTTCACTAAGTTTCTTCGAAAGCTTCTGATAATTTCTCTTCAATATTCTCTGTTTTACTATCACTGTCATTGTTTGAATCAATAATGAATTTATTTCCACCATCAATATAGAAGTGCTCAGTCTCCACATAGTCTTTTTCAACTAAAATTATCTTTTTAATCCTTATCTGCCAGTCTTCTCCTTTATCCAATTCTGAAGAGTTTTGTCACAGCAGCTCACGTTATGGCCGGAAGTATTCAATTTATTCTTTATGATTTCAGTTGTAGGAATCTCATTGCTTTTGTAACAGTGGTATATTGTTTTTTTCATTGATTCTAATAAATGAATATCTAAAGGTTTTGGTAATCCTCTATCACATCGCGTCTTGCGTTCATAACGTTTGTTTTTGACTATTTTACGTACAGTTGAGGAAGGAATTTCGGACAAATCTGATTTTGCTTATTTTGCTTGTAATAGTTTGTTACCCTTCGAAACTAGATTCTTATATAAATTGAAACATACTCTCTGTGTTTCAATATTCAAATGCATTCGAATCTTATTCACTGGTAACGCTTTTTTGCATTGTTCACCATCGCTATTGGAATTACTACACAGGAGAAAGTCTGCGTTGTTATCACATTCGTTATTACTATTAGTACTTGTCCAAGGACGCCACTTTTTAAACAGATAACAAAAATTTTTAGTAATTATAACTACACCAATATCGAATTTCAACACTCAAACCGCGATCAGTTCCTGAACTGAACACGATCACGATAACCATCGCCGCATTCCCGATTTCTATTCGTCACCGAAACATGACTTCAAATTTAAATTTATGACTCTTCTGCCAATCATAAAACTCGGTTAGTAAAAATTATCCTATGCGAACCGCCAAGTCTACAGTTCACGTGGACTAGTTTGCTGCCGGTTCATTTCTATGAATTGGTTTTTTTGCCTTTGAGAATGCCGCCAACTTTAAGAATGCACAATACTGCTTACTTCGACTATACACTCAGCTATTTCACTCGATTTACTGATGGTATGGGAAAGACATCTTAATAAAACCAAATCTTTCAGATGAGGTTTCATTTGTTATTTCAGATATTTCAAATCATATCATTATATTATACAATGGAAGTCCGAACTAATGGAATTCATTCGATAATCGGTGTGAATGAAAATTAGAAATTTCAGATATTTTTCATAAGGTGAGGGAAGATCAGTAGATGATAAAAATAATTAAAAAATCGTTGAACTTGTCAGTCATGGAGGTTAAAAAAATTATAAAATGTCTGCATGGTAGAAGAAAATGGGTTATAGGTAAAAAAGTGTGTTTACTTTGTTGAAAGCATATTCATACCTTTAGATACTGCAAAGCCATCATATTTTTTCCAGAAAATATTTAATCCCATTTTGGTGCTTGGATCAGCGAAATAAAAATCACTAGCAATTCGGCACAATCTTTCACATTTTGAATTCCCAACTATTGTGACAATATTGAGCGCGGAAAACACAAGAAAGTAGAAGTTTCACTAGATTCTGGTTCACAAAAATATATAACATATATAACAATAAATATGTGATAAAATGTGCCAAAGAGTTGACAGCTGTCATAACAGATGGAGTAACTGTTGTAAAGAGTGTTTTTGGTAGATCATTCGACTATAAAGTTCATAAAATCCATATAATCAATAAGGAATTTGAAAAACAGTTCAGAATTTGAAGCAACAATTTTGGATTAACAAAAATTTGCGGATAAACAAGTTAAAAGAAAAAACAATAGATTTATTGATATACACATACAAAAAAATTCAAATTCTGATTTTAGGGCCGTGGTTTTTTTAATAGCACAGAAATCGTATTGTTGACAATCATTCAAATTGCATTCTAACTGAAGATGAATATTTTGTTCTTGTCATGAATACATTTTGCTGTGAAATTTCAGATATCCAACTATTCTTATGATAAAGTTGTATGGTTACTGCGGTATGCTCTAATTATATAATGTGAGGTTAGACAATAAAAAAAATATTGATGAAAGATTGTGATCCACTTATCCTATCCATTCAATTATCTCGAGAGTTTTAATCAGAAGCACACCTGGTACTTATAAATTCTTTAATCAGCTGCAGTGAAAATGTTAATGTCGGATATGTCGAAAGCTATGGTGATAATGGAATAAATACCTATAGTAATTAGATTTTCCCACTGTCGACTTTGAGTGTCGTACATTTAGAGAGAGACGGACAGACAGACATATCTGGACGACTAATGCTTTAACTTTTCGATATTTAAAAGTAATGAATTTCTAATTTATTGAGAATTCTCTGCACTATACCAGACACATTGGAATCTTTGAGAAGGCCTGGAGTGAAGTTTTCTTGGTCGGTTGCAAAATGCCATATAGGATTGCAATTCACGTGATCTCACTAATTATAAAATTCTTTTTTACTTTTAGCGAAAACACTATGACTACTTTCTGATTTTCCGTTCTCTTTCAGTAGATATTGTTACTCCAGCAGGGTACAATCAACTTCCCTTCCCGACCAAGCATCTTCAGTTTAGACAGGTTGGAGCCTAGCTCCCTTACCCTTGTGACTGATTTTTGTCAGAAAGACAAATGGGTTCATGACTGAGAGGTGGTGCCGGTATGTTAGTTCTCAGACATCAGTACCACACGTCGCGGTGTACCCCTATCTTGCTGGGGTAGGATGGATGATAAATTTGTTCATCCGTTAAGGGGGAACATGAGGGTCTCATTTGACAGAATGTCGGGGCCTTCTACATCGGAAGGGGTCGTTTACAGCATAATTTAAAGCTTCCCTAACTAACAGATTTTCGTCAGATTCCGCACTATCAAAAACTCGCCGATTCCTCGACTGAATGGATTGCCAAATGGAAGGCAGCTGAAAATCTCTGCGGATGGCTTCATTCCGCAAGAACCACGGAGCATTCACAATCATCCGTATTAGCTTATTCTGTACTCTCTCCAGAATGGAGATGTTAGACGGAGCCGCTTGTCCCCAGACGCCTGAAGCGTACATGATGACAGGCTTGAACATCGTGTTGTAGATCGTAAGCTTATTTTTAAGGCTCATTTTGGAACGTTGTCGATCAGAGGGTACAGATTTTTGATCCGACCCTCGATCTTTGCCTTCACGGTTTTGATGTGCGGGTTCCAGGTGAACCTACGGTCTATTAGAAGACCGAGGTACTTTACCCGCGCCTGCCAGTCGATTTCCTTTTCAGAGATCCTCACTTCTCTAGCCGGGGAAGATATCGTTTTTTCCATGGTTATCGCCTGAGTCTTGTCTGGGTTCACTCGGATCTTCTATTCGAGGTACCAGCGCTCGTGGTCGTCCAATACATGTTGCATGTAGACGACCCAGTGCTCCTGACCCATGGAAGACGAAAGGAGAACCGTGTCGTCGGCGTAGGGAGATATCTCCACACGCTCAGACCTCGGAAGGTCGCTGGTGGAAAGGGAGTACAGCGTGAAAGAGAGCACGGCCCCCTGTGGCACTCCAGCGAGGATCTCTATGTTGTGAGACAGAGAGTCCTCTACTGTAACCTGAAATATTCTGCCTTTCAGCAGAGACCCAATCCACCGGATCAGGCCCCGAGGCAGGTTGAACGCGACTAATTTATGCAGAAGGTCTTCGTGCCAAACACAGTTGAAGGCCTTCGAAATGTCTAAAAGGACGATATGAACTTTTAGGTTTTGGTTTAGCTCTGCGATGGTGTTTCCGACCAGTCTCGGTGCCTGGAGCTCAGTGGAGTGTACTCTCTTGAAACCGATATGTTCGTCAGGCAGAACATTTCGGTCCTTAACTTCTTTGTTGAGTCTTTACAGACTCAACAGCTTAGCCGCCGACGAGAGCAGACTGATTGGGCGACAATTCTGCGGGAACAGCAGGTTTTGTCCTTGTTTTGGGATCAGACGACGATCGCATGCTTCCACCTTCTGGGGAAGTATCTGAGGGCCAACGAACTGTTTATAATCCGTAGTAGGCTTTTGCGGCCCTGATGTAACCCTTCAGCTCTTCCACAGAAGCTGGGCGGATGTTATCATCGTTATCTTCCCTGAGGGTACGGTGACCCCGATCTTCCAGCAGAATATCGCAGTCGATGTCGTCGTTGTCGACAACGTTAAGTTGAAACAACTCACCTTCTCTTATTTGCGGCCGCTAAATACACTACCGCAAAGTGTTGCCTAGCAACCAATTTTGTTATTTTTAGTTTCGACTTTTGTCTCCAAAATGATAAATCTTACTTGAATATGCGTAGTGAATGTGCAAGCTGTGTACACCATTTTTGCCATATTGACGAAAACTGAGATAACCATATACAATATTTATGAAGGTACAGCTTGTGAAATCTAGTGATAATTCTCTCTCTCGCTCTCATAGTCTTCTAACGAACGCACATCTAGTGGGCGGGACCATAACGGAATTCAGAAAGCTCTTACTACATTTGACAAGCTGTCATAGCCAACCAAGAATATACGTACTGGGCGTCCTTGTATATTTATTAGCGAAAAAATTCACGGCTATACAAATACTCCACTTCTCTTCAATCAACCTCAGAATGGCACGTAATTATGAAATAGAATGAAAGATACTAATGAAATGATTTGAAGCATATATTGATTCCAAAGAAAAAACTCGTTTAAGAATATTGCAAAATAGAACGCCAATTCACTATTTCTTGTACTGAAAAATAACCAAAATACATGCAGTTCAACTCAGTGATGAACACACATTTTAAATCAACAGCCAATTTAAAACCAAGCAATGGTTTAATTTTTTTTCAAATGTTTGTTCCTGAATGCATACTACTGAACATCAAAAGAAAACCTCCAAGGACTCAATGCTTTGTGGAGGAATTATGTACCCCATACTCTGAGTTGTAAATCCCCCCTCCCCCTCGCCAATGATTTTCTGGATCCGCCACGGTAATTCACTGAGGAGTCTAATGGGTCAGCTAGGTTAGGTAAAATTTGACTGGATCCATTCGACCCTCCACCGTAACCCGCAAGGGTTTATTGTGGCTCACACCTATTCACATTCCACCAAATAAACCCAGTTTCTTGACGAAGCTGATGAGTTTGTATGGTGAGTGGTCTTTCAGGTCAGTTGGTGAGAGGACGGCTCTGCCAAACTCTAAAAACCTGATTTGATCCCCAGCGGGGCAGGCACAAAGTATATGCTCTGCTATTTCATCGTTAATGAGGTAGTCAGATAGTCAATGTGAAAGATTCCCAAATTGATACCCGCGACAACCTTTCCATATGAGGGTTTTTGCACGTCAGCTACACCTGACGATGCCTTAGATTCAACCGTGCAGGGCTTTTTCACCTCTGGTTTTGATGAATTATCACTTGAGCGCAAACGTTTGCTAACCTGCTCATAGGGGGTTTGTTCCTCCACCTGACGCCAGATTCTACGTACGCAGAATTTGGTGCAACAAGGTTTCATAAGGTACGCCGCTCTTGAGGAGATGTCTCAGTTTCCTAGCTGCACCACCAAACCTTTTTTTTTAGGTTCAGGTTTGGATTTACGTTATTGAAACTTTCGCCTCAAATCGTAAATAGCTTCAATTCTTTTGACATACGTTTATTTTTCAGATTGTGGAAGGTTATCTACCCAAAAATGTCTTTCAAAAAATATCAATGAAATATATTTCACGAGTGAATCAAACAAGCTTTTTATTTCCTCATGTAATTTTGATATTTGAATAAAATGTTAGTTGTTTTTTTGACTGATGAATTATAATGAAACTTCAATTTCACTTAAGCCAACTTTGGGAATATAATATCAACAAATATTTTCGAATTACCATCAAACTTTTCTAATAAAACTTGGTAATAAATATATATTTTTCATCTGCCTTGAAATATAATGAATCTTTTCTCAAACCTGAATATTTTTATATGAATCATGAATCATTATAAATTTCATAGGAGTAGCACTAACAGAATTCCTTCTTCAGATAGACCTGAATTGCGTGATGATATTTTCTCAATAATTGAAAATCGATTACGCACATGCAGGAATAACTTCAGTGAAGAATCCTGCACTGACACCTGTCGGATATAATCCAATGCCCTTTGTGGTATTAGCCAGGGGAGTAGTTGTTTTCAGTGTAGGTGAGTTGACACTGGCTGAACGAAATGTCTCTGTAGATAATTTGATTTATAGCCACTTTTCCCCCCCATGCCCCCTCCCGGGTTGAGTGTCCTGAAGTAAAAGCTTCGACCCACAACTAATTTGCGAGGAAAACCTTATACTCCACTCCATCCACCCCCGCTCTCCGAGCGGTCCTCAACTTATTGATGGGCACTTTAGCCAAATTGACATCTGACCTCTTTTGGTCGAAAGTAAGCCTTTAGGTGCTTTTCTTTCACGATCGGTTAACCACTTTTCAAGTATGTACCTATTATTTATACTATGACAAAACCCCCTTCAATTAGATAGATGAGATAGATACATTTATTTAGGTAATTACATATTTTGATAATGGTATAACAATGAATGAAAAATAAACAATTTTGAAGGCTGATCCACCTAAGCAGAGCTTGAGTTGTAGTATCAACCTATAAACAACTTAAACTTTGTTTATATATACACATATACATGCATATACACATATATACATATGCATACATACACACCTATATACACATATACATACATAAACACATACATATGAATGAGGTATCATTTTTGCATAATGAAGCAAACACTCATACTGACAATGTAAATACAACTGATACAAATAGTTGGAAGGAAGGAAAAGTGGTGGAAAGAGAGAGTAATATTGGAAACGATTGTTGCAAAAGCTGAATTATAAGATCTGGCAACATGTTTTTCTAATGATAGTACTATAGTACTATAAGTAAGTACTATAGTACCATAATATTCCGTCCGACAGCAGCGAATTAAAATTTATCAATAATAAATTTAATTCATGTTTCACTCAAACTCAACAATCAAGACATTTCAACTTATTACAAATAAATAGATCTTGAATAGATCACTATTTATTGATATTCTGTAATATTTAGTTATTTATTTTGATGGTTGCATATAAGCGATACGTGAATTAAAATGATTGTTTACAATTTCAATTCGGCGCTGTGGTCTGACGGAATATTGCGGTACTATTATTAGACAAACATGTTGCCAGATCTAATTATTCCTCTTCTGCAACAATCATTTTAACTCGTGTAACTACTATCATCAACAAACAATTGTATTTGTGTTTCGCAGAAATTATAACAAATATTTTGATTGAAAAAACAGATATATGACAAACATTTTGAGTGAAAAATGTCGAATAATGTTTCAATATTATAACTGCTTACAATTTTTTATCCAATAATTTAAATCATATTACAACATTGAAAAGCAACTGTCATTTAAATAGAAAAAAAAAATTGTGAACAATCATTTTTAATGCGTCCAACAAATGCACCGATCAAATAAATTGGAACGAATGAAACATTGAGTGAATACATTGAGGAAACATTATTTTGAAAAACAAAAAGTAAAACGATATTCGATAGGCTAGTCATCAGAAGATTAATGAGTTAACCTCTCGACACCGCGACTTATAACTAACAGTAAATTATTCATTAATTCGCTAGTTTAAATCAGCAAGTCTGAATTGGTTAACAAAAGAGTAAATACCGCCATGAAATTTATTCAATTTGAGATACTTGTCTCGCAGGACATTGTTAACAGAAAAATTAGTCTCGACAACTATTCCCAGTGTATTCAGGAATAACGATACTTTATTGAGAATGTAATCAAGGACGAATTATAAATTAAGTAACTGAGAGTTCAAGGAAACATCGAGAAGCTGGTTTTCCTAGAGCTTGATGATTTATTCATAAATTAAGAATAAAAAATTGATAAATTGTGGCTATACCCTGAATAATTATGTGCGTCATTTTTGAATACAATAATAATCATTCATGAAGGTCAAAAAATATTACAATTGGTTTTATATGAAATATTTTTTTTGGAATTACAAAGATGTCAAGCAAGTTCTTGAAAGTGTTATTTGAGGTACATTGAGCTGAACTTTAAAACAATGGGTAGCTGTAGTTTGCCGTGTACTTCTGAAGCTTTCAGGAATAAAGCCAGTTGAATCAGTAGAGGACTTATCGTGAAAGTGCATAAAAAGGAGAAGAATGTTTAATTTTCCTTCTATATTTCAGATTATCAAGGTTGCTTGATATATTTGGATCTACAATCGGGAGGGTGGCTTTTTATTGGATATAATCTAGCAGGCTCCGTACAGAGCTTCATGTATATTCAAATGAAGCTCTATGAAGTAATGAAAGTTGCTTGCGCTAGGTGCAAAGTAAGTAAGTCTATTTAACCTTCCACTGAAACTTGTGTGGATTTATTGTTAGGAATCACACGTTGAAAGGTAAGACCTCGTTAGTCCTTAGCTCGCAATAGTTTCTACTTTTGAGAGTTGTCGTTCGTAGGGGGGCGACAGCTGGTTAACGGAAAAACAGATTGTGGCTAGTATCTATTCAAACTCCGTCAAATAAGTCCAGATTCTTAAGTCTCATCTAATTAATAATCTTCCAGGATCATATGGTAATAGTTAATTTCTTAACAACTGATGCTCTACAGCGGAGCAGAGTATGCAGACTCAAACCATAGTGACCTATAGGTAATCTTATCAGACTTCATAGGCCATCTATGCTCTATTCTGATAATTGTTTGGAATATACTTCAAAGAATGTAAAAATTTCTTGAAGTGGATCTGAACCTCTTCTTGCAATACAGTTGTTCCTGCCTGAAGCGATGTCAGTGATACATTCTTTTCTGATGAAAACGCTTGAAACGCCTTCTCTTGTAAGCAGCTTGGTTACTTTTCAGGTCAGTGGGATCAGGAATCTAGGAATCATTTCTCGAGTCTTCCTCACTCAGTATCACTAACGAAACGTTTGCGACACCTGACGCTCTCTCGTTGCAAAAAAAATCTTACCACGGTAATGCAAAGCTCTGGCGTGATGGACCTCCTTTTCTTAGAGATGGACGTCGCAAAAAACGAATCCAACGGTCGCCCCGTCAACATCGGATCAAAAAGCAAAAGCTTCTGAACTTTTTGGTTCCGTTGACTAACCTAGGAGAAAATTATATAGACATCATGAGCAGGATATCATATAAATCAGCCTTGCACTGAATTATTGAGCTGCAGAAGCAGAATCTACATCAGGAGAGGTAACGAACTTCCCTTGAGGAGGTCAGCAAACGCTTACGCTCAAACGGTATTCCACCCAAACCAGAGAAGAGAAGACCTGCATGGCTGAATCTAATGTACCGCCAGATATAGCTGACTTGCGAATGCCCTCATATGAGCAGATTGCTGCAGTCATTGAGGTGGGTATATTGCACGTTGAACGTCCCATTTTGCTATCGACAAATGAACTGAAATCTCTTCAGTATGTCATTGTGGCTTTCGTAGAGGATTTTCTAGATGGTTCACAGGTACAGTTGCAGAGTTGCACATTTCGTCCTGGATGACTGAGGTAAACTAATAGGATCAACAGAGTGCATTTCGGCTGGAGGTGCTGTTATTACCCCGGAAAGCCATTGCAGGGCATCTTCTCGATGACCGATCAGGTCACGTTGAGGTATGTCATAGACCCTAGTTGCAGTGCACATATTATGTGCTTGCTCCGCAGCGAACCAGATCGGGTATTTCTGCGTTTGACCGATGGCCTTTAGGATCACTTACGAATTAAGTGAAAGGAGCTGGATTTATTTGGTCAACTTTAAACAGATGGGAGCCAAAACAAACCCTCGCGAGATGCAGTGGAATTATAGTCACTTTGGATGATTTTCTTCTTCCATGATTTTCCATGTCGCTAATAGTAAAATGGCGTATAGTTATTTTGAAGGTTTTTTTGAATTTATGTTGAATTTGAACGATGTGGACCTATAGCAGAACAACCAAGTAGATAGCAGGGGAGCCCACGTTGCCAAATGGGGATTTACTCTAGCGTCATTGAGACATATTAGGTTGCAAAGCTTAGATGATAAGAAGAAAAAAATGTTATATAATATATTCCTTTTCATCGGTGAGGAAAGGGGATAAAGATTTTTAAATATGTAAAACAATACTGTTGCATGGACATACTCGAGCACGTCAGATATTGATAGCATCAATGTCCTACGTATTTTTAATAATGTTGGTATGTTAATCTGATCGTTTGCATGATGTGGGTGGTTGTACGTAAGGGTTAAAAGTGAAAAGAAAAAAAAATTAATCGAGCGCGTCAGATTTTCTAAGGGGGTGTTGAGAGCAACAAAAAAAAGCTCTCATTCGAAAATATGACGATTCCGATCTGACGCAAACTCACGGGCATTATTATAATGTGCAAAAAAAATTCGCCATTTTGAAATACTCAAGCGCGTCAGATTACGATATATATGGTTTATCTTTATGTTTTAGACGTGCTGTCTCATAATCTGACGATTATCTAGAGGGATTCGATTAATCTGACAGAAACATTTTTTTTTTCAATTTTTTTTAAATTTATTGAACTTAATCAATTGAAAAGCTCCGGAAATAACATACAAATAAATAAGTGCATGTTTTTTAAGTAGTATATTTGTATTTATAAGAAAATAATTTTTAAAAAATGCTCAAAAAAATTTAATTTTTTATAATCAATTGATTAATCAATGAAAAAGCGAGAAATGAAAATTCCTATGTTTTTACCACGTAGTGACGGCTGCATTCATCAATTAATTGATTATTTATCATCATCTTCATCTTCATCATTAACGAGTCTCTGTGATGGCGTCATGGCAACAGAATTCAGAGTGGGGACGGAGTGAGAGAGTAATAGATAGAGAATAGAGGAATAGAAACTCGAAGAGGGAAATATAGGTATCACACTGCTGCACCATTAAGCTTTATCGACGAATTTTTGTTATGTCGGCTTGCGGAAATCGTCAGATTATATGTTTTTCGTTATCCTTGAATTATTTCCTTCAAAATTAAAAAAAATTAGCTACGCTCGAGAATGTCGAAATGACGTTATTTTGCTGCCCTCCCCTTTCTTTACGTCTCTCTCGAATTGTCAGATTACTGGAATATACACTTTTTAGCAGGTAATTAACTCACCCTACCTTAATCTGACGCACTCGAAAATTTCTGATGATCAATTTTTTTTTACTAATCTGATCCTTCATAGGGCTCATATTTGGAGGAGGTACTTAACCGGGTACAAGGTTTCCCCCTGTATATTAATCTGCCGCGTTTTAGTAAATCCCGAAATCCCCGCTTGGGCTCCCCTATTAGGATCCTTATTTTACTCGTTCAAAACACGTTTATGAAATAGTTGCTTTTGATTTGTATAACATTTTGAATACATTGTTATATTCTAATGATTGAAAGATTATATCTGGAGTGTATTCGTTCAAAGTACTATGAAACATTTTATTATTGTAATAATTGGATCGATGACAATCCGAAGATTAAGTATTAAACGTGATTTTGTGATTTGTTCGCTACAAATATTATCTGGATTGCTGGTGATGAGTCGACGCTTTTGAGATAATATCATTCCCTAGTGATAGGCAACAAAATTATTTCGAAGCAAATCTGATTTTTCACTAAGAAATTAACATTAATGGGTTAAAATAAAACTGAAATTAACTCTGTTATGGAAAAGAATTTGTGTTGAATTCTATATATGAAATAGTACCGCATTCTGCCTTCAAAATATATGGAAAAGAACCCCATAGTTTGTCAGGTCTTCGGGTGGGTTGATGGTGGTTACTATAAGCAGCATAACTCATTTCAGTGACAAAGTACCGCATTTTCATTCTGATATATCTGTTTAAACCGAAAAAAACCGCGATGATACATTTCATACAGTTTGTAAGGCTTTGGGTGGGGGATTGTGGGAGTAGCTACCCTAAATAATCGTATAACTTATTTTAGTGAAATTCTTATTCAGTGATACTTTATTTTGAAATATTCACTGAAAAAGCATTAGTAAAATTGTCCATGATGGAATCACTGCTAAATGACAAATCTGAATTTCACTGATATGACAGCACTTGCACAGTCACCTGGTTTCCAAAGCAGGTGACTTCAATTTTTTTTCTCGAAAACGAAGCTAGAAATGAAAGTAACACAAGCGACAAGTCAGTGGCATATTTTTTTCCCAATATTCTTGGCTGTGGTGCCCACTGAAACTCCACTGGTCCTAATAATTTCAATCTAGTTGGGGCTAAACCAGTGCCTTATTACTGCAAATAACTGTAGCAAATTTCAACCAAATCGGTGTAAGGACATTTATGATATTTTATAAATACCGTTTTTTACCTTTAACGCCCTGTATCTCAGAACGAAGCAACTCCGGACATATGTTAATTAGAGCTTTGTTTCTCAAAACGACTTAACGAATCACCCTCTGAAGTGTCGTACCGTAGTTAGGAAACACCCTGTATATGTGGCTGTGTTAAATTTTCATGATACCACATAAACATATATATTTGAATTACTTGACTGTGGCATTGAGGGTTGTAGTACTGCTACTGAGGGTTGTAGTACTGGTCGTCTTGACATCATGTTACGTTTTGCAGTCCCGGGAAAAATAAAATAAGATTTCGGGGTACGCCCATGTTCCTCGCGCATACACCATGCTGCCAACGACAGTCATTTAAGTTAATGTTTGATACATTACAATCACCCGAATAGATCGAAACTCCCCGAGTTAGATATTCTGAAAGGGAGCCAAAAATAGATCATTGATGGATTTTTTATACGTAATAGCAAGCTTGGACTGGGAGTTTCGTCGAACTATCTATTTTACCTCAAAATTTAATAAATTGTATTGATGATAATAATTTATCTCAACAATTTAATTCGTGGAAATTAATCAAAATCACATATTTTTCAGGAAACGTCATTCAACTTTAGAGCCATCTAGAAGACTTCTCCCAACTTACTTGATGTTACCCAGAACGAGAGGCATTGAAGAAAATTCCACTGCTGATTTTTAGCGAAAAAACAACATACAAAATGTCGGATACTACTATTCAGTGGCGTCTTATTAGACGAATACTGTAGCCAAAAAGGACAAAAGAGATCTGTTGCATAATTGCAATCACTTCAATAGACTTTGTTGAGAGATTAGTGGACTGTATATTTAAAACGTGAACTTGATCGTGATAATGGAGTAAATTCCTTCAGATTCAGATCTTAGTATCTTCTGAAGATTCGGGGGCTCCCAGGAACAGGAACAATCGATAATTAGAGACATAAACTTGATTGTTCAAAGTAACAGTTTTATATACAAACACCAAACTTGAAAAATAACAATCGATTTTCGGTGTAGTTCGTGAAATTAACACCCGAGCTGAAAAGTCCTGGGCTGAGAAAGAAAACACGTTTTTCTTCATTAAAAATTGGCTTTATTCATTGTAATATACTGAACTCAATAATTTGATGGAACTCAGAATATTCACCACTAATATTAATATAAATATTTGTTCTGGAATAATCAAACAAGATGTTTCACTTTTCAAATTCTATTTCCCACTGACTGGAATGTCAATATAAAAAATATATACAAAAAAAAACATTCCCGTAAAAACAATATACCACCTCTCGATGTACATACAGAGTGTATCTATAATGAATATCTTACATCTCCTCCCTTAAAAAAAAAATAAAAAGTTGTATTTCATTATTATTAAAAAAAATTTATTGATAAGTTAATCTATCTGGAGGTTTAATTAATCGTCTTGGTCTACTGCTAACTAAATTGTCACTATTTAAAGAAACAGTTGGTTGTCCGTCATTTGAACTATGTTCCTCATTTTTAATATTTTCTGTTATTGAAGACGAACGAAAATGAAATTTTTTTATTTGGTTTAAATGACGTCTCCACTGTACATTACCTAAATCTGGCACTCGTACTACATATATTGTTTTGCCAATTTTCTTTACAATTTCCGCTTTTATCCACTCTCTCGAGTTTTGTTTTCGGTAATCCCGCACTGTCACCTCTTCCCCGGGTTCGAACACCAAAAATCTCTTACCATTTTTTGATTATATTGTGCCACTGACACTCGATTTCTTATCTCTGTTTGATCTTTCGGTAACAAGATATCAAAACGAGTTCGCAAATCACGACCTAATAACATTTTCGCCGGACTCTCTTGGGTAGTGCAATGCGGAGTTGTTCGATAATCGAATAAAAAATTGTTCAATGCCAAGTTAATGCAAATATTCCTATTTTTGCCGAAAGCATTTCTCAGTGCATTTTTCACTGTTTTGACGGCATTTTCCGCCGCTCCGTTAGAGGAAGGATGAAAAGGAGGACTCGTGGTATGCGTAATTTGATTTTTCGACAGAAAATTTTTAAATTCTACCGAACAAAAAGTAGTACCATTATCAGTTACTATTTGATTAGGAAGTCCAAAACGGGCAAAACAAGATCTTAATATTTCAATTGTCAATTTCGAAGTAATCGAAGTCATAGGAAAAACTTCGATCCATTTACTAAAAGCATCTAAAATGATTAAGAATTGTTTACCAAGAAAAGGTCCCATAAAATCTAGGTGGATCCTAGACCAAGGTTTGTTAGGAAATGGCCAATGGTGTAATTTTGCTTTATCGGGAGATTTTTTATTTATTAAGCAACTTTCGCAAGATTTACAAATTTCTTCAATTTTGTGATCCAGGCCAGGCCACCAAAAATATGAACGAGCGAGGCTCTTCATTTTAATGATGCCCATATGGGATAAATGAAGACTTCTTAAAACATCTGCCTGTAAACTTGCTGGAATGATTACACGATTATTCCACAACAAACAATTTGATTCAATGCTTAAGTCGTTTCGAATTTTGTAATAACTTCGCAAACGTTCATCTGAATTTTGCCAAATCCCACCTTCTCTGATTTTTTTAATAACTAAAGATAAAATTTCATCCTTGGCCGTGGCTTCTGAAACTATCTTAAAGTCAATTTGAAAATGTTCATTCCCCAAAAAATATGTCACGTAATTTAACTCTACCTCCTCAACAGAGGATTCTTCTATGCTTTGAGGAAGTCTTGATAAAACATCCGCCTTGTTTTCCTCGGACTGAACTACTTCTATATTATATTGATAAGCCGATAATAAAAGTGCCCACCTGCGCAGTCTATTGGCTGCAAACTGGGGTATACTTTTATTTGGATGTAAAATATATGACAATGGCTTGTTGTCTATAACTAAGGTAAAAAATCTTCCCCATAGGAAATTATGGAATTTACATAATCCAAAAATTATCGCTAATGCTTCTTTTCCTAAGGTACAATATTTTTTTTCCCTTTCTAATAATGTTCTTGAAGCATACGCGATGACTTTTTCAACACCATCAGACATTACATGTGTTATCAATGCTCCCACTCCATAGTCACTTGCATCCGTAATAAGGCGCAAGGGTAGTTCCTGTTGATAATGTACCAAAACTGGTGCCGAAGACAAAATATTTTTTACTTTTATGAATGCAGATTCACAGTCCTCCGACCACTCCCATTTTGTTCTTTCTTTTAAGAGATTATATAATGGATGCAACAATGTTGACAAACTTCTGACAAACTTGCCATAATAGTTTATCAAACCTAAGAAAGATCTTAATGTGGTTAGGTCGGTAGGCCTAGGCGCATTCTGAATAGCAAAAATTTTTGTTTCAGATGTATGTAAACCTTCTTGATCAATATCATAGCCCAAATAGGTAATTTTTGGTTTAAAAAACTGACATTTGCCTAAAGCAAGTTTCAATCCTGCTTCTTGGAGTCTGGATAATACTAATTCTAAATGAAATAAATGTTCATGTCTGTCTTTTCCAGTAACTAAAATATCGTCCAAAAAACAAACTACACCACTAAGACCTTGCAGAAGTGTTTCTAGAATTTTCTGGAATTTTGCCGGAAGACTCGCTATTCCAAAAGGAGCACGGTTGTACCGGAACAATCCTTTATGAGTAGAAATTGTCATGAGTTCCCTGGATTTTTCATCCAAACTAACTTGTTGGTATGCATTAGAGAGATCAAGTTTAGTGAAATGCACACCACCTTGTAACTGAACAAATAAATCGTCTATTTTGGGTAACGGGTAAGAATCGACCTCAATAAACGGATTAACAGTGACTTTAAAGTCTCCACAGAGACGCACAGAACCGTCTTTTTTCAAAACAGGAACAATGGGTGTTCCCCATTCCGAAAAATCAATCGGTTGTATAACACCCAAGCTCAATAAGCGTTCTAGTTCTTTCTCCACTTTTTCTCGCATTGCAAATGGCAATGGTCGTGCTCTGAAAAATTTAGGAGGTGTAGATTCCGATTTCAATCTGATTGAAATTCTGCCTTTATTAAAATTACCCAGTCCCGGTGAAAATAAATTATTATATTTATTCAATAAAAAATTTAAATCTTTGGGGAGGTCTACTCCTTCTAAATTATAAACTGATAGATCAAACAGATTAAAGAAATCGCGCCCCAGTAAAGGTGGACCCCCATTTTTTATTATGAAAAAATTCAAAGTGGCAAATTTTTCCTTATATGTAATATCACATGTTATGAAACCTAAAGGAAATATTTTCTGACCATTATACAGACTAAATACTTTTTCTGTATTTTGAATGGATTTGCCGATGAAATTTTGTTGATAAAATGTTTCAGATATTACGCTATAACTAGCACCTGTATCTAAATTAAAAGTAAATTTTTTATTATCTATGAATAAATCAACCAGTACTGGATCAGTTTTACCATCGACATTAAATAAAGAAAATTCTTCTGATTCTAAAAAATTATTTCCGGCCGATGATTTGCTTAAAAATTTTTTATTTGGACACAATGGGGCTAGATGGCCCTTTTTATTGCAATAATGGCAATAGCAATCTCTAAAAAAACACTTATCTGATACATGATTTCGACGACCGCAAACAGTACATTTGGAAAGTTTACTCCCTCCTGCTGCTTGAACTTTTTTTCTTCCTCCGCTGGAACTGTTGACCTCACCTGTTTGTGGCCCAGCTGACTTAGACGTGGAAGGGCGAGCATGCGCGGAATTTTTCGTTGCCTTGAAATAAATTTCCGGTTCCTTCTTTACAGCACTAAAGCAAGATGGCTTACTAGCACTTTTTGAACAAGCAATTTCCACTACCGATGAAAATGACACCGTAGCTTTTTCTTCAAACAACCTATCTTTCACATGTCCGTTTTCGTAACCTATTACAAAACGGTTCACTAACGCGTTTTCAATTTCCACAGCACCTCCGAACTCACATTTGGACACTAAACTTCGCAAACGGGCTGCCCATTCTCTTGGGGTTTCGTTTGTAATTTTCCTTGACTCGAAAAATTTTTCTCGAAAAGAAAACACCGATGCTACTGACTGAAAATGTCCATCCATCATTTTTAATATTTCCGCATAGGACTTTTTTTCGGGCTCCATAGGAATGCACATATCATACAATAACTTATAAGCCTCTTCATTTAAAAGACTCAAAAGTATGGCACGTTTACGATCCTCTTCAATGATCGAATTTGCCGTAAAATAGTTTTGCAAACGTTTTTTATAAATCGACCAGTCCGACACTGAAGGTAAAAACTCCTGAATGTGACCGGTATACTGCATTATTTTATCTGCCATACCACCGACAGAATTCACCACTAATTTCCTCGTCGCCACTGTAATATACTGAACTCAATAATTTGATGGAACTCAGAATATTCACCACTAATATTAATATAAATATTTGTTCTGGAATAATCAAACAAGATGTTTCACTTTTCAAATTCTATTTCCCACTGACTGGAATGTCAATATAAAAAATATATACAAAAAAAAACATTCCCGTAAAAACAATATACCACCTCTCGATGTACATACAGAGTGTATCTATAATGAATATCTTACATTCATGAACTAGAGCCACACAATTATTTCAGCGCCGCTCTAACATTTCAAAACTACTTTTGTAGAACGATTTATCTTTTGCTTCAAAATAGGCCTCAGATTCAGTAATAACCTCTTCATTCTAGTGAAATTTCTTACCGGTAAGCATTTTTTTAAGATCTGCGGACAGCCAGTAGTCGCTGGAAACCAGATCTTGCGAATACGGTGGATGTGGAAGCAATTCGTCAATTTTGATTGACTTGTGACATGATTCGTTATCTTCATGAAACACATTTTTTTATTTGCCATATGCGGTCATTTCTTTGCGATTTCGGTCTTCAAACGTTTCAATAACGCTAATAATAATATTCACTGTTGATGGTATTTTCCTTCTCAAGACAATGAATATTACACCCCGCACATCTCAAAATACCGAAATCATGACCTTTCCAGCCGATTGTTGTGCTTTCGGGCGTTTTGGACGAGGTTCACCATTTGCTCTCCACTCAGATGACTATCGTTTTGATTCCGTAGTGAAGTTGGATACATGTTTCATCCATTGTCACATATCGACGCAAAAATTCCGGTTTGTTATGTTTAAAGATGGCCAAACACTGCTCAGAATCATCAAGACGTTTTTGTTTTCGGTGAACAGTGATCTCGCGGCACCCACTTGGAACAGAGCTTTCTCACAGTCACATGCTCATGATATTTTTACTATGTCAGCATACTCACGCAACTTCACTTTTCGATCATTCAAAACGATTTTATATATTTTATGTTATCTGGTGTCACTGCCTCATTTGGACGTCCACTGCGTTCTGCATCATCGGTATCTCTACGACCACGTTTGAAGTCGGCAACCCAATCATTAATTGCTGTTTCTGATGGGCGGAGTCTTTTTCAAGCCATTGCTTCCCTTAAGCGGTATTTTCCTATCAAGAAGCAGTGGATAATCAAAACACGACATTGTTTTTGATCCATTGTTTTCAAAATAACAAAAGTAGTGTCACTCTTAGCACAATAACTAACAAACTTATTCGTAGAACGTAGAATATCATGAAATTTCAACAGCTTTCTTTTAAAGGTTACTACTAATTGAAAAAGCAGTGAATGCAATGAGACTAGCGCCATCTATATCTTAGGCCCTAGACTCATAAACTTTTCAGCCCATATAGTACTATGGACTATGGATCTTCATCTAGTAATCAGAATCAGAGTAATCATAATCAATCAGAATAATGACTATTTTTCAAAGAAAACAGTTGATGAAAAAAATCATTTACATGTTTGAATAGAAAGAAACTTAGGAGGTTGAAAGTTGCATAAGAAAATTGTATCACTGGAATAGAGACACAATAACATTTATATAAGATCTGAAGCTTTGTAAGAACAATGTTTCGGAGAATTCTGTCAACGAGAATATCATATAATTTCGAAAGCTTTTAGCGTTTTTGTGTTTTTCAGAATTTGTAATGAAATATTCTATATAATCAATAGTCAATGTTTTTGAAGTGTGGATAAACTTTTTGACCGAACATGATTTCCGGGAAAATAACTTGTTAATTTTTATAAGGATCAAATATGACTTCATCGAATTGTTTGACGATACCATTTCAGGTACTATCAACAATTCTACGAAAGAACTCATTCAAGAAACTCATCATGACAACAAAATAGTTTTGATTATGCAGCACTTATTATAGAAGTTTACAAAGACAAATATTTTGTCAATTTATTTGACCACTAATAGAATCAGTGATGACATGATAGTGATTCATGGATATAAATTGAAGTAAATTTCATTGACCTCACTAATAACGGAAACCGCATGAGAAGAATTGAACATTAACATGGCTAAATAAAAGAAGCAATGTGCAGTTGGTTGCCAAAGTTAGTTGCTGAAATTTCCGACGATTCCCGAACATTCATTGGCGTACACCATTCAATCTTGAGGGGCGTAATACACTTATCGATGATTTGCTACATAACCATTGTGACTTGCTGCAGACAAAACTTATTTTCCATTGATGGGAATTACAAAAACGACATTCGAATGGACAGAAGAAAATTAATTTTTCTCTAGGAAAAATGAATAATTATTTTTTCAAGTGAAACTATCGATATTTGGGTGAAATACACTTTCAACAGGCCTAATGGCATGTTAGAATATATTTAATATAGTATTTATTACTTGTCGATGAGTACCACTATAGTATTATTGGCGAATGGATGATACTATGTCGTGAAATCATAAAAGTAAATTTTCGGGATTAATTTTTTATCATTTCTCAACCGAATGCCTCAACAAGATATAATGAATAATCTCTCAATAGGTCCCCAGATTCTCAAAATAGCAAAATTATTACTCACAAATGGGGACTTCTATGTTGAACATGAAAATTACTTTTTTCATATGACATTTTTATTGGGGATACAGTCGTTTTGATATCCAGCATTCACAGAAAAAGAACATCACGAGATGACAGAGGGTGGTGAAATATTTAAAATTTAAAATTTTCGTATTCTAACGTAACATTTCTTACAAATATGAAACATCGTGGAAATGGGAAATATGTCTAAATTAGTCAATGCATGGATTTAATGAATTTTCAATGAAATACTGGGAATGGGAATGACTCTAAATGAGTTTTCAGCGATAAGTGAAAATTTTCTGGATATCATGAAGCGTGAAATGAAAACCTCTCTATTGAAAAAAATAGTATTACATACACTTCAATTAAAATGTTTTACCTGATCACCACGTTTTAGTATATATTTGTTAGAAATAAAAGCTTCAAATTCTCCAGTCAGGTATCGGCCAATACTTGATGATAAAGTATTCAAGAAACACTTCATTGTGAGATTTTCACTAAACAGTTTTAGAAAGCAACACGTGTTCAGCTATATCCTTTTCAGGAGGGTGAGTGAAGTCACGCCTGAAGAAGTCATTGTATAGTGAAACATGTGATGCGTTTTTGTAAAACTGTTTAGTGAAAATATCACAATGAAGTGTTTCTTGAATATTTAACCCGATACCTGATTTAAAAAGATATTCTGAAATTGTTTCAGCTTGGTAATATAAACAATAATGAAAAAAAAAACTAGAATTATAGAAAGTTTTGAAACTATCGATTATGAATCAGAACAAATTACACATAGAACCAAAAACTGTCAATATGCAGATGTTTCTGTATGTTTAAGAATCAAAGCTGATAATATTCACAACAGAAAAATCATTTATCATTGTTATTCAAAATATTGCAAAAATATCCGTGAATGTGCTTAATCACGAATCTCTAGTATTTCTGAAATTGAAATGTATATATGTTGTTTTATACCCAAAGTGACATGGATCGATGTCAATGTTGACTTTGCTGAATCCACATCCGGCAATACGCAGTTTCCAAATGACACAAAGGACCTTCATTTTCTTTGTTTTACTTCCAGACTATATAATCATTTATTTTACTATAAATACGTTCTGCGTGGCGAAATGAATCAGTTATAGTTGCAATACATTTACCCTCAAGTTACGTTTATATTTCCAATCATATTTTGTATTTTATAACTCAAGGGAACACAGTGCTGTTGAATGATTTTTTAAAAACTTATCTGACAAATAAATTTATTTTGAAATTAATGTAACTCCGATAGTCCGCAAGGAACGAACGATTTCTGATGTCAAATTAATATTTTGCATTAAAAAACTAGATCACAAACTTGATGTTACACTAAACTTCGTTTCAGATTAGTAGCGATATTATACATTATACACAATGAAGGATAATGCATTAGTTAGAGACTTTTATCCAGGCTTATCAATGATATTTGCACTATTGTAATAATGCATCCACAGTATCAACTTGATAGATGAAACAATTAAAAGTGCTGTATTATGTAAAAACAACAATAGAAATTAACATAATACTTCTTATATCTTGAATTAAAGGGGTTACATGTTTAGGAGTGACTAATCAGATATCATTCACAGGATTACTACACAATATACTAAATGAAGGGGAAAAAATTTCACTTACATATCTTGTAGTCCTCATTTGCAAGTAACAATTTTGCTCTTTCAAGTGTATGGAGACCTTTCGAAATATTTCTTTATGGCAGTCGGTTGTGAATTGATGAAAAAGAAACCATTTTCGAAAATATCTCTTTTTGAATGTACTACATCATAATTCGTATTTGCAAGTAATAGTTTTGCTGTTCCGAAAATCTGAGCATCTACTGCAATATTTCTTGTTACATCTTGTTATGGCAGCATGTGGCGAAATGATGAAAAAATATTTTCATAAAATAACTATTATGAATGTAAGATATAGTGGTCCCCCCATCGACCACTAATGATCTTTTTAAATATTTGGTTGAAATTCAGTTTTAATTCACATTTAATTCATGTTTATTCAAGTTCTCTTAATAAATTAAATTCATTTGAAGTTAAATATTATGAATATATTTTTTTTTAGTTTCCTTACAACATGTTACATGTGTCTTTTGTTTTTGCATACTCTTCATAACCACTTGAAAGTCGTTTTTGTAATTCTTACTTATGGAAAGTAGGTACGTGTTTTGTATGACTGTTACTCAGTTCGAAATTAAAAAATCATTAGGGTCATGTAGCAAATCATCAGTAGGTGTATCAAGCTTTTCAAGAATGAATAGTGTACGCCACTGAGTGTTCGGGAACCATCGGAAATTTCAGCAGCTAACTTTGGCATATTTCGCTTTTGAAAGAGGATGGTAATTCAATCATACTTACTTATTAACTACGTTTTTATTGATTCGATTTTATCTGATTAAATTTCAACGTCGGCAGAGTTTGATATATTACCTACTTTTGTGGAAATCTAGCATTCACTTGAAATTTATACATTTGTGATTGATCGGTGAAAAATTACAAACCTCTTGCTTTGGAGAACTAACTACAGGCGCCTTGGTGTCTACTGTTACAATTTACAATTCAACATGCGTATATCTTTGTTTTTCAATTATTTAATCATTCATTCGAAAAGTAGTGAATTTCGTTTGGATCATGACAACTGAATGAAGCAATCAAGCAATTTGTTAATGAATATCGCTACTACAACTGCCCTTAATCATTGCTTTATATCATTGAAAGCAGGGCTGTTTCATGATGTAATGTTGTTGCAGTCAAATATATGGTAAACCCCAAAATATGCATGGGTAGAAACAAAGAGCCATGACTTCTGTATCCTGAATGCATTGTCAACTCCAAACTCACCTCATAAGTCCGTCTGTATTCCAACAAAAACAATAATCAAACCACCATTCACCTTTGTTCAAATTCAAGTAGTAAGAACAAAGCTACTGTCATTAACGTAACCAACGATCAGCTGTTAGTGAGTCAGTAAACTTCTAACGCGAATTTATCGAGGACTGGATTCTCTAGCGTGGAATGGCTGGGGAAATAGAACCGAGGAACAACTGATTGCAACGTTGCCGATATCTGGCGGATATTTCCTTAGCTTCTGATAGGAAAGTTTTTTTTAGAAATATCGTTCATTCATAATTATAATAACGAATAAGATACATAATCTCGAATGTCGAGATCATGCTGGCTTGCGGCACTAGGACAGTAATCTTGGCTGGGCAGATGCAGAAGGCTGTTATTTTTCGTTCATTGCGTCTGCTCAGAGTACATGCCTTTCGGACCCAATGATCATTTATCTTGAGTGAGGAGAGTTGTCATTGGTTGATGATGCTGGCTCGCCCTTTGTATAAATTAGGGCTTCGGAAATAGGGTCTGACAGGCATATAATAATAATGATAATAAGAAAAATAATAATCCTCAGTCTGTATCCATCGTTTTGATGCGGCCCTAAGAGTGCTTTATTAGCAGCCACGGCACGTTTACGGTAATGACGATACACCGCTGTTGCCCTACGTTCCGGAGGATATTGAATCTTTTGTATGGAACGAGAAGTACCAAATTATTGGAACTATTCGTTCCTCACCCTCAGGCTCACACAAGCTAATAAGCGGCCTACACACATGGGAACTAAGAACATGGTTTGTCGAACCAAATTCAGCGAACAAAGTTCTTGGTTCGTCATCCCCTACACACAGTAGAGGGGAATGTGAACAACGGTTCGATATTTCACCAGTTTCATTACAGCAGTTGGGATGAGTTCTTCTAAGATTGCAGCTACTATTGTTGTATTATATGAGTTTGGGAATTTTGCAAGGAAGAAGAAGAAAAGATCGCAATGGACCAAGCAGTGGCTTCGTGAGAGAGAAGTGGCCTAACCTCAATCTCTAATATCATCTTATACCAATTATTCAACAATGATTCAAATTTATTGGAACTTGTGACACCCTACAAATCAAAACAACTCACATGAGAAAGTCGATATCGGCCGAACATCGCCTAGTTTATACACTTCGCTACCAAGCTACTGGAAAAAACTTGGAGGACTTTAGGTTTCCGTGTGCCATGTTACCACAAGCACTGGGGAAAATGGCAAACAATGGTTCCCATCCTCCACACATAGACGAACTGCCAGTGAACCGAACAAATGTGTTCCAACCCGATGGAAAACCAAGTTCGTGGGAAATTATGGCAATCTTGGTTCGTTAAACACCACATACACGGGAACAAATGACGAACATGGTTAGTGCGAACCAAGTTTGGCGAACCAGGTTTCCATCTGTGTAGGCTGCTAGAAACCTATTTTAGTTTTTCTCGACTGTCAGAGCAAGATGATATCTGTCGTGGAGTTCTCAGCTCCTGAAGAGACCAATATCGTCCGAAAAAAAAACCGGATAAGATATCGAGATCATTTTTCCAACTACACAGACTCTATCCAGATCCCTCTGTCAAGATGGCTGTTTTGATTATAGGAGTCCTTGGTGATATGATGCTCACTTTACTATTGAATCTTAAAAAACTATGCTGGCTTGCCGCTCTAAGGCAGAAACTCTAGCTTGGCAAATGCAGAATGCTGTCATTCTTGGCTCACTGCGCATGATTCTCGGACCCAATGATCACTCACCCAACGGTGTGGCCATTGGTTGATACTGCTGGCACGCCCTCCCGAATGTATCGGGGCTTTGGGGGATAGGACCCGAATAGCGTAACCTAAGGGAAATAATAATAATAATAATGATGATAGTTTGGTGAATTACCATCGCCATGTTCACATTGAAGACTTTTTTTTATCAAAGCATCTGACCCTCGCGACAGTCAGGTCGATTGGGCTGGAGCCAGAAACTGAGAGGTTCATCATGACCTGCCTGGATAGTGTCTATAACACTTCAGTCTACCGTAGTCGCGTGATGGGTATAGAGGTTCCTGACACAAGGTGCACGGCCTGCCGTGAGGCAGGCGATCGTTAAAACGCATTTTATTACCACCTACAGCTCTTTTACGGTATTGACGAGACGCCAGGGTTGCCCTACGCTCGGGGGGATTTTGAATCCGTTGTGGAGCATGAGAAGTGCCCTCTGGTTAATACATGCTAATAAGCCTGATGTACTTCTTCTCGACCATCACAGCAAGATAATACTGGATCACTAAATTTGACCAAAAATGCTTCTGCATTCGGATAAAGTTCAGATAGTACTTCATCTAACTTGTCGGGAAATAACAATCATTTTGAAATCATCTAATTTTGTGCTTTGAAGTATAGAGGCAAAATTTATAAAACAGTGTTACTGAAAAATTGGATAAGACATTATATAAGTTTTAATCAAAGCAGCTTCATTTTTGAACAATTTAAGAAATTGGCTATTCATATTTGATTTATTTTAAAATACTATTCGATTTCAGTGGTAGTGAAAAACCCATACGACAATTACCGACCACCGGCACTTTTCACAACTAACATTGTGCCTCAATTTCCAGGACTATCTGAAAATACACTGCATTTCTTTAATGCCCCCCACCCTATTTTATTTTTGAACGGGTCAACTCAAAAAATTGAAATTTGATATAATGAAATTGATGCATGAGTACTTTATTTTGAAGTGAAATTGACAGATGAAACTCAAGATGGCGACTGGGCGCCATCTGAAAAAAAAAATGAATGAAAAGGGGGGTCTTGTGACACATCATTTTGAAGATCCTGAAGGATACTTCACAACTCTAGAATATGAAGTCAATATCTTCACCTACTACAAAATGACGGAACATTTAATAATTTCCTGAAGACGAACACATTGATATCGATATTTTTTGAACTATTCATTTTTATCTGCCACATGGCAATTCCAACAACCCCATAAGGTTTGTTAAGTTATTTTTTCTTTATAAAAACAACAATAAATGTCACTACGACAATGAACATCATTGTTCAGTTAGAATATTCTCATTTAGTTTTCGGTTTTACTGGTAGAAAGGTACCACGTTAACAAGTGTCTCCTTCTGAAGTGTGGAGACTTTTGAAGAGGAATAGGCGTCATCCATATACAGTTAAAATGGTACACTAATTAACTGAAGATGACCCTGATCGAAGAATAGAATTCTGCGAAATCATGACGCAAACCATTGCAAGGTATCCTACCTATCTCCACAATACTTGTTTTATTGACGAATGTACATTAATTTTTAACGGCAATGTTCTCAGACGACGAAATTGCCGTTATTGGAGTGACACCAACCCTCACGTTTTCCGGGAAACACATACCCAATATTCAGAAAAAATTAACGTTTGGGCAGGAATATTGGGAAACCATATTGTAGGACCTCTATTTACTGATCAAAATTCAACAGGGGAACTGTATTTGAATATGCTGGAAACTACTGTTGACCCTCTCATCACTGAAATCGTCGAAGCGAATCCTAATGAATTCGATATGGATATTGTATTCCAACAAGATGGAGCACCACCACATTACTACAGACAAGTAAGAAATTATTTGGATACTACTTTTCCCGGTCGTTGGATTGGCCGTCGACACCTTTGGACTTTTTTATGGGGCTATTTGAAGCAAAAGGTGTACGAAACTGAAACTGCTTCAATATTGGATATACGGCAGAAAATAATAAATATTTGTGGAGAATATAGAATAAAGAAAATACTTTTGTCTAGTTTCTACTGTGTTTATTTATTAGTTACGACCGGTTTCGGTTTATAAGGTCATTTTCAAGTAACTCAGTTACAAGTAACTTACAAGTAAGTTACAAATAAACACAGTAGAAACTAGACAAAAGAATTTTCTTTATTCTATATTCAACATGTATTTCTACAAAATAAATAAGTCATCAATCGAACAAGTTATTTGTAGAGATATTGACGTTACTGTGTTCGAAAATGTTCGCTGTGAAATATCGGATAGGCTGTTCAAATGTCAAGAAGTTCAAGGCAACCATTTCGAGCATCTTCTGAACTGACCTCAAGCTCATTACATCATATGATGTAGTTAAATGTCAATGTATTCATGCAATTATTAAAAGTTCCGCCATTTTGTAGCAGTTGAAGATACTTACTGACATTACAATGTAGGGTTGTGAAGCATTTGTCAGGAGCTTTTTATTTCCCAGGTGGCGCCCAGTCGCCATCTTGAAAGTTTAATCTGTCAATTTCACTTCACTTAATTTCATTGTATCAAATTTCAATTTTTTGAGTTAACCCGTTCAAAAATAAAAGGGGGGGACATTAAAGAAATGCACTGTATAATACAAATTGGGGATATGATGTTAGAACTTCTTAAAAAACAAAATGTACACTGAGATCCCTACTTACACACACAAAATCTAACAGCATAAAAGAAAGAACAGATAATTAAACTTATAAGGTACCAGTAAAACTCACTCTGAGAGACCTAAGCTCAAAGAAGAAATGAATATTGTGGCGAAATTGCAACAGACTCATATTAGACATTCTGATACACCAACATGGACATTTTTGGGAAAGAAATATTTTGGCTTTCTACATCTCCATCTTCCTGTCTTCGTAATTTTCCCACATATTTGGTACGAAGAAAGCCAAAAAATTTTTTTCTCAAATTTTTATCTGAAAAATATTTCTGTGTATGTAAAGAATTTCCATTGTAATGTTTTTTCTTCCTTCCTTTGGAAATTTACCACACTCTTTGTTTAGTGATGAATAAGTGAAGAGCCAAAAAGTTTTTTTTTTCACATTCTGATTCTGAATTTGAAATTTTGGGAACTTCTGGCTTCAGACTTGATATTTCATTAAATGCTGTTGAAATAGTTCTTTGAATTGAAAATCATATCCCATACATTGGAAATGAAGATTTTATAAAATTGTGTTCAATTCTACTTCAAAAAAGTATCAGTAATTATAACTTTAATATTCCGTTCTTTTGGATCTTTAATTCACAATCAGTGGCCGATACCCTGTGTTTACACTTGTCATTCATGACGTACAATAAAAACATACTACGATGCACGTGAGTTGTTATTATATAGATAAGAAATAAGGTGCAGACGTGTGACATTCAAAATATTTGGATAGAGTGAATAATAAACATGTACGTCAAACAATTAAAACATATTTTGGAAGATTACACTGGTTTACAGTACATATGTTGCAGAATACATATGTTATCCTAAACTCAAATATATAAACAGCATTTTTGTATCAGTTCTAGTTTTTGAGTTTCAGCTATGTTCGTTCAAACCAGAAAAAAACAACAACAAATTAAATTGGTTTAGTCTTTCTCTCATGTGTAGCTTAGAAAAGTGGCAATATAGATCAGCAATAGTCATGCAGATATCGTGTTCGTATCCAAGTGACCTTGATAACATCTTTCCACAAGGCTATTCGCTCACATTTCCTAAATTATCCGGTCCAGGTGACTATAAATAAAGTGTAGTTCATGCTCAGGAAGTTTATTCCACAGAAACGCAGTTCTCCAGCTGATAGAGTTCTCAAACAGTTAAGTTCGAGGTGTACTGAGTTGAACCTCACAACGATGAGCAGCCACAGTCCGTCACGTATTTCTGATATGTACCGCTCTTGGTGGAATCGAATGTGCCAAGCTACTTGAACACTTACCGTGAAAGTTATAGAAGAGAGACAAATCTCCAACAGTTATTCGATATTCCAGGCTATCAAGGTTGCACGTGATATTCGCATCTCCAATCAGGCGGATAGCTCTTTTCTGGATGGAATCCAGCAACTTCAGGGTATGTTTTGGGGCAGAGCTCCATACATGCGAACAATACTTCAAAGAAGGTCTGATCTGAGTTTTATAAAGCATCAAAAGTTGCTGAGGTGTGTCCAGTTTTCTGGTTTGGAGCAGTGTTCCAAACTTTTGAGAAGCAGCCGTTGAAATTCCAGCGACATGACATATTGATATCCATTTCAACCCCCAACAAACTTATCGAAGTAGAAAGTGGAAGTGTCTGACTTGACATTATTAAATCCGGTTCTTTTTGGAGAAAACCGATGCCTGGGTTTTTATGGCATTGAATTGAACCTGTTTACTTTCACCCCAATTCGAAATCACTTCTAGATCCTCATTAAGATATGCAACCTCCTGCTGGCGTTGAAGATGTGCCTGCGTAGCCGATGTCCTATAATCGTCAGCAAAGCAGAATATTGGATTCGTGCTTTTTTCCAATAAGTTATTGATATTCAATTAAAAGAAGGTTGAAGACAATATATATGCTTGGGAAATTCAACCTCATACATAAGTCAATAAAAATATTCTCGGACAGTCAAGCGGCGTTGGAAGCCCTTGGCTCCTACTGAGCAACGTCTAAATTGGTAGCAAATTGCTAAAAACGACTCTCCTCGATAGGAAGACTCAACAGATTGTCTCTTGCCTGGATTCCTGGCCATACTGTCCTGGAAGGCAATGAGGCTGCTGACTCCTTTGTAAAGGAGGGTGCTGTAAGCAGCTTCATCCGACCAGAACCTGTCATTGGCATCGCTTTAGGTTTTCCTAAACAAAGATTGAATATCTAGATGGCAAGAAGATTCATGGACTTCTGGCAGAATCTTGCAGGATTGGCTTGATACTGAACAGTAGTTGGACTACAGTAGGGATGAACTGCGAAGTCTAAACATGCCTTCTTAAGGGTCACTGTCATTTGAATCATCATATGCAGAGACTCGGACTGTCGGAAGACAGTGTATGTCGCCTGTGTTTGGAAAATGATAAAACAGCAGAGCCTGCCCCGCTGGGGACTGTACAAGCAGCCTTGTCTGGGAGGTTCACGTGCACTTTGCATGATAATATTTTGGAGCACTCTGTTGCTTAGATGAGCAGAGTATAATTCTATACATATAATTTTATCATAACAAATTGTTAATTTAATAATATATGAAGGATAATTTGAACTAAAATATTGAGATTTTTTTCAAAAATCATAATTTTATCAATGAGTAAATTCTCCTGCTTTTTGAGAAATCTTTCACACAATGTATTTGTTTATAATAACTTTTTAAGCGATACGTAACCCAACCTAACATTCGAATGCTGATAAAAAAGTGGAAAATCAAAATTTTTCCAACGGTTACCTTTTATAAAGTCTTTAAACGATAGTTCCAAAAAGTAAAACATCTAGGTGATGTGGGATTTTATATATTATTTTATTAAAATTAACGAATTACCAAAAGAAAGAAAGAAAAGAAAGATATTTGCGAAAATCAAAACAATTTTTTATTAAATTATTCAGAAATTTCGTAATTTCAGCCAATACTTCTTCAAAAGTTTTGAAAGTATAAGCCACTCTAAATCGAATAACAACTTGATCATAATTTTTAGACTTGATCTCATGTATTCAATATAAGTACAATATAAACCAGACAAAAATAACCTCCATGAATAGCACAGACTTCTTTGTTCAGTAATGTCACAGTATACTTGTCATTTACTGTCATTAGGTTGAAATTATTGTCAGGGACAATATTCTCTACCCAAAAATTTACTGAAATATTATCCAAAATGAAATGGGAAATTATCCAGGCAAATGTAATAAACATATTCTAATATATAATCGAATTGGCAACATTTCAAAAATGTTTTTACGTTAAGAACGCTTACGCAAATATGATTATATAGGTAGCAGTATATCATATGAGAATTTTGTATGCAAATTTCAAGTTTCAAAAAAGTACAAATCGAACTTTCCAAATAATCATTATATAACAATTTGACAAAATTCGTGTTTATTTTATAATGAATAACTTTTGTCTTAGGTGACACTGCAGATGCCATGTTTTCACACAACATTTACCTAAAAATAAAAATATAAATGCTTGGATATTTCAAGTGACTGTATTGAGGAAATTCAACTGGTTGTAGTATAGTTCATCTCCTGATGACGCCAACTTGGTCGGTGGAACGCGAATTGAAAGGATTGTTGCAGTTCTGGTGTGTGGAAACAGTGTTTGTTTCGTATTCACTTATTTCATTTCAAGCAAAATTCTCATTTTAAAATAAGCATTTATCTGATCTCATTGAAATACAAGTTTCGTATACATATATTGTCACTGAAATTATTTGTAACTGATAACCCCACCATGAACTTTCACCACGGAATACAGAATTTCATAATTCAATTAAATATTATCTCCACAATATAATGAAATAATGAAAACTTTTCGATTGGAGAAATAATAAAGACATATCATGGTGGAAAGTAATGTTTAGGAACAATTTTTTTTTTAAATATAGTCTATTTCTTGGAAGTAATATAAATTGTGAAATTATGAAACAGAAACAACAAAAATTAATTGGCGCTCCGGGGCGACTTGTTTAATTCCAGTGGTGCATTTGCTTTTTCAGGTGCAGGAAAACCCGGAAAAACCTGCAGCACCACATCATCTGAAGATCTTAATCTGCCAATGTCCTCTCTTTCATAGAATAAAATGTAGGGTGTCTTCAGAGGCTCAAATAAATTCAAGATGTTGCCAGAATATTAAGTGACACTTCTATCGTCAAACTTAAACCATTCCGTTTCATCTTTGACCAATGGGTAATAATGACCAGATTCAACACCATAACCACAGTGAACAATGACTGCATGAAGATTATAATGGTGGTCTGCTAGATTGAAGTGTTCATCTATTTCGAACCTTCGTAAGAGTTTGGTGCTTCCGTC
The DNA here is from genome assembly GCF_025532065.1 of Leptinotarsa decemlineata. NCBI lineage: Eukaryota > Metazoa > Arthropoda > Insecta > Coleoptera > Chrysomelidae > Leptinotarsa > Leptinotarsa decemlineata. The sequence continues at coordinate 1,351,344 of NW_027412533.1, forward strand.
AGAGGTTGAGTTATGTTTGAAGATCTTCAGTGTTAGTATTAGGTTGACTGGTGTCTCAGCTATACTTGTTGTCTTATAATGAATAGTCAGTTAGTTTGGCGTATATCTGGCAATACAGTTGATCATGCCCCATTAAAAGATAATTCAACAATAAGTTTTGCACGGATTGGTTATCAGTCATATTAGTCCCAGAAAGTCACATACGTTTCTGCTACCTCTTGAACCTTGTACCTACTACAAAGTAAACTGGTGAGAATTTTTCTAGCAAAAGAACCATAAACACACGACGAGCTAGACTGTACGGAATCATTCAATTCAGAGGGGTCAGGAGTATTGATTCTGCTATTTTCCTGCTCACGAAGAGTATTCAACAAGAACCCCAAGAATTCCAAATAATCCTCTTGTTGTCCTAACTAGTATCTAGTGGACTTCAAAAACTCTAGGAAATCGGTTGGTGGGAAAGATGATACATTCTTACCAAACTGCAGCTATCTACATGAACAGATGTTTGAGTTTGGTGAGTGAGTAGGAAACATTCTCGTTCTTGTTCATCGTTAAAACCTCGTTCTTGAAATTCTTCGTCATGAACGACACTTGTAAACTGCTGTTGATGTAGCAAGTGTTTCCTAAATTATCTAATCCAATTTTCGTCGCAAGATTTTCAGGACAACTTGTAACGGTTTAAATTTCTGAATTCAGAAGAATCAGTCTAGCCGCCCTGTAGGTTCGATATTTTATCAGAATATTGCTGAGATGGTGGGTGATCTATTGAGCAGGAGTAAATAAAACCGAGAAGATTTTCACGGTCAGGATTTAGAAACGATTCAGATCAGTATCTATCTTAAAGCCGATACGAATGCAAGGCTCTAGCTAGGGACCGTCCGAAACCTAAAAACATCTTAGGTTTTTTGGACCTGTGAAAGATTCACGGTTTATCTGGTAATTGGAGAAATCCTTCGAATAAGCTATAGTTGCATCATACACGTCGTTCTTTGAGATATGAGGAGGTATTCCAGGAAGTACCAACGGAGAGCCGTAGCAAGTATGAAAATATATCAAAAATGATGATACCCCGTGAGTAGGAGCCCTGATATTGTTGATATATTTTGGAGCGGTCTGAGGATAGTTTAAGTATTTACCTTTTCTCTGTGCACCAAAGACAGCGGTTGACGGGGGTAATAATTAGCGAGTTTGTTTGTAGTTAATCGAAAAGTAGGTTCTGGATAGATTAAGATTCAGACAGGTACTTTTCACTACTTATTTGTTCCCGCACTTTCAATTTATGTGATGATCTATCTGTGTCAGTTTAATACTCGGATATTTTGATTCAATATTGTTCCGTGATATGAGTTCCCCATATGAAAACGTTTCTACATTAGTTCGTTGCAAATAACATATTAAAATCTATTTTTGAGTTATTTCTATATATCAATTTAATATACATTTCAAGCTTGGAGCTTCGTTGTTGACTTTTTGACTATTTCTCCACCCCTTCCCTGTTGAATCCGTTCAACTGGCGCCCCAGGGCTTACTTTTTTCCATCTATTTCGACTGTAAAAAAACATATTTTCCTTACTCACGTCCAGCCCCGACAATAATCGACTAGCCTGGGCCGAGCTACTTTTTGGTCATTACATAAATACCAAGGTAGGTTTTAAACTGTCTACTGATTCGTAAGGAAAAACATGTTCCACAGAATCTGCATCAGAACCATTTTTCAAGCTATTTGAATCAGTGCACTTTCGCCAACGAGTCGATTAATTCCGTCAGCATAAAAATTGCGTGCTGTGGATTCGATGAAGTAGTCGAAGGACGTTTTTACCTTCTCCTGATTGGCGAAGGATCTACCGGTGAGAAAGTTATCAAAGTGCTTGAAAAGATGGTAGTCCGTTGGCGAGAGGAATATCAAAAATGAAATTGTTTCACCTTTATTATCTGGTCATTGTATATTACGGACATGTTATTATTGTGTACGTTATCTCTAATGACATGAATGTCCAAGTTGGCAGAGAAGAAATCGAGTGTCCGATTTGGAATGTAACATAAGTTTAACGTTTTACGTGAAGAGATTTTTTATTGTTTCAAGGTTAAATTTGATATATTGCTATTGTTCTGTTTATGGTAAGAGGTGGACAAACATTGGAGTTTCCACTCACTCAAGAATGAAATATCAACTTGCAAATATGAATTATTTGGTGAAATAATTTTATCACCATTTTACGAAAAATATTTTGAAATTTAAAAATATTGACGGATGCGAAATAACAACGTGCGTTACTAACAATCTGAATTCTATAAAGTTGATGGTAGTTGAAACAGGCAAAACGTTTTTTCACTTTTATCAACTTTATTATGCTAGAAATTACATTTCCTGAAAATATATTTAACCCAATGGGAGTTGTGCTTTCACTTATTGAATTTTATTTTTGCTTTTTTTTCCTGTGGAAAATATATATTTCTATAATGTTTTTCTAGTGTAGCACCATGAATCAGAATATCATCATTAGGTACGAGTATTTTCTAATCTTTCTATAAAATCATTACAATATTTCTGGAAAATCTTTGTTTCATAATTACCAATGGAGTACCCTTTTGAATTTGTTCAATAATGATAATATTCATGTTGATAATTACAAATTTTCACAATATATAATTTATTTCCAAAACTTTCACTATCTCGGAAATAAATTCTATATTGTCCTTTTTCATAACTAACACAAGTCTACTGATTCCTTCAGTACAAATATTGCGTGCTCGGGATTCGATGAAAACCGTTTTTGCCTGATCCTGATTGGCGAAGGTTCTACTGGTGAGAAAGTTTAGTTTATACAACGCTACAAAAAATATAAGTCTGGCAAACCGAGCGAGATATAAAAACAAGTTTTAAATAGTAAATACACTAAGCATTCCATCAACAAAACAAATAGAATAAATCAGAAAATGTGATAAATGATAGTTTTTTGGCTATATCAAGGAATAAGGTATTGCATCAAGAACTTCCTATTTTTCAATTTCTCAACTTTTTGTTTGTCGATGAAATATAACCTTTCCGTTGTGAATTACTCCACTTAAATCATCTTAAGCTCAGCCTACACACATCACACACTAAGTCGGTTAATTGAATTTAATTTAGGAAATAATTCTCGCTCATATGTATTAGTCCAAGGGTTGGCATAGAACATGTGCAAGCGTTTTCTGATGAGTAATATTTTCAGAACAGAACTTCTGAAAATGAAACACCTGTTGTGAGATTGATTCATATCTCTGAACTGCTTTCTGAAAGCTCAAAATGTACCTACATAAAATGTGCAAATGTTAGGTTAGATTGTTCCAAAACAATAAAGTTGTTGAAGCAGACAGACAAATTTTTCACATTTGACACCACATTAGTCAGCAATCAATGAAAGTAAGTATGGTAATAGTGTAGTTTTATTGACTCTTGGCTGAAATGGTCCTATTATGATTCTGACTGCCTATACAGGGTGTAACTAAATAAGTGTAAAACATTTGAGGAGGTGATTCCTCATCGAAAAAGAGGTAGGATCTTTCATATAAAGAAATTTCATTGGAGCATTCCTTGTTAAGATACAGCCCCATAAAGGGGCTGTATCTTCACAAGCACTAAAAAAATTACAATATTGAAATTAACCTGACGTTTTGTACTACTAAAAAGACACTCAGCCAGTAATTTATTTGGTTTACCCCATGGTTGTAAGGGGTGGAAAACGCAATCCCTAAAATTTATTTCCAATGTAACTTTTTGTCTTATTATTTGTTTACCATTCAAAAATGTATTTCCGACAACCTGTTTCATTCTAAACAAAAAATGTCTCTTGGGTTTTTTGCCCAAAATAAACCAGTTCGCAGCAAAAAATTATTTTAGGAACAACTACAGAGATACATCGTCATAAATGCGAAAATACGAAACTAATCTATCTAGTAGGTCGCTATTAGCGATAGTGACAATTGAATTGGTATGACGCTGTCAGTTTGTGAATTTTCGAAATTGAATTAATACTAATTGTGTGTTGTGTTCTGTTCTTCATTTGTTACTTTAATAATTCACTTGTTATATAATTCACTGGTTATTAAATATGCATTACGTTTACGGTCTGTCACAGGGGAAATGGTTAGAAGCTTCTAGAAGATATGCTCCCGCCTATTTTAGTCAAGTAGTACGTCAGCATTTAACTGAAACATATGCAAATCAGTGGATAGGTCGAAGAGGACCACAGAACTGGCCAGCTCGATCTCCGGATCTCAATCCTCTCGATTTCTCTATTTGGGGCCATTTACAGCATTTGGTTTATTGTACTCCTGTTCGCGATGTAGATGACTTAAGAAACCGCATCATCGATGCGTGCAAGGTAATCAGAGAGACTCTAGGAATATTTGAGCGAATACGTGGCTCAATGCGCCGACGTCTAAACGCTTGCGTAATGTCTGAAGGTAGACATATTGAACATTTACTATGATTTCTACATGTTTGTTTTGTTATTGATACATTAGTTTCGTCTATTACCCTTCAATCGTTTAATGCAGGTACTAACTACAAAATAAGAATAAATTCAGTTCGCATTTATGACGATGTATCTTTGTAGTTGTTCGTAAAATAATGTTTTGCTGCGAACTGGTTCATTTTGGGCAAAAAACCCAAGAGACATTTTTATTTAAAATGAAACAGGCTATCGGAAATCAAATGGTAAACAAATAAAACAAAAAGTTACATTGGAAATAAATTTTAGGGGTTGCGTTTTCTACCTCTTACAACCATGGGGTAAACCAAATAAATTACTGGCTAAGTGTCTTTTTGGTAGTACAAAACGTCAGGTTAATATATTGTAACTTTTTCAGTGCTTGTGATAAAAATTGTTATACACATTTTGTGTACCCCCTTCAAGGGGCTGTATCTTACAACGGATGCTCTAATGAAGTTTCTTTATATGAAAGATCCTATCTTTTTTTCGATGAGTAATCACTTCCCTAAATGATTTACACTTATTCAGTTACACCCTATATAGATTTAATAACTATTTTGAAGAATTTCTGGCTTGGGAAATCACTAAATCACTCTGACAGATATCGAGCAGCGCAGATGCTTCAATTTTGTTTTTTAAAAGAAAGCAATTGAGTTCGAAACAAAGTAGTTGTTTCGAATGGGCTCTTTCTTCCAGTTCGAATGGCAGTTTCGTCTAAAAAATGTATCTTTCTATTGCACGTGGAAACTTATGCCTCTACGTTTCAGAAAATATCTCCGGGCATAAAAATGGTTTTTCCTGGAAACTTTGACACCATGTAGGTCAATAGTTGAGGTCGTTAGAATATTTGTGCATTTAAAGTTTTCTTCTTCTCAAAATAGATCTTTTGCTGTACTTTGTAGTTTGTAGTACATATTCAAGAGGTAGCAAAAACTATGTGACTTCTTAGAATCCTAATATGACTGATAAGCAGTCCGTTCAAAGCTTATTGTTGAATCATCTGAAAATAGAACTTTTAACGGGTGATGATCAACTGTATTGCCAATTGTGCGCCAAACTAAGTGACTATTATAAGACAACATGTAAAGCTGAGGCACTAGTCAATCTAATAATAACACTGATGATCTTCAAATATGACTCAACCTCTGACGGAAGCACCAAAATTTCAGGAAGGTTCGAAATGGATGAACACTATTATATCTTCAAGCAGTCATTGTTCACTGTGGTTTAGGAGTTGAATCTGGTCATTATCACCCACTGGGTGACGATAGTCGTGTCACTAAATATTCTGGCAGTATCTTGAATTTATTGAAGCCTCTGGAGATACCCTACATTTTATTCTATGAAAGAGAGAACATTGGCAGATCAAGATCTTCAGATAATGTAGTGCTGCAGGTTTTTCCGGGTTTCCTGCTGCTGAAAAAGCAAATGCGCCACTGGAATCAATCAATTCGCTCGAAGCGCCAAATAATTTTTGGTGATATTTCATAAATCCATGATTTGGATTACTTCCTTTTTTATATGTTACTATAATTAAAAATATCATGTCAAAAAAAATCACCATAACTCTAAACATGTTATCAACAAATATCCTGTAGAAATTACCTTCTTTTGTGAAAAAATATTTGTCCTGCAAATAACTGAATTTCTGTTATGTTTGTTAAGTGTGTGAATAATATTCATTATTACTTTTTGTTAGGATATATCCTCATCTTCCTGGAGATTATATGCTTAACTTCCTCTTTCTCTGTTTCTTTTCTGTTTTTGACTCTGTTCCCTTTTGGTGCACTATACCTACCAGCTCATTCGGGGGGATTGGAACACTGGTAGACCTTCTATGTTCTACGATTACATATTTTTTTACGTGAATTAAACATTTTTTTACTTGTTATGGAAACCTTTGGCAGTGTTCAGAGGCATATGGATATGTGAAAAAGTTGAAAATAATTTATCCCAGGCTGATGTATTAGATATGTTCTGTGAATCCATGATTTATCCGTTTCGCAATCAAGTCCGAATATTTCAACCTCCTGGCGGCCATTCCAATCGCAAACATTATGTTACAGCATGGCTGCGCCTTGAAACGCAGAAATACTGCTGGATTTAAAATTACTCAATTCAAACTCCAGTTTAAACCAAACGTATGAAACTTATCTTAACACTTGCAAATTTACTTTCCCATCCTTTGTCTGTCGATGGACTTTGCTCCACGGCATCCATCACACATCACAAAGAGAAATCAATTGTGCTCTAACCACACACTTTGGAGCGCGTGTACTCGGCAGCTATAAGGTTCAAAATTATTCTGTTCATATGCCGGAGGTCGACCGTATTGGTACGGGCATATACAATGGTGACTAAGACTTCAAGTACAGGTGCACTCCGTTTTCTGTATTTCTGCACTCGCCGGCACAGGGGTCTGTGACACTGTAGCCAGATCTACAGAAAAGTAGGTCATTGTCCGACTATTACATAAGGACACATTGTAAGATTAATTCAATACAGGGAATAAGGCAAATTGTAAAATTATTTATTTTTGGGAGAAAAAAAATCTCACTGTTACTTGTATTTTCATACTTGAAACTGTTTGCCTGATTTACAAAAAACATAACATGGTTGGAACTCCAGAACCTACAAATTACATAACCCGGCAAGTTACTGAAAATAAAATACATCTTCCTGTTCCAAAAACAAGCCAGACAAAGTATTCTTTAATTTATGAAAGTAAAAAGCTGTATAATCACATACCATACGAAATTAGGAAGGAAAAAAGCTATGAAAAGTTCAGAAATCTTGTTAAAGATGCCCTTGCAACTGAAGCGTACTACAATCTTGATGAATATTACAATGGAACTTTGCTGTGATTCAATATAGGTGTTTTTTTGTTGTTTATATTGACACCTTTACTTTAAATTATATTTTATACTGGGATATATATTATTTTATTGCCATGGCACGTGAACTTATGTTCAAATTGTATATATTTGTTATTTACATCTTTTGAAAGGGACTATACAAACTATTTTGTCTACAATTTGTTAAATTTTATTTTCTATTGTTATATTTTATTTATTAGATATGTGAATTTAGTTTTGCTCAAATTGTGTTTCTGTGTATTTGTGTTTTTAAATTGTTTATTTTCTCTTATTCTTTGAAGTGCTATATATACCAGATTTTTTAACAAGCTTTGTCAATAAGATTGTATTTTCTTGGACAATAAAGTATATGTCTATTCTATTCTATTCCATTTTAATTCAAGACACCCAAGACGCAGGTACCTGAAACAGGTATCTATAGTATAAATAGGGATAGGTTTGTGAGTATGATTAGTTGGATCTTCCTCTTGAAGATGATCACTTGGTGATCGAAACACGTGTCGAGGTGTTAAAGTAACGGTTTGGTGTTGGGAAAAAACTTCAGTAATATTCATTATTACACCAAAAGTTCTAAACAGTGCATTCCTCTTGAAGATTAAACTTAATCTTCCTTTTGAAGATGATCACTTGGTGATTGAAACACGTATTGAGGTGTTAAAAATAACGGTTTGGTGTTGGAATAGAACTCCAGTAATATCCATTACTACATCAAAGGTTCCAAACAGTGCATCACAAACCCAAAATTGTTTTTACTTTTGAATGTCGATCAAAATTTACAGGCGTACCTGAGATATCATAAATTTTCCCTGGAAAAGACGGTAACGTCATGACTCGATCCGGTCTAATACGACGATATGACGGTAGCCGGTCGGGTTGACGTGGGTGGCTTACTCCATTTATTCAACGATCGATTTTCACTTGCCATCGTCTAGCCCGTGCTGGAAATCACACGTCAAAAGGCAAGACCTCGTTAGTCCTTAGTTTGCACAAGTTTCGACTTTAAGACTTGTCATTCGTAAGGGGAGGACAGAGTACACGGAAGAACAGTTTTTAACAGACAGTGCTTCAATCCGGTAATTCATTACCTGAAGAATATGAACTAATGAGGGGGGCCCTTGTATCCTGAACTGGCTTGTTATTCGAAGATTATACTCACTATGTGAATCACAGTAACTACTTCGGTTTTATCTTCAGTAAAACAAATTATTATTTTCAATATATATGCTATGATGTACATAATGCTTTGACGTTTTCATACACCATAATCCTTCGTATTCCGTTGAGACTCTGGTAGAAATGTGTTCGCAAATGGCGGGAGTTTCAAAATCATCGATATATAAATTCAAGAATGAGTAAAAAAATGAAGCTGTGAAGAAATCAACAAAACTGTCTTTAGGAAAAAAACTTTGCCTTTTGATGAAAATTACAAACTAGCAATTAGAAGAACAGCGTATTCATTCTATATCAAGAAATAAATACCAACTATTGACAAAATAATCGGAGCCTTGGAAGAAGACTAAAGTATGTCTCTAATGATAGGCAGAAAGAAATTGTGGAAAACTTGAATGGAATTGAATTTCAGCTGGGAGAAACAAAATATAAAATAGCTTTCAATTGAGAATAATGAGATTATTTGCTGGAGGAGACATTACATAAGATAAGAGGGTTTCGCCGTGAGAATAGAAAGACACATTACCGGGATGAAATATGGCACGAAGAAGGCAATAACATTGCAAAGATGTGGCAAGACAGAAACATCACAAGTACTCATCAAGCATTTTTAGAAGGCTGGTCTACCGGACTAAAGCCACCTTCTGGAAAAGGAAAGCCTCACCCTCACTGGAAGTGTAAATGGTTTTATTAAGGAAGGTAAACCAAAGCATTCTGGGGATTGTCACGAAGATTTGAACTAATGCATGGAGAATATCATTGAGTGGCTTCGACAAAAAAAGCGAGTGTGCTTTAGACCACATGACTGAAGAGAAACTTCTTCAGCTACATCTATATGTGCACAATATTTACATGTATATACATCTACATTAGGGTGTTTCATTTTAGGCAATACTTTTTTTCTTGGTTCCACCTGAAAATCTGACAATTTGTAGAAAAAAAAATCAGAGTTCGCACGGGGTGAGTGGCGGGGGATCACTGTCTCTCTCTTATGGGTGTTTGACAGTCCCCCCGGTGCAGACCACACGGCACTCACCCAGTAAAGTTATCGGTCAACCACCCTATCCCGCATCTGCGGGCAACAGGCGTTGGCCGATTTCAAGCTAGATGTGTGGGAGAGGTGTCTCGCAAGAGCCCTCGACGGTTACTCATCCAACGCTGGAAAGGTAGCTTTCCTAACATGAGTGCCCCTTGGGGTAACGTAAGGGTATGCGGTGCAGACCACACGGCGTACACCCAAAAGTCGTTGATGAACCGCCCTATCCCGCACCTATACGGGTAATGGGCGCGACATCTTCGACATATGATGTGTGGTAGAGGATGCTCGTGAGAGTCCTCGACGGTTACTCATCAAACGTTGGAAAGGGAACTTTCCTAACATGAGTTCTAGGGGGGAGGTGAGTGCCCGCTCGCGGCTGGAGGCTAGTGAGCCTCATCTCCAACTGGCCTCTTAGGGGCAGCGGCTCCGCTAGCGGGTAAAGGGATACAGGGCTGCGGTTATCCATTCATGGGTGCATTGCAGCCCCATTATGAGGCACTGGACGGCTTATGCTGTTCCGTGATCCTCGCCTGCTTCGGTACGGATCCAAGCGTTCGAGGTGTCGGGGCTTGCGGTCCTTCTGGGCTCTAGTATCCGAGTCTAGCCTTGGAGGGCACCAAGGCAGACGCTTGAGGTGTCGGAACCCGGATGGACGGAGCTACTAGTATCCGAGCTTAGGACCCCGGCCGGCCACTTCCGGGACTATATTCCCAATTGATTTGGCATGGCTGGCGGGGGCAGGTGTGCGACGCGAGCACTCTCTGGCGAAAGAAGAGCTTAGTTAACTTGTACGAACGTTCGGTCGAACGCTGCCGATGGTCCTGTCTCTTGGTTAGCCACACTAAGTAGATGTAAGGAAGCAATTCCGGGTTCGGTGAGCGGGAGGAAGCCCTGCGAAATCCTGTTGGTGTGGGGTGAGGGGCGGTACCCGCAAGGATTTCCCGAAAATCCACCCCTCCACGCCCGATCGCATCCAACGCCAGGGTACGTCTGGGGGGCCTAACCGGCCCCCCAGGCCCCCCGGTGCGGTCGTAACTATGACTCTCTTAACTTCGAACTGTCAACTTCGAGGAATTTAAATAGATTAGAGTCAGTACTGGAAACCTTGATAATCTCGGACTTTTTAAAATCGTTGCTTCACTTTTACCCACTTTGAGATGGACTTCTGTATTCATTATCTGTATAGTAATTATGAATAATGATGATGATCATTATTGATTTTTTTTCTGTAAGTATTCGGGCAGTTCTGTTAGAGATTGCGAAAATTCCTGCTGATCTAGAAAATTTTTAAGAAACAGAAGCATAATAATCAGTAAGATAGATACATATCTATAATCTCAGTTTGAAATGAATTATGCAACGGTTTAATATTTGTTTAATACATAAGACTAGAACAATGATTAATTATATTACTCTAATTTGGGCATATGTGTTTCAAAAAACTTGTGTCTGTTTACAGTTATCTTGCTTGCCTGAGTTTTTAAAATGGGCTGATGATAAGGCATGAACCATTTTTTCTTAATGTACTAATCTAATACATAAAAATGGATGTTTGTTGGTTGGTTGGTTGGTAAGTGATAAACTTCTACATCGCTCAACCGATCGTGATGAAACTTGACATGTATAAGTAATTTTTCATAGAGAAGGTTTTCAGGCTATCAATTTTTCTGTAACTCGCCACTAGACGGCGCTGTAGAACAATTTTTTGAAAGCACTGTTCTATAACGCTGTGCACGCCTAAGTTTGTTGATTCTGATTCTGTCAAAACATTGGAACAGCAGCGATACAGCAACATAGTACTAATTAGTACTACAACCACCAAATTCTACGCGGGCGAAGCCGCGGGCAACAACTAGTACACTATAACGAAATCAATTCCCATAAAACCCAATCCAGCAATGATATCTGTTGCTACAGCCTTTATGCTCTTATATCCTTGAAAAATCCCTGTTACTTTTCCACTGACTGACCGTTGGTCATCTATAGATAAGACTACTACTTCTTGAAATAATTTATTCAAGAACGGTTTAATATTCGTTTAATACATATGATTAGAAAATTGACTACTTATACTACTTCAACTTGTGATGAGTACAGCTACCTTGCTTGGCTGAGTTTTTATAATGGCCTCAAACATTTTTTCTCTATGTAATACACTGCAACGAAAGAAATTCTCAGAAAACCCAATCCAGCAACCATACCAGTAGTTAAAGCTTTTATGCTCTTATATCCTGGAAAAATCCCTAATGCTTTTCCACTGATTGATTGTTGGTCATTTATAAACAAGGCTACTACTTGTTGAAATAAATTATACAAGAGCGGTTTAATATTTGTTTAATACATATGACTAGAACAATGACTACTTATACTACTCCAACTTGGGCATATGTGGTATAAAAAACTAGTGATGAGTACAGCAAGATAACTGTACTTGCTGGGCTAAGTTTTTATAATGGGCTGATGATAAGGCCTGAACCATTTTTTCTTTATATAATATACTGCAACGAAAGCAATTCCCAGAAATCCCAATCCAGCAACGATACCAGTAGCTACAGCCTTTATGCTCTTATATCCTGGAAAAATTCCTCTGACTTTTTCACTGACTGACTGTTGGTCATCTATAGATAAGGCTACTACTTGTATGTCGTATTCAATTCCCTCGACTATATCTGTTACTGAAACATGAAAATAAATTTGATTTACTATAAAAACAGGAGCGAAAAAAACATACTGGACAACGGTGGTACACAGTTTTTATGTAGGTGATTGATCTAATTATGAATGAAAATAAAATATTTTTTGGATTTCGGATGCAGATGGCAAGAATTTATAGAAAACTCTTCAATGAATATAGTTTCCACTAACAATTGTCATCATTTGAATTGAACATCAATAATGATAATATTAATTGGTCTTTACAACAAGTATTTAGCATATGTAACAAAATAATATATCACTTTTAAGTTGAATGAAATATTTTAAATAGTCCATTTTTATGAACGAATGAACATTGTTTATACAAATAGCTAATTCAGTGAGAAAGTACCTACCTACTTTTTCTCATATCACAAATTATGTAATTTTAGAAAAATACTATATGGAGATTGGACACTTTCATATTAATGGAGGAAATGAATTCATTATTGATTTAAATGACGACTATGATAGTGAAACAGAGAATATGGAAGAGGAATTATCAGAAGCTTTCGAAGAAAGTTAGTGAAGTGTTTTTGAAGCGATCATATATATATATATATATATATATATATATATATATATATATATATATATATATATATATATATATATATATATATATATATATGTGAGTAAGTAGTATTCAGAAGTATTTTGAATTATCACTCTGTTATTTCATTATATACGGGGTGTTAATTAAGTATGTACCATAAATTTAACAGACAATTCTTTGGGTAATTTTAAGACAAAATGTTCACATAAAGATGGGTCCGCAAATCCTTCGTTCTCAAGATACAGGGTGTTAAAATAAAAATAAGTTATTCGTAAATATCTTAAATATCCTTTACCTAATTTTGTTGTAATTTGGCAATGGTATTTATAACATTAAGGAGCTAATTCAGCTCGAACGTGATTCAGTTTATTAAGTCCAGTGGCGTCTCGAGCGGGATTTGAACGAATAGTTTTGACTTAAAAATGTACGACACTGACTTTTGCGCAACTTATATTATTTCTTTGAATTGAACAATTAGAAATACAACTTTTTTGTCTCTTGAATTTTTTTCGTATCTTGCTTAGTTTTTAAGAAAAAAAAGTCGACCTAATTGCATATCCCTGGACCTCGCAAGGAATAATATGGGGAATTAAATGTTCCTTTTGGAAATTATTATTTTTACAATTTTTCATTACTAATTATGTAACATTAATACCAAACATTAAATAACATCAACATCTAGACCAGGGGTCTCCAAACTACGGCCCGCGGGCCAAATCCGGCCCGCCAGTGTCATCAATCCGGCCCGCGACAGCCAATAATTTACTGTCATCAATCTGGCCCGCGACAGCCAATGATTACCTAATTGTTGTTAATATTGCTGTGATAAGTTGAAGAAGAAAACACAGAATGATGATTACTCGGTTTCATTTACTTGCAAGGTGAAACTTAACGACAGAAATGATGACAAAGAAAACTTAACTTGAGTATCCAAGTTTAAGCATAATAATAACTAACAAATAATTGAAATGAATCACAGTAAAACAAAATCACTAATGAGATTTATGTAATTGTGATTTTCCACCGACGATACTTTGTAGTTGTGGATCAGTTTTACTTGTACCAATTATCAAAAGAGATTTAAGATGCTCATCGGTTATTGAGATCTGTAAATATTCTTTTTGTATACTTCATCTTGGAAAACGTTTTCTCACACAAGTAAGTAGTATCTACCAAAAACAGAAAACAACCCACGAGCAAATTTATGCAAATTATCGAATTGTTCCAGTGGAAGACTCTTATAAAATTCCAACAAAGATTAATTTTGATATTTGTTCTTAAGCATATCACTGCACCGTAAATCAATAATTTCCATTTGGACTTCCGGAGCCAGGGTTTCAATGTCAGAATCAAAAGGATTTTGAAAACGCTTAATTTCATTCGCAATGACATCAAAATCTGAAAACCGAGTATCAAAATTTATCTTCGAAGCACTCAAAGTTTCGATTGCAAAATTGACGGGGTATTCAGTCTCTGTAGTGTGGCTGAATATTTCACATGTTTCAAAATGTGTGAAACATTTTTTACGTAATTGCGATTGAAATAGTATTATTTTCTGCCTGAAGGATTTGATATTGGTGTATAAATCAGGGAGAAGCTGATTTTCTCCTTGCAATCTCAAATTCAGTTCGTTCATATGATTTGTCAAATCGACATAGAAGGCTAACTACCACATCCATTCACTATTTTCTAAATCGGCAAAAGGGCGCTGCTTCTCATTTAAAAGCGCTTAAGGACTTTTCCGCAACTAAGCCAGCGTATGGCAGTATGATATGGTATATCATTTTCTCCAATCTGTTGAATAAACTCGCGGAATTGTCGGTGATTCAGCCCAGTGAATCTGATGAAGTTAACAACTGATATGACTGGTTTTAGAACTTCAGACATATCCAAACATTTTCCGCACAAGGACTGTTGATGAATGATACAATGTAAGACTAATGGTTTTGAACCACCATCATTTTCTACAACCACTCCTTTATTTTTACCATACATATTTTTGCCTCCATCAGCCTCCAGATTTCAAATTTCTCCATCGAAGGTTTTTTTTATTAATGGCATTCTTAACTTCCTTAAAAATATCTGCCCCAGTTGTCGTGCCGAGAATTCTATCAATATCAAGAAGTTCTTCGTACACTTCATAGCTTTTATCTACTCCGCGAATAAAAATCAACACCTGAGCAGTAACTGACACATCCGTTGACTCATCCAATGCTAGAGAAAACCACTCATGATGTCCATTTTTATCAGACAGTTGAGATTATATATTTTCTGCGATGTCTTGCACCCTCCGAGCCACGATGTTTGCTGACAAACTGACACTTTTAAATAAATTTACCTTTTCGGGGCATATTTCTTCGGCTACTGCAATCAAGTATTCTTTTATCATTTCTCCATCGGTGAATGGTTTGCCACGTTTTTCAATTTCAAGAGCCCCACGAAATCTGGCGCGAGTTGCAGACTCTTGTTCAGTATTCGCTTTGGTAAACAAAGATTGCTGCCATTTGAATCCGCGTTTGAAAGCTTCAAATTTTTCCTTCCGCAAATTTCCTGTATACTTGGAGTAACTTTGAAGATGTTTCGATTCATAGTGTCGTTTAATGTTATAGTCTTTGAGAACAGCTATGGTTTAATTACAAATTAAACATAGCGCCTTATTACGGGACTCAATCACAAAATACTGAAAGTTCCATTTTTCTTGGAACGTTCTGCATTCACTGTCGATTTTTCGCTTCTTTTCCATACTAACAAATCACACATAAAAACAATAAGTCAAATCAAAATACTTCTATTGACGGGTCTTACTTTATTTCACAATAGACAGTTTCGCTTCCATCGCCTTTCCTACGCAGACTAACTCGCAGTTGCGCCGCTAGCCTTTTTATATGCAATTATTACTGCTATCACGAGGTGATCGGAATAGACTAGCTAGAACCAGAACTTTCTCGAACCAACGCGGTAATTCCAAATATTTAATTACGCCTAATGCCACCTAGCGGGCAGCTGAAAAAGATAAAAGATAAGTACATAGTACCACTACTCGCCACTAGATGTCGTTAAGTGTCACAATACATAATAATAATTGAAATGCAAAAAAAGCGTAAGTTTGCTTAGGTCACGCACTTTGCGACTATCCTAGTCTAGAAATATAGTTAAGGGCAGAAATTGGCCCTTGGAACAAACTGAAAAAATCATTATGGCCTGAAGGCTTCAAAGTTTGGAGACCCCTGATCTAGACTAACGAATTGCACTAAATTAAGTGTTGAAAACGATTGCAGCATTTAATAAACAAGTTGACACTTGTCAACTTTATAAGCTTTTAATTTATAATTGTTATAAAAAGTGTGTTTAGTGATTATTTTTCGAACCATTTTTGTAAAACATGGTTCAATTTACTAACAGTGAAATGGCAGATATCCATTTCTGTTATGGAATGGCTCACGGAAACTCGAATGCTGCAAGACGCATTTACCATGAAAGATTCCCTCAGCGTGTAGTGCATAATAGAAGAACATTTGTATGTCTCCATGCACGACTTTCTGAAACAGGCAGCTTGAAAAGATCGACGGTTGTCATTGGGAGGCCTGCAACGGTACGAATAGTTCAAATTGAAGAAGCTGTTTTAAATGAGATTTAAGTTAATCCTCATACCAGTACTCGGAAAATAGCTGAAGAACTGAATATTACCCATGTCACAGTGTGTCAGATTTTATGAGCCCAACAGCTATATCCCTATCACATGCAACGTGTGCAAGCTCCATTGCCCAGAGATTTGCCTGTAAGACTAGCTTTTTATAATTGGTTACGCGGTAAAATAAAAAGAAATCCAGTTTTCCCAAGTCGAATATTGTTTACAGATGAAGTTTGTTTTTCTCGTAATTCAATTATTAACTTCCACAACAATAACATTTGGGCCGAAAACAATCCACACGCCTTGATAGAAAATAATTTTCAAGAACAGTTTTCTTTTGATATTTGGGTTGGAATTGTCGGTGACCATCTCATTGGGCCTCACTTCCCTCCACTTAGACTTGATGGAGAAGAATACCGAAGATTTTCAGAATTGGTTTCACCTGGACTTTTAGAAGAAATTCCAGTCATGGAAAGATTCCGTATGTGGTACATGCACGATGGTGCTCTACCACACTTTAGTGTAGTGGCACGGCAATTTTTGGATGAAAAGTACCTTAATCGCTGGATTGGGAGAGCAGGCCCACACCCATGGCCACCTCGCTCACCCGAAACGAATCCCTCAGATTATTTTCTCTGGGGACACCTTAAAGCGTTGGTATACAAAACTGAAATTCAAAGTGGAGAGGATTTACGGAATAAAATCATTAATTTATGTGACATAATAAAAAATACGCCAGGTATTTTCAGAAGAGTGCCAAATTCAATGATGCGGCGGCTAGACGGTTGAGGCCATTTCCAACACTTAATTTAGTGCAATTCGTAAGTCTAGATCTAGATGTTAATGTTATTTAATATTTGTTGTTATTGTTACATAATTAGTAATGAAAAATTGTAAAAATAATAATTTCCAAAAGAAACATTTAATGAACCTTTTTCCTGAAGTACGAAAAATCACTCACTAGCAGCGCTAGTAGTTCGGTAGGGACAAACACTGCCTAATCCTCATATAAATATATGGTAAAGTAGAATTGAAAAATAATGTTTTTAACAGAAAAAAATGTTCCTGGAGAAAAGTTTCAATTTGCAACTGTGAAGGATAACAATGTTGTAACGTTAAAACGTTGGCTTGCATGCCGTAATTTGAAAGTAACTGGAAAAACAGTGAATTAATAGACAGGTTAGTATACATACTCTAGTAAATGAGTTGCGGTAGATTCAAACTGTAATAAAAGAAATTTAAAATAATTATGAATTTCAGACTTATTTCCGAGTGAATTATGAATCAAATATAGATGGTAATGAAATAAATTTAATTAAATATAATGAATATAATTCAATAAACGATTGAGGTTATATCTCATTCTAATCAATGGTAATTAACTATGAAAAATTCACTATTAATTTCATGTTTAGAGCATACATATAAATATTTATTTATTTTTTGTACTGTTAAATCAACTCTCCTCAAAGCATGTATCCATTTCTTAGATCTAACCTTATTATGAGGTTTTATGAAAGGTATAAAAACACGTTTTCTTCCGGATATTGATTATCCGACGTATAATTCGCAAAACAGTAATGCTTTGTTGGCATTATACTAGCACAAAATAATTTTTTATATCAGATTTATATTTTTTGATATCAAATTAATATTACGTAAATAACACTGTTTTACATGTGAATAGTTTATTGTTTGTCCCAACTACGAGTGCTGCGTCTCGTGACACGTTTGCTGTAGGTACTATTCTTAGGAAAAATGCTCATTCACCATATTATTTTTTGTGAGGTCCAGGGATATGCAATTAGGTCGATTTTTTTTCTTAAAAACTAAGTAAGATACGAAAAAAGTCAAGAAACAAAAAAGTTGTATTTCTAATTGCTTAATCCACAGAAATGATAAAAATTGCACAAAAGTCGGTGGCGAACATTTATAAGTCAAAAATATTCGTTCAAATCCCGCTCGAGACGCCACTGGACTTGATAAATTGAATCACGTTCGGGCTAAATCAGCTCCTCAATGTTATAAATACCATTGCCAAATTACAACAAAATTAGGTAAAGGATATTTGAGATATTTACGAATAACTTTTTTTATTTTTATTTTAACACCCTGTATTTTGAGAACGAAGGATTTGCGGATCCATGTTTATGTGAACATTTCGTCTTAAAATTACCTAACGAATCGTCTGTTGAATTTATAGTACGTACTTAATTAACACCCTATATATTATATAGTTATTGTGATTCTTATATAATAAGAAATGTTTATTGAATAACCAAATTGGTTAGCCCCCTAACTATATTATTAAAGGGGAGCTGTGGGAAGGTAGGTTTCACTATATCGTTTACTTGAACTATAATTATAAGTCGGTTTTGGGTTTTTTCTATTTCGAGGGGTTATTTGAGATAATTGATTCAGGTTGAATAATTAACCCTTCGAATGCTAGGGTGAATTTGTGGAAACTTGACATGGAATGGTTGGACATGGATATGATGTTCAAAAACAGTTTGTATCTCTCGATGGAGCTGAGTTGCAAATGTGTGAGATTAGATGTAATAGTTACTCTAAGTTACAGTTAGACACCTTTTTTTCTGGAAGCACTTACTCAAATACGATGTATTAGTTGTATCTGCTGTTCCAAAAATGAAATCGTCTTCTACCCGGGACCATCTTACTATATACCATTTGAGAAATTCCAATCCATATTCTGGATGACGCCAGTTCACCATGAGTCCTGTACCTGTTGGATACACAGTTACATTTCTAGGGTACCCCACAGGCGGGTAGCGTCCATTGAATTTCTCTGGTTCACCATCCAAGTCTTTGGTCCAAATAAGAATGGATTTGCTGAAGAGACCATCGCCGTCATCGTCTTTGCAGAGCACCATGAACTCATATTCCGTACCTGAATTACAAAAATAAAACAAATCTTCGTTTGGCATTGGAATGGTTTACAGGATGACCCAATTTACTTCTTGAAAACTTTGTTCATTTTTTGTGGATTCGATTATACATATTGAAGTGTGATGACCTTCATCTCAGACAACTGATATGAATCGAAAATTATCCTAGCTATATTATTTTCAGCTAGAGAAGCTATATGAATATATCGTTCCCATTTGATCATCACACATCCAGACAGAATAATACACACATCGGAAAAGTGTAGGGATATTTTTAAAAATGACAATAATTTTTTTTTAGATCGCTTTAGGGAAAAAAAAAAGTTGACGGGTGATTATTAAACGAATGTAACTTACAACAAAATTTATTAAATGGTCAAAAATACTGAGTGCGCATATAAGCAAAACTAAAAAAAAAATGGCTCTTCTTTGGCACCCCGAAAAAAATCATAATACAAAAAAAATTGGAATCAGTACAAAGTATGGCCTTCACGCTGGTTTATTACGGCCCTACATCTATCGTGCATCGACAAAATGAGATTGTCAATGTCTTGTTGAGGTACATTTGCCCATTCAGCGATTAAAAGTTCTCTCAATTGAAACGTTGTGTGAATATTCCCCATATGCGGAGTAATTCTTCGTTGAAGCATGTCCCACACTTGCTCGATGGGATTCAAGTCCTGTGATTGTGCTGGCCATGGCAATACATCAACTCCTTCGTTGGTGAGCCAGTCAGTCACTAGACGCGCGACATGTGGACGAGCATTATCGTGCATTAGGTGGAAGTTTTCACCAACAGCACCAGCAAACGGACGGACGATAGGTAGGAGAATGGTGTCGAGGTACTGTCGAGCTGTGAGGGAGCGATTTAGAAAAACGAGATCGGTTCTGCCGCCGATCATGATTCCGCCCCATAGCATTACTGTACCACCTCTGTATGTGTGGACTTCCTGGACGTGTCTCAAACGTTCATTATTTCCAGGTCGTCTCCACAGTCTTACTCGACGAGAATCTGGATGAAATCCAAATCTGGATTCATCTGTAAACAAAACTGTGGCCCAATCATTTGCATCCCAGTGTTGATGTTTTTGACACCACTCTAATCTTCTACCGCGATTGCCTCTCGACAAAGGTGGACATCTAAGTGGCCTTCTGTTGTGGAGATCTGCTTCATGCAGTCGATTTCTGACAGTATCACGAACAATGGTTACCTGGTGCGTCTGCTGCAACACGTTAACCAACTCAGGTGCTGTGATTGTCGGTTGTCTTCTTGCGGTTAAGATCAAAAATCGGTCTTGAACTGCAGTTGTAGCGCGTTCTCGCCCTGGATGTTGTTCTGCTGGACTGCCAGTTTCACGGAAACACCGCCACAATCGACTGATAACACATTGGGAGACCCCCAAACGAAGAGCTACATCATTTTGTCGCATGCCACCTTGAAGAAGCCCTACAGCTCTATTCATCTCAGCCAATGGTAAGTGATGGCGTTCCATGTTAAAGCACAATATTTCCAGTTTAATTGCTGAGCAAGAACTGCATAGAATGTACAAACTCGACACTTTCAGATTATTCATTTCAGCCGAAAACCTACAGTTTGTAAAAAACTTGATAAAAGATTAGTTACCGTTTTTGCAGGCTTTGTTCAACCCATAGAAATCTACAGGGTGGTCGAGTGTACCAATTTAATCGAAATTAAACGACCTCATGCATTTATTTTTATGATATTTAGTATGTTATAAAAATATCCCCAGACTTTTCCGATGTGTGTATTTTCACAGACAACTATGCTGCACTTGGGGCATCGAAGAGCACAAGAATGGCATAGTAACTGGTCTTGCGATACCGCGAGGAACTAAAGACACTGGTGAACTGCAAAAGATGTCAGAATACTCCGGATTAACAAACAATGAAAAAGCTGATGAGTATGCCCAACATGGAGTATGAACTCCGTATATGGGCCCACTACCAGTTGTGAGGGTATCAAAATCTGTGATAAGAAACCATCAGACTAGAAAATAGGTCAATGAGAAACAAACATAAAGACTTCAAGAGAAGCTGGAATGAATCTTCATGACTGAAAAAAAACCAAACAACTGCTTCCAAACTGGATAGCTTGGTTCAAAATGACCATAAGTCTACCTAATCATTTTAGAAGATATCTGAACAAATAGGGTTCTGTAATGGAAACCTTAGCTGTGACAATGTATTACCCGTTTTTAATCATGATGATTGTTATTCCACGGCATGCCGATAATTTACAAAGAAGGTTGCTAATGGCAGTTAGAAGCCAATATATTTAGAGATGAGTGGTCGCGGGTTTATCTTCTATGGAACAACCCTTTTCTGGATAGAACGCATTTGATTTTGATAAAATCAAGAAATACAAAATATGCATGTACCAGAAAGTAATTCAGAATGAAAATTCAAAAGGCTGATAAATATGATTGTAGTTAGATTTTCTTTTCATAAAAATTATATAAAGCCGGTAATATAACAAATGAATGATTCAAAGTCATTGCAGCTGCAGTAGGATCTCACAATTTAATTAATATACACATTGAATATTACTGGAGCTTTTTTCCTGACACTAAACCGTTATTTCAAAACTTCGACACGACGTGTTTCGATCACCAAGTGATCATCTTCATGAGGAAGATCAAACTCTTGAAGATGATTACTTGGTAATCGAAACACGTGCCGAGGTGTTGAAATAGCGGTTTGATGTAGGGAAAAAACTTCCAGTAATATTCATTACTCCACCACAGGTTCAAAATAGTGCATTACAAAATTTACACATTTATATAACTTTCATCGGAGCCATGTATAAGAATAATATTTGAAACCAGTGTTGCAGATAAAATTCATTCGAATAAGAATAATTAGATATACGGTTGAACTGTCTCCTGGTTAGTGGCAGAAATGCGTTGGGCGAAGGGAACTAAAACTCCCCAAAAGCCTTTGCAAAACATGCCACCGTGGACCAGCCTACCCAAACAAAGGTGTAAGAAATCGTGCCGACAGCTGAATGGCCGCTGGGTGATATGCGGTCACGAACGATCCCCTTGGGGAACTAAGCGAAACTTCATCGTAATCAGCCCACCTCTGGTAATGCGGGGCTCTGCCAGAGGTGACCAACTCTTCCCTTGCTACTCGTGGGAACACACATGAATGAAACAACACAAAACCAGGAAAAACAAAAACCAATCCCTAGGCTGGACAGAAGTGCTCACCTCAATCTAGGGTGGTGGCTGGGGATGAACAGAAATGTCCACCCCAATCTACCGCTTGGAATGGAATGAGGCTAGACATAGCAGATCACTTCCAACAGCAAGGGCACTTCCTGCGGCGGGCGTCAAGAGTTGCGCCTTGAATAAAGGCTGCCCCTGCAGGAAAGCTCCCTCACTTGTGCACCTCCACGTAGGGTACCTCAAGAAGGTTGAAGAAGCTGCGCATCGACAGTAATGTCACTGCACATTCCAAAACCTTCGCGGAGGTCATCGTGAGATACCTCAAGGTTGCCAAAGAGAGTGTGTGTTCAGCGAGTCTTGGCTTACACCTGCCAATATAAAGGAAATGTCTCCTAGGGACCTGTTCACCTTCCTGGAAAGGACAGGATGGACGATGATCTAGGAGGACAACCCTTCGGGAGGATGTACAATGAGTCACATGTGGCCTAAGTGCTATGAGTCTACACTCACCCTCCCTACTCTACAGATACCAGAAGTATCCTTCTCTTGATGATGTTAAGTGGTATGAGTTTAATTTGAGTATCTAATTTATTGATTCAAAAATGGCCGACAGCAAAAAGAAAGGTATTCAGAGACCCAAAAGAACTCCAAAGCAGATGAAAATGCTTTTGGCATTTGGAGAACCTACGCTACTTGGAAATACTGAAAGACTTATTTGTCTGTGGCATGATGGAAGTCGGCATATTCACAAAAAATGATCTCGGTTGAGATGTTGATTCCAGAAATTAATTAGTGAAAATAACTTAGCGTTTCAAAGGAAAGTGCGTCCACTAAAAATAATGAGAAACACAATAAGTGGTAACTGAAGTGAAACACTTCCGTTGGTGTTTCTGAAGCACACCGAAAATTTCATCAGGTCTGAGATTTTTCCGATAAGAACACTAGTTCGTCCTTTGCGCCGCGCCGCGACGTACACGTTGACAAAATTTGTCGTTCAAAGACTACCCAAATAGATTAAACTGACTTTATATGTAGTATTTATTCAATGAGCATTCCTTCTTGATGGTTTCAACCAATTACAGAACTCGATCATACTTTTCAATTATTGTTTGCCATACGTGCATTTCATTTGCCATCAGCAATATACAAGATCGAAACAAAATAGGTGAATGAGTTTGTTGGGATTCCTTCATATTCTGGACTACAGGATGAATTAAAGATGAGTATATGAAGTGTTCTGAATAGTTTTTTCAATAACATAACATAAATGAAAAGAATCCTAAGGTTATCAAGAAAAATAGCTGGTGTTAACTAGATTGGAACACCAAAATCATGTACATGTTTTCTAATTTCCACAAATAAATGATATATTTCACGATAATTGTTCTGTTTTAGGTAATGAAGAAGAAATGTTTCAACTTGAACTCCAAACAATACCTACGATTCAATAACAATGATTTGTAGATCTGTTTTGAATAAACTTTTGAATTGAGGAAATTTGAATATGCTGTCAGTTGAAATATAGAATATAGAGGAAAAATTTTCATGTTACAAATGCAACATAGAAATGAAGACAGTTCATCCTGTTTTATTCGAATAGTAGGCATAGGATCATAGAAGGTAAGCAATATCTGGACATTTTGAATCATGACCGGAAGAACATGAAAAATATTCAACTGAGGATCGGTATACACTATTTTTTCGAATGGGAAAAGAGATGACGGGAAAAATCTCTATAAGCACGTTATGCTGTGCAGTGCTTTTCACAGAGTTAGAAGGTTTCTAAGCTGAACAAATATGCTAATATTGTAGTCACATTAGTGCTCCAGTTTTCTTTTGTTGACCGACTAGATACATCGAAAATGCAGTTATTATAAAAGTATCTATTGATACAGTTTAGGATTTTTCACTTGTAAAATAAATTTTCCAACAAATATAGTGAATGAATAGTTTTGAAAAATTATGGGATAGACTCCTGATTATAATTTTGTATACACTTTGTTCAACTGAAACAGGTAATTTTTATTTTATTGGTCCTTATATCTATCGATATATATATTAATAATCTCCAGGTGTTTCAATTTGTTTGTACCAATTTTAGTAAATGAAAAGTATCAGAAAAGTATAGACTCCTAATTATGATTTATATATATTCTGTTTAACTGAAATTGGCTCTTTCATTTTGAACTCCCAATTGAAAATCACAATTTAGTTCATCAATTTGATATTACAAAGATAAAATAAAAAAAATATCATAGGATACACGTTCGTTAGGTCTTCTAAGAATATTCGTTTATATTCCGGACTTGTACTCTAATAAGTCACCTAGCGAACTTATAACGGAAAATACTATTTTCTTATAGAAAGTATACTAAAACTCAGTTCCTTTCATTATATGCTGATTGAGAAAAATGCTTTTTTGTAAATGGGCATACCTGGAATCAGGTTAGTGATGGTTGCTTCCAGATTCTTCGTGGTGGGTACTGGATATGTTTTCCATTCAGTACTATCTCTAGTTTTATACCAAATGCTGAAGTCTATATTAGCTCGTTGCCTTCCAATCAACCAAGTCAAATGGACGGATGTGGATGAAGATACACCGGACAGATTGTAAGGAGCACTAGAAGGAACATTTTCTACCAGAAGTTCAGTTTCTGCCGTAATAGTCGCTGCTTTATTGGTTGCTGAGCATTGATAAATGCCCTTGTCTTCCGCCTGGATATCCACTATAGTTAAATTTCCTTCATTGATTGAGTATCTACCCATGGGAAGAGAATCGCCGTTTTTCTGAAATTCATGGATGTTTAATGACACAGGCATATTTCAAAGAAACTTATTTGATTTTCCAGGGAGAAAAATGATTCCACCGATTTGCACAAAAAAAATGTTCGACTTATTTGACTTTAGTGGTTTTATTGAATATTAGAACTGATGGTTTTGGTGGAGGTGCTAGTATCCATAAAACGGAATAAAAACGAATGATTTGTATTGAAATTTCCTTCATATTCATTCGTGATGCCGGCTGAGGAAAATTCAGTATAGTTTGGAACAGGTATCCTGTGAAAAAGTCCATGAAATTTACAATTTCTTTTACAAATAGTAATTTTGTAATTCATGACTATATCTAACACAGTTCTAAAATGATTTATCAGTTTAATGATTCTGAACTTTGCAAGTTGAACTAGATCCTTAATTTTTCAACTCCATTATTAGAAAGTTTCAGATGTACTCATGTGCCCATTCTTGGAAAGCTAAGATATCAATAATTCTGTTATTTTAGGTACTTGATTGATCATTTACATTTTGATTATTTGATTTTGATTTTCAATGTTATTATTCCTTTTCAATAATTCTGAATTCGAATTAACATGTTGATTCAGTTTATTTTGATTCCATTCGGCACTTGAATAATTCCCTTTGAAGTTATTTGGCCATGATTTCTCAATATCCCACTATTGAAAAGAAAAAAAAAACATGTTTTTGTGTGGAATGGATAAACCCAAAAACATATTCAACTGACATTGAAAATTCCATTCAACTTTGAAAAAATTAAAGATCCTTATGAAAATTGCGATATCGTAATCCAAGTTGTAGAATTTTCCTCTATTTTCTGTTGAAATTGGAACACAAATTTATTTTCAGTGAAGTGTTCATTCTCTATTCTTTTCAAGGTAATCTCTTATAGTGAGCAGTGGTTTCTTCACCCTTTTTCAGAGATATTGTATATCCTAGTCTTGGCGAGCCTTTTTTTTTATAAATTTTGATATACTTGAGAAAAAAAAATTCTAACATTGGAATGTACGTTGTATCTTTCTGGTTCAAATCCTACCTCCGAGAAAAAAATAATCCAGAGAACAATCAACAGTTAATTATGAACGACGTTTTCCTTTGTATTTCTCAAAGTAAAAGTGCAATTTGTCAAGAGGAATAAAATCACGATCAACTTTACAGGTGATACTACAATTTCATTTACAGCCAATTCTTTTCCAAATCTCACCAATAATGAATGATATAAAAAAGTGGTTTACAAATTCTAGATGAGTACACTCGATAACATCGAGCTGTGTTTACAAAGAGTAAACACTGAATCCCAAGTAATTTTCATTGATGAAACATTGACATTCGGGAATCATCGATTTCCTTCACTAGAAACTGAGAGAGGCTTTATGGTTGTTATGGTTTGAGAAAATTGATGAAGATCTTTTCAACATAGCCAAAACCTTCTATTTTTCTAATTTCACGTGCCCATGCACGATTTACGTCATTATTCTTTGGGAAAGTAGTATTTAGGCTATCAGGCTATCTAAGATTCTAAAAAAGGTCCTAGTGTTTCTATATTGAAACTTAATAGTACTGGCACTGTTTTCTGGCAGAATCTTCCAGGATAAGCTCATTCCACCCTTCGAAACTTGATACCAAACAGTTGTTGGACTACTCTAGGGATGAACTACGATGTCTAACAGGCCTTCTTACAGGACACTGTCATTTGAATCATCAAATGCAGAGACTTGGACTGTCGGAAGACAGTGTGTGTCGCCTCTGTCTGGAAAATGATGAAACAGCAGAGCATATACTTGGTGCCTGCCCCGCTGTGGACCTAATCAGATTCTTTGAGTTCGGCAGATCCGTACTCTTACCATCTGTCCTGAAAGATCACTCACCAAACAAACTAATCGGCTTCGTTAGAAAGCTGGGTTTATTTGGCCGAGTGTGAATAGGTGTGAGCCACAATAAACCCTTGTGGGTTGCGGTGGAGGGTCGAATAGACCCTCACCGTTCATTTCTGATTACAAATGAACTACTTTTGGATAATAGTACTACTACTACACATTTTTTTGAACCTATACAAAATATGAAACATTACAATTTTACCATGTGAAGAAGAGGTGCTTTATATATTTGTATGAAATTTTATTATTGTGCATCTATTGTAAGAAGTAATGGAAAGTTTGATCACTAATTACCGTGCTTTTGGATTTTAAACCTCATTCTAAGTGAATTATAATTATTAATTTCTTTTTTCATTTTGATTATTCAATGTTCATCCGACTTGCTTGTTCATTGCTTATTTGTATTTTGGCGCAATAAAGCACAATTTTTAATGAAAGAGAGGGGTGTTTTTCAGAACAATTTCAAATTGATCACTCGTTGACATCTGTACTGATTAAATCATCTAAAAGAACAATTCGTTTCGTGGCCAGTTTCAAATTACCTACACTGTCTAAAAGAACAATTCGTTTCGTGCCAATTTCATATTACCTACACTGTAGGTTAATGGACTGGAGCGAACGACAAACAAGTTTGTCATCACCCCATCTGCCTGTGAACGAGGTAACCAACCGCATATCGGGAATTTGCCAATTCCCCGTGGCCAAACAGTCCGTAACCGATCTGCAAGTGTGTTCTAATAATTGAAAATCGATTGCGGCAGTTGTATCGCCAACAGCATATGCAGGAATAACTTTTCAGTGCAGTGAATAATTCTGAACTGACACCTGTCGGATATAATCCAACGCCCTTCGTGGTATCAGCCAGGGGAGTAGTTGTTTTCTGATAGGTGTCAGTCTCCAGCCAGTCTCCAAGCATGCCCTCTCAATTTGTGATCTGTACTGATTGATTTATAGAACGGATATGAATGTTCGTAAAAACTCACCTTGTACCAAACTACAGTCGGTTTATGCCCATCCTCGTCGTCTTTAGCATCACACGGCATTTCAATAGTCTCCCCTAGTTTCTTCAGATATAAGTTATGGGGTGTCCTGATGAACACAGGTGGCCTCTGAACAATCACGTGCATGTTAGTAGAAGGCCCAGCGCTTCCCAAATCATTAAATGGTGTACATGTGTAAGTTCCACTGTGCGTTTCGTCTACTCTGTTGAAGAAGAGACTTCCGTTGCGACGGTAGAAAACTCCCTGTATATTATATGGGTCGAAAAGAAAGCCGTCTTTCTCCCAGCGTAGGTTTGTAAGCGGTGGATTGGCTCGGAAATGACAGTCGATAAGAGCAGGACGGCCATATGGGAGGTGAATTTCTGGAGGGGCATAAACGACTTTGGCTTTATCTGGAAACAAATTAATATTCAGGAATACCAATGTTATGATGATTATGAAAAGAGAAATGATGATTTTTTTCCACAAATATACTAGGAATATTAGGGGTTCTAGGATTGTTCCTTGTGGCACAATAAGCCGATAACGGCTTCAAATTTTCCTCATCTGTGGATACAAATGGAAAGTGAGTCGACAAAGGTGTGTGGTATATTTTCTTCATATTATAGCATGAACGCATGAATAGAATCGGAATTAGGAGATAACCAGAATTAGAACGATTGAAAAGACAGCATCTACAATGTATGGGACTATCTGTGGAAGGAAATGTTCAATTTTTTTAGCAATCTGTCAGTGTAAGAGAGTACTTTGTATTATAAACAACAGTGATTATTGACATTCAATATATTCAACCTTTTACAAGTTTCTCAATTTTCAAGATAAGATCAGTCATTGAAAATATTCGAATATTTCTGAAACAAAAAATGAATATCAATGTGAATTTTTTCAATTGTATGTACTCGAAGAGATTTTGTTTTGAATTGGACGTTTTAGGATTGATATTTGTTTTTATAGGTAAAAGGCTGCTGTAATATATTTTTGAAATTTTTCTACATTTTCATCACCATTTAGCTATTAGGTTTTTCTTGAGAAAATCTTGAGATACACTCGACAGGCTCAGTATAGAATGAAACATTAGTTCTCGATACTAACTGTAGATAAATATATCAGTCTCAATAAAAAAGCAGGAATCAGAACGAAGCAGTAAATAAAAACGATAGCACAATTATTCTACCATTTTCCTGCTGCTTCAAGAATATATTCTAGGACTCAATGGAACAATGAAACTCATATCATAGTTTTGATTACAAGTGGAAATCAAGAAATCGATAATATATAGTATTGAAAGTACTGATATTCAGCAATATAGCTTTATATTAAGAGACCATTCCACTATAAATTGTTTCTCACTATGGAATTTTTTTCAAAAAATGCGTTCAATTCACTTCCATTACTCATTGTTGTTGTTCCTACCTGTGTCTATCTATAATTATTCAAATAACAATTTGATGATCTTTAATGCTACTTCTAGGATTATTTCGATCATAGAAAATGTGAAATAGTCAAACAATCGAAGAATCTATTATTTTTAAGGAATCGGGAAAACATATTATATATAGTATAAATATTTCATAAATTCACTATATGCAGGACCTTTTGCTTGACATTTCATTTCACTATAGAGATGTTTTTACTGCATCGAATTTTTCTATTTTACAAGATTCAGTATCATCATTAATAATAATCTTTATTCAGTCTTTCCATATCACATCTGTTTAAAAAAAAAATTCATTTTTCCGTTAATCAGCTATCGCCCTCATACGAACGACAACTCTCAGAAGTTGAAAACTTGTGCGAGCTAACAACTAACGAGGTCTTACCTTTTAACGTGTGATTCCTAACATGAAACATGATATGTTACAAACCATGAGAAAAATAATGTCACAAGAATTAAGTTAATATTTTTATTTCTGAAGGCACATTTTGACAAGATTACAAATCATGAAATTATTAAATAACAAAAGTTAATTGGTGCTCCGGGGCGTGTTCATTAATTCTAGTGGCGCATTTGCTTTTTCAGCTGCAGAAAAACCCGGAAAAACCTGCAGCCCCACTTGATCTGAAGATTTTGATCTGCCAATGTTCTTTCTTTCATAAAACAAAATGTAGGGTGTCTCCAGAGGCTTCAATAAATTTAAAACATCGCCAGAACACTTCGTGTCATGACTATCGTCAAACTTAAAAAGCCTGTTTCTTCTTTGACCAATGCATAATAATGACCTGATTCAACGCCAGAACCACAATGAACAATGACTACATGAAGATTATAAGAGTGGTCTGTTAGATTGAAGTGTTCATCTATTTCGAACTTTCGTAGGAGTTTGGTGCATCCGCAGAAGTTGAGTCATGTTTGAAGATCATCAGTGTCATTATTTGATTGACTGGTGCCTCAGATATACTTGTTTTCTTATAATAATCGGTTAGTTTGGCTCATGTTTGGTATAACAGGTGATCATCACCCGTTAAAAGTTCCATTTTCAGATGATTCCACAATAATCTTTGCACGGACTGGTTATCAATCATATTAGGAAACGCTAGTTGAAGATCCAGAAAATCACATCCGTCTTTGCTACCTCTTGAACATTTACTACAAAGTAAACAAGTGAGGATTTTTTCAGCAAAAGATCTATAAACACAAGACGAGATAGACTGTACGAAATCATTCAATCCAGAGCGGTCAGAAGTATTGATTCTGCTATTTTTTTGCTCACAAAGAGTATTCAACAAGAACCCAAAGAATTCGGATCAATCCTCTTGTTGTCCTAACGAGTACCTAGTAGACTTCAGAGACTCCAGGAAATCGGTTGGTGGGAAAGATGATACATTCTTTCGAAACTACAACTGCATGAACAATTGTTTGATTTTGGTGAATATCCAGAAAACATTTTCTTTCTCGTTCATCGTTAAAACCTCTTTCTTGAAATTTTTCGTCATGAGCAACACTTGTAAAACGCTATTCATGTAGCAAGTGTTTCCTAAATCATTTAATCCAATTTTCTCCTCAAGATTTTCGGAACAAATGTCTACTGATTCTAAGGAAGAACATGTTTCACAGAACCTGTATCAGAACTATTTCTCAAGCTGCAATCGATCCTTCCAAGTGATGAAGGGTTTCGTAGAAGGATCGATTCGGCTCTTGCCGAATCGATTCTGTACTGTGATACTGTAGAAACCTATATCCAGGGCCGGATTTAGGGCAGAGCAGGCGGGGCTACTGCCCAGAGGCCTTACCAGGAGACGGGCCCCCACATTAAAGATAAAAAACTATAGAATTTTGACGGGTAAGCAACTTTTACGTTTTTCCTACCAAACATTTTTTCGCATTTTTACTAAGGATACTTGTACAAATATAATAATATTATTATCGATATATCAGAAAGCTATTCAGTATCAAATTTTGATTTGTTCTCTCAGATTTGCGGGAAGATGATTGAAAAATTGTATACCTCTATACGAGGGTTTCTTCTCAAATGTGCGTAACTACATGAAGATGTTAAGATTTAATATTTTTGAAAATGTATTCGTTTGAATTCATCTGGTTTAAGTCTGAATATGAGTCGAAAAATACTTCTTTGGAAAACAAATCAATATCGATTATAGATATCATTCATGAAATAGACATGTAATTTATGATATTTTGTATATTGCACACTTCAGACTGCAAACTATATAATTTAATGATCGTATATCCTACACAATTATGCATTAGGGTTGAAAAATCTGTTGAAATATGTTTTTCCTTTAACTAGCTGTCGCTCCCCTACGAACGACAAATCTCACAAGTCGAAACTTGTGCGAGCTAAAGACTTACGAGGTCTTACCTTCCAACGTGTGATTCCTAACACTCACAACAAGCTTGCTTCATCGGAATTACTTTCGCTCATTTACTGAATTTGTCTTTTGTTTTTCAGTTATGCTTGAATGGCACAGAATTTTCATGAAATCCATTTAATTCTTGTCATTCAATTGTATTTCGTTTTAGTCAGATTATTAGAAATACTTTTTTATTATCGGACCGAAAGCATTGCTCTTGAGAACAATCGAATTCAATTTATGGTTTTTGAATTTTGCTAATGATAAGGTTATTTTTCATAATTGCTGTTGATAATTCTTTGATTGGTCTGGATATTTCTGCTACTGGACTCTAATTCATTTTTATATATTTTGCACATAAATATCATTGTGGAATAGGGATATTTTATTATCAAAACTTAAAAATTTCCTCCTCACGCTCAAACTTCAGCCAACTATTTCAGTAGATCTTACAACGGTTTCCCAGAAATCTGCAATTACTTTTTCGTAACAATTGATACTCAGTCATGCACATCAGAGACTAAACTCTCAAGGACCTTCTGAGTGAGCCCTGTTCAGTACCATATTTCAGAAGAGTTCAACAAAGTGATTGTTTTGATTGGCTTCCGGGTTTTGCCGTGGTCAACTGACACGTCAGTTGACACATCAAAAAGAGTACTTCGACCACGCCACTCAAGATGACTGCCGCAGTTGCAGTTGAAACGTTTCGAGATTATAACTAAAGATGACTACGGCAAAACTCGGAAGCCAGTCAGAACATTGACATCAGCCGTGAAAGCCTAGATTCCTATATCAATAAAGTGAATTATCTGAAATGTGCACATTGCGGAATAGAATTAGTATAGTTCCTTTTTTCTGCAGAAATCGCATATTTTTTATGAAAGTCAAAATGGTTTTTGGAAATCAGATGAAAGACACATTCGTGATCATTTTGTGATGTTTGTTATTTCAAATATTTGTGATGCACTCTTTGGAACCTTTGGTGTAGTAATATTCATTTCAAATATTGAAACCGTGAGTTGCGAAAGACTGTATTTTTATAAAATATACTCACATTGAACATTCAGAAAAGCTCTGGCTGTTTGTCTTTCCCCATCAGCATTCGATGCTTCACACTCATACTCCCCAAAATCACCAGAATCTGTAGGACGGATAACCAATGTATGATCTTTGTTGATCCAGGACCTGGTTTGGAGATCATGGTATTCATCAAGAGGGATGCCATCTTTAAACCATTTTACTCTAATAGCATAATCTTTCGTTAGGCAAGCAAATTGTGCTTCTTGACCTTCTGTAACGGTCTGGTTTATTGGGGGAATCGCCAGCAAGTTTCCACCTGCCCAAAACGAAGGAAATATTACTATCACTATAAATGTTCTGTATGGAAAGGCATTATATTATTATGTATTGATTCAAAAGTGGAGAGTGATGTACTTTTTCGCCGATTTAGAAATTGAATCAAAATAACACAACGTCACACTGAAGCAATGAAATCGATATTGCATTGATACACTTTTCTATGTAGAGTTTGCTTACCGCTCACAGTGAGGTGAAACCAAGTTCCATTATTTCTCCAAGGAGGTGTTCTATTGGGAAAAAGAACCCTGCATTCAAACCATCCAGCATCAGACTCTCTGATGGAAGTTAAATTAATAGATGCAAGACCATAATGTCGTTGTTGCGATTTATCAATTAGTGCTATTCTTCCCACGTAATCGTCTGATTCCGTGATAAGTCCGTCATGCCACGAATATATAACCTCGCCCTGAAATGGAAATGCAGGAATTATTCAACTCACTACTAAAACAGGAAGGAGGACGTCACAGATGCAAGGAATAACTGTAACTACCAACAAAAATGATTCAAGAAAATACAAGATTCAAATACATCAGTTATTCGATGCTTGATATTCTGAAATGAATAAGGAATTTTCATATGAAATGCAGTCTGACATTTATATTTCAAATCAAGTCATTGCACTTCACATCACTTGTTCCATGAACTCTCAAACAAATATGGAATTACTGATTGAACAAAATGAACGAATACCATTTCACTCGATTAAAAGTGTCGAAAAGTAATTTGGTAGAGCATATATGCACATTCCCTTGAAGTTGCTACTGATTCGATAAGGAAAACGATGATAAGAGAAAATTGATATGTGTCATGAAGTAAAACAGAAGCGTTCTGGTTCATCATTGTGACATCCTGTATATAGTATTAGTGTAGCACTCTGTACATAGTACTTTTTTATATATCATCTACGAATCGAGGAGCAGTATGTCTAGGTGAGCGAGAGAATAAAGATCGGAAAATAAGGAGTTGTTTTATTTAAGTTGAATACATCACAAGTGGCGACGAGGATGGGATTCTGAGTTATAAAAAGTGCAAATTCATTTTTTTATGCTCAGCAGTGAACCCCGAGTCGATAAAATGACGGAATCTGTACAGTATACGGGACATATTCAGGAATTCAATCCAGCTACGTCGGATTGGTCGATTTATAAACGTCGTTTGAACAATTATTTCACGGCAAATAGTATCAACAAAAGTGAACGGAAACGTGCCATTCTTTTAAGTTTATTGAATGAAGAGGCATATCAACTACTATTCAATATGTTCATTCCAGAAGAACCTGAAAAAAAATCTTACAAAGATATTGTGAAATCCATGGACAATTATTTTCAACCGTTAGTGTCTGTTTTTGCGTGTCGCGAAAAATTTTTTGAAGCACGAAAATCAGGCAATGAATCTCCAAAAGAGTGGGGTGCAAGTTGAATACATCACAATCATGAACTGTAAAAAAATATGTTTTCAATTGACCAACGATCAAAAATAATTGGTATGACGGAATGATGAAAAATTCAACTTTGGTGTTTGAATACCTCCTTAAATTATTCTGAGAACTGATTTGAATGCATGCAAAACTATATCAATATTGAAGGCGAACTTTTTGGAAAACAAAACACTTTGGCCCACAGTGTTTTCTATACCTCTTGTAAAGACTTGAAAGGTGATCCTCAAACTTCCTTTCCAAGTCCCACCTACTTGTCCTAATGTATGTGGAATATAATGTGATCCAATACATAATTTTTATACGCACAAACTTCGTGGTTCAAGATCTGCTCGGTGTCTGTTTGATGATTCTTGAATGCAATGTTAGCAGCTACATTTCAAGTCTACGGAAAACACCGTAGCCTCATTGCATTTTTCCTCTAAATTTTCTAGGACAACCATTCCATCAACCTATTTTCAGTTATCTTGTTCCCTGTAGTAGTTAAAAAAGTATTTTCTTGGATATTTGTCATATTCTCCTAAATATGTTTCAGGTTATCTACAAATTGTTTGTCTCCAGCTACGTGTCCAGCTCCGTGTCCAGCTCACCCATAAGCTATTTCGATTTGCTATTCCTGTCAGTTCTTCATGGCTCTCCTAGACTAGTCTCGATGTCACTTTTGGATGTATCAGTACTCCGACTCGATGGACAATTTGTAGGCAATTTTCAGTTTCACGAACTAGCAAAGCATATCTGAAGCACAATTAGGTTGCTACTGTAGACTTGAAAAAAATGCTACTTACATTATATGAAATCATTATATCATTCCATTTCTGAGGTGTTTCCGAAGTTGGGGTTGACATTCATTCTTTTTTCCTACGGTAGATGGAATCTGCACTGTTTTTATTGGGAATAGCGTGCACTACATATCCTTTCCTCGCAGTGTAGGTGTAGGGGTTACTTTTGTGATGACCTCGCCATTCTTTGTGATTGATGCCGACGACATAACTTTAGTCGTGTAACTTGTAGTGCTCTGCTCAGATTTAGGGTACAAGATTTAGCTGTGCTACAGCCTAATTGAACATATTAGATGATATCGTCACAGCATCGGATAAAGACAAAATAACTGCCTTAATATTGATCGACTTTAGTAAAGCTTTTGATACATTGAATCATCAACTACTTCGATCTATATTACATTATAATGGACTTTCTCATAGCACTTAATTTTTCGATTCATATCTTTCACATAGACAAAAAATTGTTAGATTGGAGAGCCACATATCAGATTTCAAGATAATTTATTTGACATTTGTAATTCAATGCTACTATCTAATTTCAACCATTGTGACGTAGTATACCATTATTTTCTGAACAAAAAAGAGAAACAACAAATTCAAAGAGTTGAAAATTCTTGTTTGGTATTTTCATACGGTAACAAGAAAGGAGAACCGATTTCTCATACACTGAAAAAAGCCAGGTAGCTGAAAAAGTACGATATGGGGAATCTTCATTTTTCGACATTATATCACTGAATTATTATTAATAAAACACCTCCCTGCCTCTATACAAAAATAACTTATCGAACGGATGTACATAATGTGAACATCGGTTGTTAAATGATCCACGTTGTTAGGTACTCCATTGAACTATTCAATAGGTCATTTACATAAACGATAGCTAAATTCTATAACAACCAACCACCTTCCTTTTGATCAAAATCTGTTTCCAGTTTCAGGTACTGCCTGAAAAAGCATCTTCTGAACAAACAATAATCTTCTATGACATATTGGCTTCTGTAGGCAATAGCTAAAATATTTCAGTATTTTTACGTTCATATCAAGTGATCGTAAGTGATCATTAGGCCCGAGAATCATGTGCCCTGAGCGAGCACACTGTGCCAAGAATGACAGCCTTCTGCATCTGTCCGGCTAAGATTTCTGCCTCAGTGCGACAAGTCGGTATGACTTTGAGATTCGACAGTAGAAAGGGCATCATTCCACCAAGAACTCCAATAGTCAGAACAACCATCTTGACAAAGTGGTCTGGGTAGAGTCTGTAGAGTTCGAAGAGAAAGTCTCGATATTTTATCAGTTTTTGCTCCTCTTTCTGGCTGATATTCGTCTCGACAGGTGCTGAAAACTCCACGACAAATATCTTCTTGCTCTGATCGTTGGAGAGGGACTACATCAGGCTTATTAGCTTAGATGACTCTGAGGGTGGGGAAAGAAAAGTTTCAATAAATTTGGCACTTCTCGTTCTCCACAACGGATTCAATATCCCTCGAAGCGTAGGCCAACACCGGTGTCTTGTCAATACCGTAAGAGTGCCGCTTTATGTCGATGGATATAGGCCGAGACCGCATATGCTGAACATGCTGACAGCAAGTGCATTAGGTTATCGGACGCCTCGTGGCAGACCCTGCACTTTGTGTCAGGAACTTCTATACCTATCACGCGACTGCGGTAGACTAAGGTGATGAAAACACTATCCTGGCATGCCATGATGAATCCCTCAGTTTCCGTCTCCAGCCCACTCGACCTGAGGAAAACGAAAGTCAGGCGCTTTGATAAGCCAAGGTCTTCAATGTTATTGAAGAAGACCCCATGTTGACATAGGTAAGGTGATCTCTGCGGCTTTTATATGAGCCTTTTGCTGAAAGGGTTCCAACTCGTTTTTTTTTTACCGAAGTATGCGCTGGTCAGGCCCTATCCACCGAAGCTCCGATACATTCGGGAGGGCGCGCTAGCATTATCAACCAACGACTACTCCCCACGCCGTGGGGTAAGTGATCATTGGGAATTATTATTATTATCATTATTATAAT
Source organism: Leptinotarsa decemlineata (assembly GCF_025532065.1). Classification (NCBI taxonomy): domain Eukaryota; kingdom Metazoa; phylum Arthropoda; class Insecta; order Coleoptera; family Chrysomelidae; genus Leptinotarsa; species Leptinotarsa decemlineata. The sequence continues at coordinate 1,388,969 of NW_027412533.1, forward strand.
ATTATATAATAGATATTTAGTGACACTTCATTGTGAGATCTAACAGTTCACAAAATCGCAACATGTCTTTCACTACACAGTAACTTTGAACTCATTTTGAACTCATATGGAAGCGTAAATAAATAATATTCACATAGATGTGACGTCATTGGCTCCAATTTTTGTTTTACTCATTATGGCGGGCTAATGTATGTTGTCAGTTCATTTTATAGAAAATAAATATCTATTTTTAATGTAATTTAAGAATAAAGACGTTTTTTATTATACATAAATCCCATTTCATTTTTGGATGCTCTTACCATGCCTATTCAGATTGTGTTCAGAAGAAAACTGTAAATGTTCAGTGAAGAACCTATAATTCAGGGAAAAATATTGTTTTAATGGAAAAATATAGAAGGATGAGAGGAAAAAGCCATCTGTCCGTGAAAGATGCAGCGTTCTGGAGGAAACAGGAGACTTGGAGATAATTTATAACTCAGGCACTTACAAGTAAGTAATAGAAAATACCGAATAGCATCTTTCATAGATATTCTATGATAAACAAACTTTTGTTTTTTCCGGGAATTTCATGAGTTTAAAAGCTTCCAATTACGTTTGGATTGGGAAGATTATTTCCGCTGGATTTAGCACATTAATGTACTTACCATACTTATTTCGGAAACAGTGGATAGTGCGTTTGAAAAAATTGATGTAGCTCATCTTCTGGTTGAATACTCAATAAAAGTTCACTTGTATTTGATAATGATGATAATTTGTTGATTCAATTTGGAACTTCAACTTTTAACTCATAAATATAAAAATTAAAAAATTGTGATTGGCGATCAAATATAGTCCCCCGATCCTCTATAGCTCAACATTTCACTCATGGAAAACACAGAACTTACCCTTCTCTTCCAGAATAGTTTATAAGGTATTGGAAAACTCTGAGGAAAATCGATTTCACAGTTGAACACTATGTGATCACCAACAGCAGCTGTTAGGTATCGTGGTCTGGTATCTTGCAGATAATAACTACTATCAATTCCACCACAGAAAAACATCAACAGGGTCACCGCGGCAATCGTCTTCATTGCGTTTTGACGGTGTTAAATCTACGCGTGCTCTAGTCGTATACAAATTACACTAGATTAACCAAATCGAATGTAATCGCGAAGGTACTGTAAGAATTGATGTAGCCCAGTTTACACTCTATTTAGGGTGATTCTTCGAGTCGAATTCTAACGATTCGGAATCAGAAAATATAAACAAATAATTCAAAGAAACGAAAACAATAGAAAGTTCTCTGGATGTTTGTTAAGTGTTAAATGACAGTATTTATTATTTCCCAAAACTAGCATACACTAATTAAAAATAGTACTTACATAGTAATAATAATGAACCAGGGGAGATATGAACTAGCAAAATGTTTATTCTTCATTTTCCGACTGAGCTCAACTCTCCAATATGTTCCCAAAAAAAAAAATATTGCTGACTCTTTGTGTGTCGGAAATAATTGATCTAGTTTATTGACTTGAAAAATGATGTTCAAAAATCAAACGAATTCTGAGGTGTGATATTGAACTAGGTTTTGGCATATCGGGTGTTTCAATTTTGTGACATTGAATTATCGACAATATCAATCAATGTTTACAGGAGAATGATACCCTGTATTAATTTCACTTATGTTAAGAATATCCAAAAACATAAAAGGAGCAATTTATCATAGATTGTTAGTGGAGTTCAATCCAAACACCAAACCGTTTTTTTAACACCTCTACACGTGTTTCAATCCCCAAGTGATCATCTTCAAGAGGAAGATTGAACAATTTACTCTTCCTCTTGAAGATGATCACTTGGTGATCGAAACACGTGTCGAAGTGTTAAAATAACGGTTTGCTGTTGGGATTAAACTCCAGTAATATTCATTAATACACCAAAGGTTCCAAACACTTCCTCACAAATATAGATTGTTAGGATTAAACTTATCACATAATGAGCCGAAACTCTTTCAGTCCTTTTTTTTGAGATAAGCGTCAAAAGGAATGTGTGTTTTCTACACAATCCAAATAGGACTATGAAAATTTGGTCACGTGTGATGCAGATTTTTTTATGTTCATTTATTATTAAAAACGCGATGAACACAGAATTATCGAATGGATTTTCATACAATTAGCACTAATGAAAGAAGTTTTTCACAAGGAACGTTCATATGTATGATCCACGGGCTTTGTGGGAATTGGTTGAAATATGGCGATGTTATTTATCATGTGCCATCTGTGCCAAAAAGGCTGCCTAATTCTTTTGATGTAAAACAACACAAATCACTACATATTGTACTTTTTTCATAGGTTTACAAAAAATCCACGATGTCATATGTATACCTTTACTTCACACATTTCAATGTTTGAAATAATGGTCCCATATAATGTGGTAATTGGAAATCTGTGTAGATGTATACGTTACTATTTTTCATCAAATAAATACATCCGTTACCTTGAGTGGGTTGGCTGTCTTTGTTCATCTTTCACTGCCTGAACCACTGTGCCTGCTGTTTTTGCGAGTGCATTGGCTTGGGATGTGGGGGTTGAGCAAACCGGTCCATCCGATGCCTGCTTCCACGTAGCCCCGCTAGATACGGGAACGACAGAATCACTTGTGGCTTAATCCTAAGGTGTGTGTATCTACCTCCTCTCTACATTTTTCTGGAGAGAGAGGCTAGATGGACTGCATATAGACTTGTGCACATTGCCAATTGCACAAATCTATTTAATGCAGAGTACAACAGACTGTTGGTTGACGTTGGAAGTCACAACATTTTGGAAATGACCTCTGACTTTATGCCTCCAACTGTCAACTACGAACTGCCGTATGAAGTACTGTTCCCGAGTAGAGAGGACTGGATCCTCCGGAAGAAGAAAATATTAAGAAAAGATAGTTGTTGGCTCATAGATAGATCAAAAACATCTTCAGGTTCTGGTGCAGGTGTTTTCAGTCGCAGACCCAAAACAGAGATAATAAACTGCCTAGGAACCTATGCGATTGAATTTCAAGCGAAAATTTACGCTATTGAATTATGTGTGGAGAGATTGGAAGAATTCAACCTCATACATAAGTCAATAAAAATATTCTCGGACAGTCAAGCGGCGTTGGAAACTCTTGGCTCTTACCGAGCAACCCCTAAACTGGTGGCAAATTGCCAAAAACGACTTTCCTCGATAGGAAGACCGATTGTCTCTGGTCTGGATGCCTGGCCATGTGGCCTGGAAGGCAATGATTCTGCTGACTCCCTTGCAAAGAAGGATGCTGCAAGCAGCTTCATCGGACCAGAACCTGTCGTTGGCATCGCTTTAGCCTATTCCAAACAAAGATTTAACACCTGGATGGCAAAGAAATTCATGGACTTCTGGAAGAATCTTCAATAATTGGCCCCCTCCAAGGCGTTTATCCACCCTTCGAAGCTCGATATCAAACAGTTGTTGGACTATAGCAGGAATGAACTACGACACACACTGACACTGTCAGTGTCAGTGTGTGTCGCCTTTGTTTGGAAAATGATGAAACAGCAGAGCACATACTTTGTGCCTGCCCCGCTGGGGTTCGATTCAGGTGTTTGGAGTTGGGCAGAACCGGGTTTGTTTGGTTCAGTGTGAATAGGTATGAGTCACGATAAATCCTTGCAGCGGCCTCACAAACCAATGCGCAAGGAAGAAAGGTGGCAATTACGTTGGATTTGTTTATCGTAGTGAATCAATGTAAAGCTTGAGGTAGTATTTTTGTTTTGTTTATTTTTAGGTGAACATACCTTTCAAACAAATATTAACTCATTCAATTTGAGATTTGACTTTTTTATATCGATGCATTTAGTTGAAAATACATCAGAAAATAACCTTCACGAATACCACTAGACCCAAAAAGTTCCTCGTACCTGCAATGATCATGCTGTTTGATCTCACGGTAGTGTTAAATAACAAAATATTCGTTGAAAATGGAAATTCATAAATGGAATTTTGAGGTTATGTTGTAATATTTTCAGATCCGGCCGCACTGTACTCTTCATCTACTTTAATAATAATAATAGTGAGTTTATTCACCTGGAAAGTTACTGAAGTACAAATATCAAATAACATAACATAATCAATTGAAATAATATGAAGAAAAACTAGAATGAATAATTTATAATGAGTAATGGAATTATTACACAGAAATAAATGTTATTTTGTAGAAAAATTCAACATATTTTTCTTAAATTCACGACTTTCCTTTTTTTTATGATAGCAACTTATCACAATTTGACAAACCTCTATTGATTCTCTCCAAAACTTCTATTGGATATCAGTTGGATTTCTTGCAGAGTATGTTATTGTTACTTGAGAATTGTATTTTACTCGTATAGAAATATGATTTTTATTTGTGGTATAATTCATTTATCTGAAGAAAGTTTGGTTGGATAACAGGATCAATTTTTTTCTTAAATAAAAACATCAAATTCTTGCCAACGTTTTGATTTCAATTAAATTCTCCTTCAGGGCTTTGTAACAATGAATTTTCATAAACATACCTCCCATAAAACTTATATGATTGTTATCGTTTCAATTTTACAAGAATTTTACAATGAGTTCTTAATTAAATTACTCACCGAAAAGTAGTTTGTGTTAATATTACTATTTTAAAAACCATTAGGCGTATCAGATACATTTAAAAAAATTAAAAAAATTACAACAACCAAATTTTCGAGACAACATCAACACAGAACGACATGAAACAAACGAATGACTTCATTTGTCATTCTGATAAGGTGATGTCTGTTTTTTAATCAATGACGAAAAGAAGAAGAATGAAAAAAGGGTAAATTATTGAGGTATTTTACTTACTAAATTGAAATATGCAGTATTAAAGCCATCGACATGTCTTCTAGTGTTAACACTATCGCATTTCAGGAAATATATCATTTCGCTCAAGAATCTTTTGGATGAATATGGTTGAACATCTAGAATAGTTGGATGATCAAGCATTTGGATGATCAAGCAAAATATTACGATAATTTTTTCACCCATTGGATGTTTTAACTAGTTGTGAAAAAATTGTACCTACCATAAAATTGTCATCATATCTACACCGTTTTTTTGGAAACATGAGTTAATAAGAGGGGCCTCACAAACAAGTCCATCAACAACTCAAACAATGAAACAGAAACATACATACCGTCATTTGAAAACATTGAATACATAATTCGAACTTTGGTATTACCCTGTATTCGCAAAAATTGTGTATTGAATCACTAATTACTTGCACGAAAAGGTTAATTGGGTAAGGTTGTAATGAATGTACAAAGTGTGTTAATTACTAAAATTAGGTTACAGAGGTAGTTCTCAATGAGTGGAGATAAACAAGAAGATGGATGTCACTAATCATGCTGAAAGTTCATGAGATATTTTTAGTTGAAGAAAACATATCTGGGGAAATATCCTGATGTATCACAAAAAACACAATCACTAAAGTAAGACTTGGAATTGAAAAAAAATTTCAACAATCAAGTATTGACACCTGAAATCTTGGAAAATTTTGATCAATGTTTTTGTAGAAATATGTTGAAAAAATATAAGTGACATAATTTTCTGAAAACTTTGAATTCACGTTTTTTGTGGAATTCATTTTCTGTTTTTCTATTATAATGAAACCAGAACCGAAAATGTTGGAACTATTATTCAACACTAAACATCGCTATTTTGATCCTCCGTAGACTCCATCAGTGGTATTCGGGGGGATCTGGCCTGCCACGTTTTAACAAAACAGTGGATGGTATCTGTATCTGTAGAGTACAGAGGGTGAGTGTAGGTTCATAGCACTTAGGCCACATCCTCCCAAGGAGTTGTCCTTCTAGGTCATCCTCCATCCTGTCCTTTCCAGGAAGGTGGAGGCCTCTGAGAGACATCTCTTTCATATCGGCCAATACTCGCCGAACACACACTCTCTTATTGATGACAACTCTGAATATTCGCATAGGAGATGCCTGACAGTTTCATCTTTCTGTTCACACATTCTGCATAGAGGTGTGTCCACTAGCCCCATATTTTGGAGGTGTTTTCTTAGTTGACAGTCATAAATCCTACTATTAAACGTAAATTTTTTCTGGTCATCGATATTTCTTTGGTGCCAGCTTTCCGAGGTCGCCCAGGGTGATCCAGGCAAGATTGCTTCCTTCAATTCCATCCCATCTCTTTAGGGATTGAGCATGGGTGTGACGTTCGGCAAGTTCTGCAATTGTCGAAGTCATCAGGCCGTAGGTGCCACTGGGTCCTAAAATTCTTAGTCCAGCCGCATCCTTGGCTAAAGAGTCGGCAATGCGATTACCTTTACTCCTATCGTGCTCTTTAACCCACCTCATGATAATTTTATTATCTACCGAGGCTTTGGCTAAATCTTGGTGGCACTCTAGTACTAGCCCTCAGGTAACACGTTGGCTAATAGGGCTTGTCTGCTATCAGTGCAGATTGTTGTCATGTGTGTTCCCACGAGAAGCAAAGAAAGATTTGGTCACTTCTGGCAGAGCACCGAATACCAGAGGATGGCAGATTACAATGAGGTTTCGCCCGGTTCTCCAAGGGGGTCGTTCGCAATCGCGTATCACCCTGCGGCCATTCAGCTGTCGGCACAATGGGTAGGCTGGTTCACGGTGGTATGTTTCGCAGTGATTTTTGGGGAGTTTTAGTTCCCCTCACCCAACTTATTTCTGCCATTAACCAGGAGTCCGGTGATCCCGTCCGTAAGGCCACGTTGGCTTCCCGGACAGGGCCGCCGTCTCCTGGCCGTTTTACTATCTGCCACCTGGAGACGGGCCCGATAGATAGCCCAACCCACGGGTCATTGGATGGTGATGAATTTGTAATCTGAGAGGTTGTTTATATGCTTTTTCAATTTTTCAGATTTGTAGTAAGTAGCAGAATTGAAGTCCCCTTTATTAGCTGGTGACTAAAAAGTGGAATATGTATTGAATTGAATGAGACGTAAATTCACCCGAACTTGCTGACTCTTCCTCAAATTTGTCTTTGGGATACATATCTAAAAGCTACAGGTTTGGCCCTAATGCAAACAGGGCTACTATGACAACGGTAACAGTTTTTTGTCAGTTCATAAAACCAGTATATACTTTCAAAAACAAGTGAGTACTCTCATCTCATTTTGAAAGGATACACTTTCTGTTACTATTACTACGAAACTTTCATGAAACCGCTAACATAAGTCAATTTGAACAGAAAAATTTAACAAGGAATAATTATTGAACACACGGGCTGCGAACCGAACATGGAAAGGGAGGTGAAATACCAAGTGAATGCAAGTATTCACATTACAATCATCCGTTCGGTGCATGAAATGAGAGGAAGACTATCACCAACGAGTCTGTGCAGGACGTGAAAAGTTGAAAGAACTTGCAATCAGCAGAATATTTTTTCGATTATCAGGTACTCAAGAATCAAAGAAAGCGGTGAATATGGAGAGTGTTCAATACACAGTCCATCAGATCCATGTAGAAGCTTTGAATTGGTTGTGAAGGTACCAAGAACATTGGCATGTAACCAGATTAGGAATAGAAAAAGTGCACACACGAAAAAAATCCTAATAAAGCGTCTGAAGAAAGTGCCGAAAAATTATTTCAACAGCAACGGGGCTGTATATTTATAGCTCTGCACATCTGAAGAGATAATCAGGCAAATCTTCGGTTTGAATTATGGAGATAGCTGACGTGAAATATTCCAAACCAACAGCTAAGAGTCCCATCGATTTATGTCTAAGAAGTGTTATTTTTCATTTTTGGAAAGTTATCATCGTTCACTGCACACCTATTGCACAAGAAGTGCTGATAAAATTCGTCTGAATGTAAGCAAGCTGTTTATAAAAATTCTCCACACATAAGTGGTTATTTTCTATGTTACAAACTACCATATTTTCTGAAGGGATTCAATAGTCTGAGGTGTTTTCAGAGAAACTGAAAAATATCCTCACAGTTTTTTAACATTTCCATACGCATCCTTTTTTATCTACATTCATTATTTATTACGTCAAAAGGCCTCTAAACTATTTGTTCATCATTATCTGCAGGACTGAGAAAATATTAAAGAAACTATACGAATCCATAAAGTTGCATGCAGTATTTTCCAGAGATCTGACGAATTGAATAGTGACAGAAACAGAATTATTATGCTTATTAATTTCCTGATGAATTTGGGTATACTTCATATTGTTGTAAATCATCTCCTAAAAAAATAACGTTTGCCGCTACTGGTCGTCATAAATCAATTGTGACGTGACCAAGATCGCGCTCAACTTGACATGCGCTTCGCGATTGTTCTAGTTAGATGTCGCTTCGATAGACTTCTAACAAATTCTCTATTGGCTACGAGAGAATTTGACTACAATATATAAACTCTACCCTCACCCCGATCGAGAAGCGTTTGGTTGTATCAACAGTGAAATGAAGTTGAGTTTGATTATTGTACAGTGTAGCCAATTATTGTCAAACTCACGGGGAAAAAGTAACAATATGAATACTTTTCGAAGACTACATTATTTTACTCTCATCAAGGCAATACTGATCATCTTTTTTCAAATCATTCCATTACCCCTCATCATCTATGGACGGATAAACTGACTCTTTTCTAAAAATATCATTTTGTTGAACATTTTTCAGTAATCATTGAGCCTGACATGATTGTATTTCATTAGTTCAGACTTCTATTGTCTAATATTGTATAAAATGATTTGAAATCTTCGAAAGAACCAATACAAATGAAATAATGTAATTAATAGCTGAAAATAACAAATATATTAAGCAAAAAAAGAGATGAAATTACAGAGAAATATAATACAAGTAAAAAATAGAACAATCAAACAAAAAATAAAAATTTTGAAATTTCAAGCCAAATTACTTCACGACGTTTCGATTGTTACTATTCACAATCGTCTTCGGGTGATGACTGTACTGATTCCTCCAAGAGATGACTATTAATGGGTCATTTGAGTATTTATGATGTATAAGAAGAATTGGGTCCAAGTATAACATCGGAATCTGCTTCAGATCCGGAAACATTATCCGTAGCAGCGTCATGAAAACCAGGCTACCAAACGCGCACTGCGATTCCAAGAATTGCATTTACCGGATACCCTGTGAGTGCGGAAAATCCTATATCGGTGAAAGTAAGAGGCCATTGAAAGTTCGCATTGCTGAGCACAAGAAACACACATAGCGAGGGAAAACCAGCAAATCAGGAATAGCAGAGCATGTTTGGACCCATCAACATAACATCGAGTGGTCCCAAGCTGAGATCATATACAGGAATGAACACTGGTTCAGAAGGAAATTCAAAGAAGCCGTATTGTCTAACCATGTATTCAGCCAAGCTAGCGTAGAAATACGAAACATATGGAAATCCATAATCAAGCAAAAAATGGCCAACTTCCGCCAAACGGTCATCTCCCGCTAAACCAGTGAAGCGGAAAGAGGAGATACGTGAAATAATATAGGTAATTGTTCTTTTCAGCTATTGTTTTCAATGCTTCATTTGTATTGGGTCTTTTAGGGATTTCAAATAATATTAGACAATGGAAGTCCGAACTAATGAAATTCATCACGAACCATTGTCAGTCACCTTCAAACAAATTTGACATGATTGTATTGAAATTTATCTTCATTGAGATTTGAGAAATATGATGGGTGCCCGCTATTGAAAAAAAAAACTTTGGCCGATTCATTCGAAATAAAAACTCGGTTATATTTACTGATGATTTAAAATTCGGCACCATTGCGACGGATACATTTCAAAACGTCACATTCAATGCTAGCTCCAACTCAAATGTGGTATTGATATTCAAAATACACACATCGGAAAAGTCTAGGGATATTTTTAAAAATGGCAATAATTTTTTTTTAGGTCGCTTTAGGGAAAAAAAGTTGACGGGTGATTATTAAACGAATGTAACTTACAACAAAATTTATTAAATGGTCAAAAATACTGAGTGCGCATATAAGCAAAACTGAAAAAAAATATGGCTCTTCTTTGGCACCCCGAAAAAAAATCATAATACAAAAAAAATTGGAATCAGTACAAAGTATGGCCTCCACGCTGGTTTATTACGGCCCTACATCTATCGTGCATCGACAAAGTGAGATTGTCAATGTCTTGTTGAGGTACATTTGCCCATTCAGCGATTAAAAGCTCTCTAAATTGAAACGTTGTGTGAATGTTCCCCATATGCGAAGTATTTCTTCGTTGAAGCATGTCCCACACATGCTCGATGGGATTCAGGTCCGGTGATTGTGCTGGCCATGGCAATACATCAACTCCTTCGTTGGTGAGCCAGTCAGTCACTAGACGCGCGACATGTGGACGAGCATTATCGTGCATTAGGTGGAAGTTTTCACCAACAGCACCAGCAAACAGACGGACGATAGGTAGAAGAATGGTGTCGAGGTACTGTCGAGCTGTGAAGGAGCGATTTGGAAAAACGGGATCGGTTCTGCCGCCGATCATGATTCCGCCCCATAGCATTACTGTACCACCTCTGTATGTGTGGACTTCCTGGACGTGTCTCAAACGTTCATTATTTCCAGGTCGTCTCCACAGTCTTACTCGACGAGAATCTGGATGAAATTCAAATCTGGATTCGTCTGTAAACAAAACTGTGGCTCAATCATTTGCATCCCAGTTTTGATGTTCTTGACACCACTCTAATCTTCTACCGCGATTGCCTCTCGACAAAGGTGGACATCTAAGTGGCCTTCTGTTGTGGAGATTTGCTTCATGCAGTCGATTTCTGACAGTATCACGACCAATGGTAACCTGGTGCGTCTGCTGCAACACGTTAACCAACTCAGGTGCTGTGATTGTCGGTTGTCTTCTTGCGGTTAAGACCAAAAATCGGTCTTGAACTGCAGTTGTAGCGCGTCCTCACCCTGGATGTTGTTCGGCTGGACTGCCAGTTTCACGGAAACGCCGCCACAATCGACTGATAATACTTTGGGAGACCTCCAACCGAAGAGCTACATCATTTTGTCGCATGCCACCTTGAAGAAGCCCTACAGCTCTATTCATCTCGGCCAATGGTAAGTGATGGCGTTCCATGTTAAAGCACAATATTTCCAGTTTAATTGCTGAGCAAGAACTGCATAGAATGTACAAACTCGACACTTTCAGATTATTCATTTTGGCCGAAAACCTACAGTTTGTAAAAAACTTGATAAAAGATTAGTTACCGTTTTTGCAGGCTTTGTTCAACCCATAGAAATCTACAGGGTAGTCGAGTGTACCAATTTAATCGAAATTAAACGACCTCATGCATTTATTTTTATGATATTTAGTATGTTATAAAAATATCCCTAGACTTTTCCGATGTGTGTATTTTCTCGGGTATCGAAAGTGTTATATGTTTCTCTGTGTGGAATCTAATACGGCGCTTGAATGTAAGAAGGGCCTAGAAGAAGGAAGCACTGAATTATTGTCCATTTATTGTTGGAGCAATTTCATGTTTAATTCTGTCCACCTACGGCAGTCACATTTGTCAGTTATTATTGCAAGATTATTTTAATGCTTACAAAATGGAATACAATGGTTATAATATTTCGCATATTTATCAATGAATGTTATATTTCACCAAATCATGTTCGAGATTTTCGGAAAAGAGTTATTCGTTGTACTTCCAACTTTACAAAATAGTAATTTTCGAATTGAAATATAAAACTTACGGTTGGTATTGATGTCATTAACATCTCTTTTCAGGAAACGCAATGTATTCTTCGATAGTTTTCAGGCTCTTTATACGTTTCTGATTGTCTGATTGAATACTTACAGTTTGAACATTTTATTGAGAAATGGTCGGGTGATGCCAATTATTTTAAATGGAGAAAAATTGCAATGAAGTACTTTTTTACTTGTAGAAAGGAAAAGTTTCTTGCTTATCCTGATAAGTTACTACGTAAGTACAATATATTTTTCCCGAAAGTAAAATGTGCAATTATCAGTAACGTGTCTTATTCGATAATTTTGCCCAACAAAAAAAAATAGTGCCAACAATTTTTACAAATACGTATCCAACAATATTTCGCAGTTCTGAATATCCACGACAGTTTTATATAAAAAATAAACGATTAATACCTGACCTCGACATAATGAACGTCCTTACACAGTGAAAATCGGCAAATACCTGCCAGAAACAACTACTTTCCTAGGATTCAATTTCCACAAAGGCATTGAATCATATCTGATGGATATTTCCTCACAGAAAAAAGTTTTACAGAAGCTTTCCGTTCGTCCAGCAGTAGAACTTTCCTGAAATCAGTCAAGTGATCACCACCTACAAACCGATTTCAGAGTGTCACCCCTCGTCAGTGCAGGACAAATTCAACTGAAACAAGTGTGTCCGAGATTCAAATGATATATCAACGTAGCTTATATCTGGATAAACTTCAGTTTAATCTGCCTCTTGAAGATGATTCCTTGGTGATTGAAACACGTGTCGAGGTGTTAAAAATATCGATTTGGTGTTGGGAAAGAACTCCAGTAATATCCTGGGTAAACTTGTCAGAATGTCTGTTGTATATAATTCAATGTCAAACGTGGTATTAGCCCAGTAAACAGTTATCTCGCTGAAACGTTGGCAGGAGTAAATTTCATTTCGAAATGTTTATTATTATAATACGTACCTATGGATGTATCTCTCCTTGAAATCATTGTCACATTCACTTCAAATTATGTCATCTGATAGCTAGTATGTATGTAGTAATGCCGTATTTCCAATACGCCTATTGAAAATGAAGTCTGTTTTGTTAAGATTCATGATCTTTATCTTGAAAAGTATTCAAAGGTAAATTTATTACGTTGTTTAAATTAACTTTGAACATTTTATTGAAACAACGATAAAAATAAAATAAAAACAACAAAAGGTATTTTGGATGTTGCGAAATGATTAGTAATGATTTGTAAAAGAAATAACCAAAGGAAAGTTATTGGAAAACATTTTTATCCCACTGAATATTTGATACACTTTGTGATATAAATTAACCTAAAAAAGAATGGAATAAACAATAAAAGTGAATACGCCTGTTTCACACATTTTTCGAATAAATCATATTGAAAGTGGCATTATTAGCAACCGAAAATCTTTTTTTAAAAAACCACAAAATATATTACATTTTTCACTGAAAACATTAGATACTGATACTGAAATGCATAATAAGCATGTAACTTACAGTTCTCAGAATGACACAGTCGATATCATATTATGGGTTATTGAAAGCACTGTCGCCCATGAAAATATTTTTGTAAAGCGATTACCTATTTGAAATATATTTTCTAACAACACATTCATAAAATTTTCTTAGAAAATTGACTAAATTGTTCGGGGAAAATTTATGATATTAATTTTGGCGGGGCAGTTTGCACTATTCACAATAATTTATTGTAAATGTTTCTCAAAGTTATCATTCATAATATATACACAAATGCTTGCAATAAATTCGAAATAAACTAGAAAATTTCATTTTCATACACATTCAACGTCCTTCTCGACTGATTTCAAAATATCATTGAAAACATTGAGGCTTTCAACGTAATACTCCGGTTGGAATTCTATGGGATGCTTCCAGTTCCTAATATCTTCCAGTTTGGTGGAACCCGTTAACACTAAAAGTTTCTGAAATCCCCCTAGGACCGCAGTGCTCATATCTTCTATGATACTGAAATAAATACATATCAATAATGTCATGAAATATACCCTATTCGAAACTAGATATTGAATTCAAATGAGTGTAACTACTTCTTTGATTTACAGTAAATAAACATTGTTGACATCTTTCATCACTTTTTACATAAGGCTATACAAAACTTCCATAATAGTAGGCACTAAATTTTCTGAAATATTATTACATCAAAAGGAAAACATTGTTATCAGGTTGTGATCCTCTATATTTTATCATCCTCTATTTAAATTATGCTTACATAAATTATAGTAAAATTTCCGTACGCCAATGCAAGAGGCAGATTAGAGCAAAAACGCCACAGTCATTTCTGAGTATTCAGTGCCTATTATTTTATTTATTTATTTATTTATTCATTTATTTATTCAGAAAATACATCCAACAGGTCATGAGACCCAATTACAGGAGAACATAATACAAAATAAAAAGCTTATATTAGTCCTGAAAAACAAAAATCAAACATAAAACGTAATCTATATTAGCATTACATACCACGTAACATATCAGTTCTGTAATGCATTATATATTGCTTTCCTAAACTGAGATAATGGTAAGAAGAATATATCTATGTTTTGTAGATTATTGTAGCTTCTACACATAGATGTCAAAGAACAGTGAAAGTGGTGTTGTGAGTTAGGTACGTCGATGTAAAAAGTTATATGTGACCTGGAAGTTATACGAGGAACGTTAAAATTCAATAATGAAAGTAAAGCAGAAGAGTCGATTTGATTATGTAAGATTTTGTATATAAAAATCAAGTCGTTACTTTGGCGGCGTTTTTTAAGGGATGCGTAGTTGAACTCTTCCAAGAGTGAATCATAGCTATACTCTCTTATGGGGTAAGAACCATGTTTTTTTTAAATAAAGAAATTTCAGAAACTTTTTCTGTACAGCTTCAATACAATATATATATTTTCCCTGACAAGGATTCCATATGGAGCTACAATATTCCAGTTTGCTTCTGACCAATGAATAATATATAGAGCTAATCGCCTCTAATGATGAGAATTCTTTGCTATTACGCATAACAAATCCTAACATTTTCATTGCACGGGATGTTATTTCTTCGATATGTGACGAGAACGTTAGTTTTTCATCAAAGATAATACCCAGATCTCTCGATTCGGTAATTCTTGCCAATGTTATATTATCCAATTTGTATTTATATATTTGTACTGAGGATTTTCTTGCAAAAGTCATTATTTTACATTTTCTATGTTTAATGATAGTTCATTTTTCTGACACCAATCATGTAACTCAGTAATATCGTTTTGTAATGATATACAGTCAGAGTAGTTTTCAATCTCCCTGAAAATTTTCATATCATCAGCAAAAAGTAGTTTTTTAGAGTTGATATTATCAGAAATGTTATTAACAAACAGAAGAAATAATAGTGGACCCAAGTTTGAACCTTGAGGAACCCCAGAAGTTGCATTAAAAATAAACGATTTAATTCCTTCGTATCCTACAAATAATTGTCTTTCACTAAGATATGATTTCAGCAGATATTGAAGGCTACTCGAAATGTCAAAGCTTGATAATTTCATGAGCAACTGATGATGTGAAACCCGATCAAATGCTATGCTGAAGTTCTTATACACCACATCAACTTGTTTACGTTGGTCCAGTTTGTCAGAAACATATTGTGTGAAAATACAAAGATTTGATGCAGTGCCACGACACTTCACAAAACCATGTTGAAATTCGGAAATTGTGTTTTTTACATGCTTATAAATGATGTCTGATAAAATAATTTAAACTAATTTCGAGTACACTGATATTATTGTAATCGGTCTATAATTTACTATTTCCGTATTCTTGCCGGTTTTAAAGATAGGGCATACTCTCGACAGCTTCCATATATTCGGAAAGTAACTATTTTTCAGCATGAGGTTGTAAATGATACAAAGAGGCTTCGCAAAAAGAGCAATATGATTCTTAACAAGTTTGACTGGAATGTCATCTGGTCCAACTGTCAATTTATTTTTCAACTTATTGGAAGCCGAAATGATGTCATTTTCCGAGATTTCACTAAGATGTAAGTAATCGCTGATGTTGAGACATTCTCCATTACTCCAGTTTGAATTTTTTGGATTATTATTAGAAATATACACGCTTTGAAAGTTCGTTGCAAATGCATTAACTATAGCGTTAGGTGATGACAATATTTGATCATTAAAATACATATGTCCGGGAATTCGAGATTTATCATTCATTGAGTTCACATAGCTCCAAAAACTGGGGGATTTTTTTTCAGGTTTTGTTCGGAGTTCGCAATGAAACGTTTATATGAAATATCTATATCGCGTTTAACTGAATGCCTCATCTCTCTGAACTTTTCACGATAAAAAAGTAGTTTATGATGCCTATACATTTTCAGGTAGTGATTTTTTACTTTCAGTTTGCGAATTAGATCTTTTGAATACCAGGTAGGGTACTTGCGTGAGCAGCATTTTTTCATGGGTACACACTTTTTTATTATATTTTGTATGACTTCGTTAAACCGTTCGCATCTTTGATCGACGCCATTCAGGTTGCTGAAGTGTTGATTCCAATCAACTCCTCCGAGTAATCTGCAAAGTTTAATGGAAGAAGAAAATTTTTTTCCTGTTGGCCCTGGTGAAGTTTGTACTATAAGTTCTGGATGATGGCGATCAATCGGAACTAGTGGGTCGTCATCAGTAAGTACTTTGCAATTGTTTTCGTTACTAGCAATTATCAAATCGAGAAGTCTGTCACTATAATTTTTAACTCTATTAATTTGATACATATCGCAGAAGCTCAGAAAGTTATTGAAACGTAATATCAAATTGGTTTGAATTATTCAATTATAAAATTCTATTTGCAAATGACAACCCAGTTCAATGTATCATTATTTAATCTGCACTGACAGCAAACAAGCCCTATTAGCCTTGAAAAGACAACGTATAACCTCGGGGCTAGTACTAGAGTGTCACCAAGATTTAGCCAAAGCCTCGAGATAATAACATTATCCTGAGGTGGGTTGAAGGGCACGACAGGAGTAAAGGTAATCGCATTGCCGACTCTTTAGCCAAGAAAGCGGCTGGACTAAGAATTTTGGGACCCAGTGGCACCTACGGCCTGATAACTTCGACAATTGCGGAACTAGCCAAATGTTACACCCATGCTCAATCCTTAAAGAGATGGGATGGAATGAAAGGATGCAATCTTGCCAGGACCAGGAAAAATTTACGCTTAACTGTGGGATTTCTGACTGGCCACTGTCCAATTAGGAAGTCACCTGCAATTCCCACCCAAAAGTTTAACTAGAACTGATGTTGAAAGCGATCTTCAAGCACCTCATGTGGATTTTATTCAGCCCAAACATGGTTATTGTGAAAATTCCTTATGGTATTTCTTGAGAAACTGCTATCATCGCGTTACGCCCAGCAAATTGAATGTCCGCTGCCGTTTGTAGTGATCGGAATTGTTGTTGATAGGTACCAACGGCATTGTTACATCTTTTATCACTTGGTAGGTCCAGTGTAGAACGCTATACTTTCATTTTGGTTACGTTAATTGCTATTATCGAAATTCTTTTTCGCCCCGTATCTTCGAAACAAAGTGCGCTGTCAAAAATCATCAAAGGACAAACTATCCTTAGGATGGTCCAAGGAATAGCCCCTTAATTTTTTGCTGCATGTTCAATAAACACCCTGTATCTATGGTATAATGCTTACGAAAAATCACTAGCTCTATGAAACTTATATTATCATAGTAATATCGAATAATATTTGATACAAAAAACTCCCGTAAGCTATAGGAAGCTTCAATTTAATTGTCAGTGCTATTTATTTTCATTTTTGTGATAATTTATATATAAGAAGGGAATGTTTTATGGTTGCGAAATCATACCACTCTCTGTAAGATATACCCACAAACACTGTTCATATTGCTCATTTACTTATGACGTACCTAAATCAACAAAATGACCCCAAAACTTGATGAAAAAGTTTGTGGATTTAGGCGTAATATAAAGTCTTTGCCACGTTATTGTTTGTATTTAATATGATAATTTTGATAGCAAACATAAATCTGCACTAACTAGGTGAGACTTTTAAAGTCATTGGTGACTTCCAAAAAAATTTGAATTGATTGACGTATTCATTGACTCGGCATTCACAATTATTTCAATAATTTTGCTCGTTTCATAAGGGCTGAAAAATTTGCTCTGCATTTTAAACACTTTCAGAAAAATTTTATTTGCAGTGAACCAGGTCATTATAACATTCATCATTCTTTGTTATAAATCAAGTAGTGATTTTATTTTCAAGATACTGAGAATTAATCTGGGATTAACGGAAAAACAGATTTCAAACAGATTTTTTAAACAGATCATCGACAAAAAAAGATGATACATTACATACATATAATCGACATAGATGTGAAATAAATGTAAGGTCTGCTATGTCTGAGTGCAGTGTCACTATACGATTATTGTAAATACTTTAAATTTCCACTTGCAATCTTTTTTGCTCCATATAAGTTTCAAACCATTTCAATGAGAAACCTTGTATGACATAAAAATCAAGTTTAGTCAAGAGAATAATACAATGATCTACCAGATCAAATGTCTTAGGTCACAAAATATTGCCAGGGATTGACAGTCAACTTTGAATAAGTCAGCAGTCGATCATGTCGATTAATAATCAATATAATACAAGGTCACAATACATGGAATAACATCGATGACTTTTGTAACTGAAATTTCTGTACTAAGAAATTGAATTTGTCAGATAAAAAAAATCCAATAGTGAATAACGATTACTTTGCTATAAATGATCCAGTTTCATCAAATGGAGAGAGGACTGGAAATGAATGAGTATAAACAATATCATCACGTCACAAAGTGACAACTGAGCAAACTACCCGCCACTGACAAAACCGACACAGCGTGGTTGACGTCACTGGAGATGCTTTGCTTGGATTCACGCGAGCATCAACGTAGGCCCATATAAAGCCATCGAAAAGAGATATTCTTGGAACACAATCGAGAATGATCAAGATTTCACGAACGAAGTATTGAATCAGGTATAGGAGGACAGTGTTTGGAGTAGTCAGTTTTAGTTTCAAACCAGAGCCCAAACATAACATATTCATGATTCAACATCAATCATCATTGCTTCGACCTGCCATATGCCTCGTCAGTGGTGCCACAAGCGTGCTACTGTCGTGGTGCTAGGCTGAATCAGAAATGCGTTGCAGGACTAAACTGTATTTAAAAAAGATGCCTGAACAAGTGAGGTCGATTTCATCTTTCCATACAAAGACGCCATCTATGGGATCGACAGAGAACTCGATCCCCGAATATAAAAGGTATACGAGGATCTCCAAGGCGGTCTGAAACCCATTTGTCTCTCTGACAAAAACTCAGCTACAAGGGTAAGGGAGTTGGGCTCCAATCTGATAAAAACGAAGAGAGCACGAAACCAAGGCGGTCAGTTGCAAAGCCAAGCTTTAACATCGACCATTGACGCGATTCGTCCTGTGTCTTTCACTGAAGTTTTCAATGCATGGTAACTAGTTGAAAACTAGAGCTCAAATGCAACGAATTTATAACAAAAACCAGATAGCGCTGTTTTGACTCCCCTTAGGTTCGATCATTGGGGCTAGGCCTAATTAGTTTGAACTATTTGCCTTGCAGTGAAAGACAGAGGACAAATCTCGTCATTGCAAACGACCGCTCTGGAGAGCCTTGTTTATCTTTGACATTCCATATTTGAGTTGGTCAGTTTTGAATCAGTGCGATTATTGAGTATTGAGTTTATTCAGTGTGATTTATGTGTTCAAATGAATATATTTATTTTTAACAGGTGCACCACTTGATTATGTGTTCGATAATAAACCATGCCAGCACAGTTCTAGACAGTAATCATTATTATAAATAGTGGAATATATCACTTTTTTTCCTATCGTTCTTCATCTTCATCCACTGGCATATTTTTTCAAAACATATTATAATTGAATGATAGACAACAATACTTACGAATCTCCTATTAACAAAACTTTATTTGGGTCAGTAATTTCAAATTTTTCCTTAACAAATTCAACATAATGTGAAGATGGCTTTGCTACGTTGATAGGTTTTCTTCCGCTAATATCTACAATGGCATTCAAAAAGTATTGATTACCTGAAATAGAAACTTTTTCTCAACACTCGCCAGAAATATTTTTCTCGTAGTGAAAATTCTAGGGTAAAGATGGCAACACCTGGTTAACAGAAATGAGAAACATCGAATATGTATGTAGTCACCAACAGGAATCAACTGCACATTTGAGGTTTCAGTTAGAATATCTAGCAGTCCTAGGAATCAACAGACATTCTAACATGATCATGTAGGCAGCTATAGCTAGCTGCTTGACTTTCGGGTCCTGAATATACATTCTCCAAAATATCAACAGGTGTGTTTGATTGATTGAAAAAACTCTAGGATATAGCAGCCATGAAGTCATCAACAGAAGCCAGCTGCACTTGGTGGTTTCGGTCAGATCGCCACGGGTTAGGGACATCACTAGAGTAACCAGGGAGTCAGCTTCAGCTAGCTGAAGTCCAGTTCATGATTCTTTTGTGAGTATATCTGACATGAATCAAAAACAACAGAGAAAATTCATGTATAGGCAAAAACGTGTTTCTGGAATATTAGCTATCATAATCATGAGCCAGAAACAGGTATCAACACGTGTCTGAGGTTTGCGCATCTTCGGAGTGAAATGTCCATGAATTTTCCCTGTTATTTATATCAGATATACTAACTTATCCATCACCTGTGCCGACTTCACTGATGTCTCTAACCCGAGACTCTAACAGACTCCGTCTGCTTTATCCATGAATTTTTCTCGTTTTTAATTCATATCGCACTCACTAAATCATCATTTGTCTTCAATAAACTGGATATTTACTGATAATGGCAAATATTTCAGATAGAAGTGGCAAATTAGAAATATTGTAGGCAAATATATGTTATCTCAATTATACAGGTAAACGTTATAAACGACTCTTTGTAAAAAAACTATTTTATGTCACATAATCAACTAAATTATTTGATATTGAATAAATAGCATGAATTCATTCTAGATGAATATTTCATTTCGATAATTTTTTTCCGTGTAATCATCAATTAATTCAACCAATCGCACCCGTACTTTTTCTCAGTTGTTGGGAAATTCGAAGGACTGTATCATTTTACGCCTGAAGTTTCGTCTATGACTGCGGCAGACATTATCAAAGGTAATGACGAATTGTTGGAATTGTCCTCAAAGCAGATACAACAGTATAGTTTTGAGTCATCGGTTTCATTCCATTGGTCATGGGTAAGGCTTTGTTTCTATTGGTTGAATCAAATAACCTGATAACAGCAGCAATTAACAGCAGGTAGCCAGCTTCCATTATTGTTCATTGTTTCTGTGTCTGAATTTCAGTCGTATTCCTATAATAGTTACTCTGATTTCTATCGATTTCGAATCAGTTAACGTGGGTACCTTTTCTAAGGTACCTACCTGATTCGTCGTCATGCTCAGGCAACCATTTTTGTTCTGTTTCGAAAGCCGGGATATTACATTACACTTCGGGGTTTCAATGTAGATCGATTTTAAGACACATTGTTCGATTTTTACAAAAAAAGTTTGTTATCACATAATTTAACGGGCTGCCTATTGCTATGCAATACTTTTGTGTATAGCAAACCCTGTCCCCCTGGAAATATGTCGATGATAAGCAATGAGCGAACATAGCGGTTGAGTCTGCTGGGATTACGTCGTTGATCAGCTGATTAGTGTTGTTATAAATCATGCCCTTAAGAAAATAACGCCGGCCGCCACTGGTACCCATAAACCAATTGTGACGTAGCTAGGAGCGCGCGAATGTTCGATGTTCGCTGTCAAATTATAGATGAAGTTTTATAAATTGGTTAAGGCTTTCGCGGCCAAGATTTTCAGTGATTCATCTGTGAATTATGAAGGTGAATAAACCTCTGAAGAAGCCAGCCACTCGTGCTGGTGAAACGTTAGAATGCAGTTACAAACTACGAAGGCTTTCAAACCCGAATGAAGATAGTAACACAGTTGAATTATTAGTTGAAGTGTTTGTTGTATTCAGACTGAAATAAAGTTAAGTTTATTTATTCATCAGTATAGTAAATTATTGGGGAAAACGTAACAGTGTCTTTAACCGCAATCATTATACAGACGGAAATCATATCGATGAAACTCATTAAAGTATCTCCTAGAGCTAATCTCAAATTTCTTATGTCTCGAGTCTTCAGTTTGTTTTCCGTGAGAGGCTGCGATGAGGTCGTTAGATGTTTAGTCAGCTGATAACTAGGTGAATCTATCGCATTCACGATAGGTCTCGATGGCACATCCTCTTTTTGATTTTCGACAGACCATATAGATAAGATTATTCGTTTTTCACAATTTACCAATGGTTGGATCCAGATTGAGTTTCCTGTACGTACCTGGATGAGTTGGAAATTTCCTCCTTGTATTCAAACTCAAAAGTGAAATGTCATGAAGTAATTCGGTATGATTTTTTTCTCATTTTATTTTTCTCTGATGTTTTTTTTATTTATCTTTATTATTTCATTATACTTTATTTTTTAATTGTTTGTCAATAATTGACATTTTATTAGTGTTCAACCCATTATTAATTCATTTCTATTTCTGGTCACAGTAAATTGTTCAGAGATTAACTTTCTCACAATTTTTAAAATTCAATTTGCAAATTTTTTTTAATATTACTTTTTTTAACTAACCGAATGTTTCACTTTGTTCATTTCGAATATTTTCAATTCAAACATTCAATTCAATTTTGTTTCATTTGTTCTTTCATAGATTTGTTTCCGCCGTATTGAGAATATATTGCCATTGTTAATTTTTCAGATTTTCTAGAGGTAAAATTGTCTTTACTATTATTGTCATTTGTGTCCTATCTCTCAGGTCCTACGCTTCGATAGATTGAAAGTGGTTTTTTGGATAGTTGAGATTGAAAAAGAGAAAGAAAGGTTTTGTTCGTGACCAGGATAGAGTGGACTAATAGTGAACAATTTCTCACGTTATTTAACTATAATAATTGTTAGATTATCATAGAATCAGTGCTGTGTGTATTTACACTCCTATTTCCCTTCCCAAGCTAAATTTATCATTTCCTTGGAGTGTAAAACCAGAAGATTTTGGAGAATTCCTCTGTCTGAAAACAGCTGAGTGACAAAATCGTTAACAGAACTGATTTTCCATACAGTCCATTTTATTCACACCAAGATTTCGAACACGTTTTCACCATTTTTAGATGATGGAACGTAAAGACACGCCTGAAGAAGCCATTGTATGGCGAAACACGTGTTGCGTTTTTGTAAAATTGTTTAGTGAAAATGTAACAATAAAGTGCTTTTTGAATATATTAGTTATGAATTTTCATCAAGTATCGGCCAATTCCATCATATATAGATAATGGAAGTCCGAATTTGTAACATTCCCCGAGTGGGTAATCTCTCTTTTCGATTTTTGTCAGGCCATATATGTAAGATGATCAGTTTTTCTCGAAATACCGATGGTCGCATCCAGATTGAGTTTTCTATACCTGGAGATTCCTACCTTGTAATCCCTGGTATTCATGACAACAGTAACTTTTTCTTTGTCAGCAGGCAATTGTCATTGCAGATATCCTGCTCAGCAATGCCGTTCGGCAAAGAATGGATCCTTGATTCGACATTCGCAATGCATTTTTCAAAGAATGTTATGAACCGGATCGAATGAGTTGTGGAGAAACACAACGTGAAATCGATATTGAGGAGAAGAAAAACCTTCAGAGGACTCCAGATGGCATTGAAAACCGGATCCCTGGAAGCTGTGGATCACTCTACATTGGAACCCTAGAGAAAAGTGTAAGTACCCAGCTCATTCAACTCACTTGGTTACCTTCCAAGACTATATAGGGAGACAATAGAAATTCAGAACTGCTGAGACAATTTTAATCGAAAGAAACAAGGAATTACCATCGGTTAAATCTGGCACTTGCACTCAATTGTAGCAGTCAATTGTGATCAGGTCACTAGATTCAATGGATGGAAACGAAACGACGTCCACCACCTAATGAATATTATAGTATCTGCTATGTCTCATCGCCATTGATAGTGTTTACTGCGATTGCAGACGAAACGTCAGGCATAAAAAGCAGCTAATTATGGCCAACAAACCCAAAAAATAGCCTTGTCACAGTTGATTTCTGTCGGAAAAGTTAACACTCTATGATCAAACTAAATGATTTTCATTCCAACTTACCGATCATTGGTCCTAAAGGTCCTATATGTACTAGTCTATCACTAGCAGCAACGATGAACAGACAATCTTTCCTCTTCAAAAAGGTCAACATTTTCTGTATTTTTATGAGGGTAAGATTCACATCATAATTGAAAATTACTGCTCCGACATTTTCATCATCTTTAATAGCTTCCAATACGCCTGTAATTGATTCTTCAACGTCTTGGGGCTACAAATAACAAATAAAAAAAGAATCTCTTAAGTGTATACGACTTTCAGCGTTTTTCCAATTTGTATAGAAAGAGCATGTTGAATAATTTTCATCGAATCTTAGATGAGAATGAATGTAATTATACAATCGGAAGTTGAGCAAGGCGCAGTTATTCAAATTATTTGATATTGATACTCCTGAAGTTCCAGATATATTACTTTTTCTGACCTTGATTGAATTTGAATATTTTGACTATTTTCAATTCAAACACTCAATTAAATTTTGTTTTATTTGTCCTTTTATAGACTTGGAACTGGGACATGTTCACACTATTTTTAAATAATGGAACGTAAAGATACGCCTGAAAAAGCCTGGTATTCAACAACACTGGCTTTTTCTTTGTCAGTAGGCAATTTCATTTTTTCCGTTTTGAATTGGCTTTAAATGGTTTTGCGTGTATCAGAATCTCGAAGTGTTATTGCAGATATCCTCAGCAGTGTCGTTCGGCAAAGAATTGCTTTTTATGACCTTGATTGAGATTTACATCATACTTTTTATGCTCAGACTACTTGTAATGTGGAATGAGAAAAAAGGGGTTTTCCAGAGATATTCCACGTCAAATATCCTCTCTTGAACTCAAAATAATCTGCCAAACCAATTGTTTTTCCAAAGTTTCGGAAAATAGAAAAGAGGTGGAAATACAGATTAATGTTGATTACTGTGAAGCTGAAATAGTACATCACTGTTATTAGCATCAGTTCGTCAATACTTTTGCTAACGACGCATGTGCGGCTTTACCTATCGAAAAAAAAGCACTCCACAAGTGGCTTGAATCATTCAGTTTTGTTACCGACATCGAAGGGATAATAATCGAATAATAATTGAGTCAGTTGTTATTGGAATACATATTAAAGTTCTCCCGATCATAATTCTACAATATCGAATGAAGTTGTAAATCAATATAAGTATAGCCGAAGTAAACGATATTGTGCACTTCGAAAGTTGTCGGCACTTTCAAAGGCCAAAAAAAACCAATACATAGAAATTGACCGGTAGCAAACTAGTCCACGTGGACTGTAGACTTGGCGGTTCGTATTGGATAATTTTTACTAATCAAGTTTTATACTTGCCTGAAGAGTTCAAATTAAATTTGAAGTCATGTTACGGTGACAAATAGAAATCGGGGAATGCGGCCTTGGTTATCGCCGCCGTGTTCAGTTCAGGAACTGAACACAGCGTGTTCAGTGTTGAAAATCGATATTTGTGCACTTATAATTACTTAAAATTTTTGTTATCTGTTTAAAATATGGCGTTCTTGGACTAGTAGTAATAACGAGTGTGATAACAACGCAGACTTTTTCAAGTGTAGTGATTCCAATAGCGATAGTGAACAATGCGAAAAAGAGATACCACTGAATAAGATTCGGAAGAATTTCAATATTGAATCACAGAGAGTATGTTTCAATGTATATAAGGACCTATGTATAATATGTATAACATCTAAGTTGATACGCAGATAAAGTACACAGGATTGAATTTCAGTTACTTGCTCTGCACTGGGAAGCTTTAGAATACCCCTGCTATGTGGTGTCTCCCGTGGAGGTGAGTATCTACCTAAATTACGGCCTCATCCCGAGCTGTGTGAATACGTGCCAAAAGAATGTATGACCCACTCAGTGCCATTAACGGAACCTCCCAAATATCAGATATCTGCCGTGATGTACTTCTTTTCTCTATCCTTTTATGGAGCCTTAGTTATCAAAGAATCCTACCATGAATCTTCAGAAGAGATGAACGTGAAGTAAACAACCACAACTGCCCTCCTTGTAATATCGGATCAAGAGCAAAAGCCTCTTAGTTCTCCAATTTCGGAACCTATTTACAAACCTAGGTACAGCCTGAAAGTGACTTTTTGCCTTCTCAAATTCGGGATATCTTATAAATCCATCTTGAAATAAATTTTTGGCTGACTTATAGATGCCCTCATATAAGAAGGTTGCAAAAAGATGAGAATCTTGCATCTTGAAAAACTTCAATATGAATCAATCAGCTGGGATCTCTATAGTCATTATGGTTATAGAGGATACTCTAGAAGAGATTTCGATACGATTCCTGAGTTATACAAACTGGTCTGGATAGTTACAGGTCACCTGAGAGACCTGATTCACAAGTTGTACATTTGTGTTGCCCAACTACCTAACGACAGTAGTCGCAGACTAACTGCCAGGCAGATCCTCACCATTCTCAGGAAAATGTACCATGTCCTATCAACCTTACAGTCGATTATTCTTCACAAGGAAATTTCAGGCCCTAATAGCAGGACACATATTTTGTATTTGCCTCACCGCAAACAAAATTAGGTTTAGCAGATCTTGCCAGCAAACTCTAAAGATAACTCACCAAATAAAGCCATCAGCTTCGTTGGGAAGCTAGATTTTTCTGGTCGAATTTAAATAAGTTTTACCCACAATAAACCCTCGTGGATTGCACTGGTGTATCAAATAGACCCACTCATTTTGGACCTACCTTATCAAAATCAAATCAACACCTTATCTACATGCCATGCCAAATCTAGCTCTACCAGTACTTACAAGATCAGCAGTTAACCTGAAACCTGAAGCCCAAAGTTCATCTTTGAAATCCTGTGTTCCCACTGCGAAAATTTCTGATTGAAAATTCAACTTTTTCAAATAAGAAATTGCGGGTAGAATAGGATTTGCTATTTCGTCAGCTTCTATTTGCAAGCCAAGACTTTTCGATTTTCTAGATAGACTTTTCTCACCAGTGGTACCATTATTCGTGACGTAGCTGACTTTTTTCTTCAGGAGTTTGAGTGAATTTATACAGTCAATCGCACCAGGAAGTGGCCTATATGCTGTCCAAATGACACCTAAAAATAATTAAACATTTCAATCATCAGCTGACTTACTCAATTTGAATAATAAATGAATTCAAAGGAAATGAATGAATGCAAATATTTGTGTATTTATTTTAAATGTTGAAGAATGCTATAATTAATAACCAATTTTTGCTCACGAGATCATATTGTTACTCATTTTATTGGACGCTGTCAAATAAATACTAACTGTTCATATGTATCTTTTGTTGATTCCTTGAATCACCATCTTAGAACCTGACTTTTTCTCCAATATTCGCGAAAGCCTTCCCTAGAAAATATCAGATTTTTTCATGGATGAACCCATCGTCCAGTTTCTGGACCAACACGTCAAAAAAAATTATATGACAATAAAGCTCATCTTTTAGGTTATGTCACGTGACATTCCAAAGTGCAGAATGATATTTCCTTAGGATATAACAATTTAGATTTCCTTAACGAACGAATGAAATTATTTTATGAATATTAACAGTTGAAACACTGAATGTGACATAAATAAGAAGGCCATCTGTTGATCTTTTCTTCTGGAACTCATATTGACGATCGTTTGAGTTGTTGAAGCGTTACTCACTTTGGAAAATGTGTTGATTGCCAGCTTTTCTTATCATATTCCATATATCACTCATAGTAAAACAAGGACTGCTGAAGCTGAGTCCAACGATAACAGGGGACTTAGGACCTCTTAAACTTCGAGGTGAATAGATACATCTGTCGTGAAAGGCCTAATATCCCAAATATCTCAGGCTGAGTTGCAAACAACATCTACAAAAAGTGAAAACAAAGATGATTATACCCATGATAACATATTATACATCTGTGGCGTTGTGGCCAAAGATGAAACAGACTTCAGGGATTAACAGGGATAGTGAAAATCCGTCCAATTCTTGCATGGAAGAAGCAAGGGTGGGTTTTTTTAGATTGGGATTCACGTGCGATCAATCGAAATGGAAATTTGGGAATATATGGAGAAATAAACGTCAAACATGTTTTTGGACAACATGACACCGAAAAATATGTTCGACATACACTTCACCCTTGAAATGTGGAAAATGAAAACTCATTCCGAGGCAATGCTCGACAGAAACAACTGGTTATAAGACGATTCAAAACTGAACATTGGACGCGGTGGAAGTTATTGTGCGAGAAAAATATTCATATCACATACCAGCTCCAGCTGTAATTGAGGCACTGATAAACCAAAAAGTGACATCGACACTGTTCTGGGAATGACATGAAGAATTGAGAACAGACAGAAATATATTGATTCTGAACTGGGTACAAAGACGCCCAGGTATCACAAAAATGCTGATGAGGCCCTCATCGAGGGCCAGAACCAGCTATGTGACTACCACGATCTTTGATACGGAACTATATACGGAAGTGAGTCTCTGTCCACTGAAAGGACACTTGAATAAAATACGGCTGTACAACGGAGACCTTCGCTACAGCAACAAAGGACAGAGAGGCACTGGTACAGCAGACAAACAATATGACAATCAGCTGGAAAGGGATCTTATAGTTCTCTGGGAGATTGGCGAATCATGTATTGCTTATCAATATAACGACTGGTCTGAAGCTATGATCATCCACAAGGAAGAACTCTGGTTCAAGAATAAATTCAGAGAAGCTACATATATGTTAACTAACGAAACCTCTTTCCAAGCGGGAGAAGAGTGCTCGGGGAAAGGTAAGAGCGTCCAAATGACCTATAAATAGTTTCGATTATCAGAAGTAGTCCTGTTATTACCCGAAGACGATTGTTAATACTTAAAAACTGAAAAGTAATTTGGTTTGATTTTTTTCCTATTTTATTTCTTTCTGATGTTTTTTATCATTTATCTTCTCTCTTTCGCTAGGTTATCTTGGCTATTGTTTCCGTACGGCGCATTTAGCCAGATCATTTATCTTAATTATTCTATTTTACTTAATTATTCACAGTTCAATTGTTTTCAATTGTTTGACATTTCACTCGCAAAAAGTTTATTCGTAATTCCTAAATTGGCAGTTTTCTCTTTTCATTCTGGAGTTTTTGTCCCATTGTTGATACTCAAAATTTTTTCAATGTGACAACTTGTTCGCAACTTTTGTTGAACCAATAATAGGGCACCTTAGATTGTTTTTTCTGTTTTTTCTCATTTTGATTTTATTTTTGAAATTGTGATTATTTGCATGAATCGTCTTGTTTTTTTCATATCTTTTTTCAACTCAAATTAACTTGTTCAATGACTTCAGTTCATTACAAATAAAAAACTCAACAGTTTGATCAGTATTCATTGGGCAACTCTGAACAGATGACTAATAATTTTCAGTATTACTTACCATCCATGTCTGTGAGAACATGATTGAATGATTTGATGAAACTTATTTGTTCTTCTCTACAAACACTTGCCAAATTCTTCATAGCTGTTTTCAATGAATCACGTTTAACGCTTGGCGACTACTGCTGACAATATCGAACTGAATAGGAAACTTATCACACACCTAACTGAATGATAACCGCAATCGATGTATCATTCAAGAGTCATATCCGCAACATTTTGAGTTTTCGAATAACAAATCTGATTATCATTAACACTGGAGTTGAGTCAGTTGTTTATTAAGTCCACGAAGCCTATCGCTTTTATGAACACCAATTATTTTGGAAAACACAAATTTTGGAAATACTTGACAACTATTGTTTTGAATGAATTCAGCGACTAACAAATATAATTTTACTTGTCTATCCGGAATTGGACTCACATTCGTTTTGAACCGAACAGAGATAATCTCTTGTAGCCACTGAAGTGTTACACATAGTATATAAAGGTTGTGTCAAGAGTTTTACAGAAAAAGCGTTTTACCGCTGTATTTGCTGTATTTTGGTTGCCTCGCCTTTGAATATTCCATTATTCTTTCGGTTTGAAGAAAATATTAATTGATATTATCTTTTTCATTATCTAGACAGTTTGGCATGCGTTCGAACTATTTATCAGAACCTATCTTTTACTCTGCTTAATATATCTCGAAAATATGCAATTTGAAAACATCAACAGCTTTTTCTGAAGACGAAAATCATTGTCTACGCAATTTATTCTGACTTATGGAAACGCACAGTAGTCATTGGATGACATATCAGTACTGTACGGCGGATGACCCAACAATCCAATGTTTGGCGTGTTCAAATAGTCGGTCGTAGATTGATCCAACCCTTGTCAGTTTAATTATTTCACTGAAAAGTTCTGTAGATAAACAAATAGTTGCATAGCATTCATAATAAATCATTTTACATTACTCTAGAAGTATCATTGCCACATGACCAGTTTTTCCGAAAAATCATGTTTTTTTTTTTTTCGAAATGCTTCGTAAGGGATGATCTTTTTTTGAATGTTCCACATCTTGAAATACTGAAACAGTTGACTACTATTTTTACTTTCCGCTATTATATTGATTGAGTATTTGATTGCACCAATCGACACGAGCATCTTTTGAACTTTTGGTGGGAGGTGGTGACAGGTTGGAGGCCATTGCAGTACAAGTATACCAAGTGGTAGAATGTTACTTCTGAAGTTGGAGGGAGTACGATAAGTATTGAGTGGTTTTGAACTGCAATTCCTGTAGGTACACGTTCTTATCTCTTCCAGATAGTGCCGCCTCACTCTCTGAATGTCCTTAGTTAAAGTTGGGGTTCTTCATCAAGGTGTTCCGACTTTCCTAGTTTGAATATGGTTGACTTGGTGTAGCAGCCACTCATCACCTGTATGAACAAACTGTTATCAGCAGTTATCCTGTCTGAAGTAGTATGAGAGTATAAGGTTGACACCTGAGTTTTTCCTTATCCAGGTTCTAGAAAATGAAAGTAAGATGTTGCTGAAATACTCATCAATACCAGGTGCGTTCCACAGCCAGTGTCATTTTGGTGTCAATACCATGTCAATGGAGCGGCATCTCTCATTGTCATTTGCCAGGAAGGCTTCCCGGACATCCTGCTATTTGTGAACTGCACTTCAACTTATGAAGACACAGGACTCGATGTGAGGTGGTCACTCTAACAACGAACACTGTTTTCAACTTTTCACGATATAATACGAATTCAAACAACAATCAAATTTGAAAATTAAAATAATATTTTATAGTGATTGATATCCTAGAGCAGGGGTGTCCAACTTGCAATGCCTCAAGGGCCAAAACTAAAACCTTTGATGTTGTCGCGGGCCATATAATAATTTTGTAACAAGTAATAACAAAATAAAGTGAGGTATAAAAATAATTAAAACAAAAAAGAGTATTATTTCTTTTATTGCTCAACAAATACATTTTTTGATAAACGGAAAATTTATTGATAACACTTTTTAATAATGAAGACAAACATTGCAAAAGCAACGAAAAAGATGTATCAATTAGTGTGAGGACTGTGGTCGATCGGCTTCATCCACCAATGAGGAAATGTCCACCTCCAGTTCAGTTGTAGACAGTCTCATAAGATGAAGTAAGGAAAAATCGGTTAGGTTGCTTCTGTTTTTGTTTTTAATGTATTTCATGGAGGAAAAGGCACTTTCACATGTATATGTGCTTCCGAACATTGACGTCATTTTCAGTCCAAAATCTCGCAGGTTTGGGAATTTCTCCTTTGGCAGTAATTTGAAAAATTCAGGTCCCTTTTCTTGTTTGGTGATTAGGTACATGTCTGCTTGAAGATCACATAACTCAAGCTGTAAGTTGGGTGGTTGATCATCAATGGTTGCTCCAAGAGGGTTATTATAAAGTAGTACACTGCTTTTAAGACTTTCAATTTCTTCAAATCTTGTATTGAATTCATCAATAACTTGTTCAATTTGTGAAATGCAGGATGAAAACTCAATATTTTCCTCACCGTTGAATTCTTCTGCTATTTGCAGACAGCTAGGGAAGTGTGTCAGGTTGTTCTTTTCCAAAGCACGTTTAAACACGTTCAGCTTATCCCGGAATCCGTTTATCATTCCGATCAAATCTGAAACCGTCTGGTTTCTTCCTTGGAGACTCAAGTTTAACTTGTTAAGATGATTAGTCAGATCTGTTATAAATGCTAACTGTCTTAAGAATTCTGGATCCTTAAACTTCTCTTCCAGTTCAGTTGTGTCAGATGAAACGTATTTGTTGAGGAATGCAGGGATTTCCTTTCTTATGGCAAAAAATCGTTCCATGCACTTTCCTGCACTCAGCCACCTTACATGGTTGTACATTAGCAAGTCTCCATACTCAGCCTCTGTTTCCACTAAAAACTGCTTAAGTTGCCTGTGTAAAAGAGATCGATTTCCACCTCTAATCATATTTATAATCTTAATCACGGTTTGGAAAACTTGATCTTCCTTGACTGATTTTCCACATAAAGCTCCCTGATGTATAATACAATGAATTGTTGGGCAAGTGACACCATTCTCTCGAAGCAGACCCACTAATCCAATTTTTTTACCTGTCATTGATGGGGCCCCATCTGTTGCTATGGCTGAACATTTATCAAAGCCTCCAATTCTGTCAACTGTTTTCTTCACAGCCTCATAGATGTCTTTTCCTTTTGTTGTTCCATAAAGAGGACAAATATCAAATAACTCCTCTTTACTGGTAAAATCATCAAAAGTAGTGCGCACAAATATTAACAGCTGACTAATATCGGTTTGATCAGTGCTTTCATCCAAACAAAGTGAGAAATATGAACTTTTCTTAACCAGGCTAAGCATAGATTTTTCTACTTGCTCACCCATAGCAACAATCCTTCTTTGTATGGTTTGATGTGAAAGTGGCACTGATTCAAATTTCTCCGCCATTTTAGAATCACCGAAAGCTTTGGCCATTTCAACAGCACATTTTTTTATCAAATTGCCATCAGTGAAAGGTTTTTTTGCCTTTGCCAGCTCAAGCGACACGGCATAAGATGCATGCAAAGAATGCGTTTGAGAGTGTAATATTTTACTGAACATACCAGTTTGCTGTTTAAGCTTTTTCTTCAAATCTGCAACTAGGGCACGCCGACTTTCATTTGTGTACGTAGCATACTTATTTTCATGCACTGTTGTGTAATGTCTTCTCACATTATATTCTTTAGGCACTGAAACTACATTCATGCACACTAAGCACTGCAACTTTCCATTATTGTTAGCAATCAAGTAATCACTCTCCCAACTTTCTTTGTAAATTCTGTTCTCACTATCAATTTTCCGTTTTATTGGTTTTACACTCATTATTGTATAAGAGGAATCTAAACAAAGAATTAATCAAGCACTGTTCACTAGCAACGTAATAGATTAGCCGACTAGAATACGTGTCAGTCGCACGATGGTGCCTGGCGACGGATGGTAAGCAGTGGGAGGTGGGAGGTGTAGCCTGCGTGAACTGTGATGCGCAGTAATCAGTGCAGTTCTCATAGTGGTGGAGGACGATTGTGTTCGTTACACGTCCGCAAAGCGGCACGCGGTACAGTACTTGTGATGTAAAAACACTGCTAAACCATGAAATATAAATTAAAAAATCTTTTTTCACAGTGGCAGCATTTAAAGAAAATATATGCTTTTCGAAAATCTTACGTGGGCCACAACAAATAGCCTCGCGGGCCGGATGCGGCCCGCGGGCCGCCAGTTGGACAACCCTGTCCTAGAGCAAATGGCCTATTTTTGGATGGTTGTACATCAGGAAGAAATGGCCCTGAAATCCCATTTTTGTATCGGATTTTAGTAAATTTTCGATAGTTTGACAGTGACGCATATTTTAGTCAAATTTTCTAATTTTCCGTTAGGTATACCATATACCGGAGTTTTGAAATTAATTGTTACTGAATCGTATTTTTACCATGTAACTTTCTTCATAACTCATTACACTTCAGCAGATTCTCTATTGATTCAGCTCATTTTTCAGATTTAATATTTTTATAAAAACACATTTTCACATATCTTGAATACAAATCATGAAATTATAAAACAACAAAAAAAATTAAGCGGCGGCCCGGGGCGACTTCATTAATTCCAGTGGCGCATTTCTTTTTCAGCTGCAAGAAAACTCGGAAAAACTTGCAGCACCACATCATCTGAAGATCTTGATTTGCCAATGTCCTCTCGTTCATAAAACAAAATGTAGGGTGTCTCCATAGGCTCCAATAAATTCGGATTGTGGAAGGTTACATACAAAAAAACAGTAAGAGGATTGAGTCCTTCATAAAAATATGCCTTTTAGATAATGCAAAATTTTTTGTTTCCAAGTATGCATACATGTTAGAAATAATTAGAAAAATTGCAAAAGTACGACGGTATAATGGAACGAAAGCAAAATCAAGTGGCATATTTAATTTTACTTTGTGTTTTCTTGAGATCGGAAAAATATGAGAAGAATAAGAAAGGCTCGAAATATTTTCAATATATACTGCCAGTATGCTCGGTCGGTAGCCAGGCGGTTCGACGTGGGTGCTTTGTTCACTCACGCGAATTGACTGCTGTGTTGGCCGGTAGTCTGAACGATCGATTTTCACTTGCTATCGTCACACCCGTATTAGGAATCACATGTTGAAAGGTAAGACCTCGTAAATCCTTAGCTCGCACAAGTTTAGACTTCTGAGGGTTGTCGTTCGTAGGGCTGCGACAGCTGGTTAACGAAAAAATAGATTTTGAACAGTAGTTAGTTGAAGAGTGTATGATATGATAAGTTTTTCATTTTTGCTGTATTATGTGTCAAAATTCAATTGGAAAGCTGAAAGTATGAAATGTACCTAACAATCTGAATAATTGTGTAACTTGGAAGTGATTGAATTTGATACTTATTGATATTTAAAAAAATATATTAGAACACATTCGTGAAAAAGATTCTAGTGGCCTTGTTTACAGAATCACTTTGTGAAATTTTTGGTATAATGTGCACCTCAACTAATTAGCGAAATTATTCTATGTATTTTGTAATTAACTTCCTCTTTTTAATTTCATTAAACGGACTTATACTGGAAATGCTGGAAACACCTTTTTCATCCTGAATAGTATATATCCACTAGCGACATATTCAGCCCAGAGGTTGTAACAGTCATACATTTTTCTTCAACGATTTACTAAACTAAGACCGACTTTTCGTTCACCACGGAAAGATGGCGCAAAGAATGTATTCTAAGAAGGGCGTAACCTTTATATATAGACTATCTGCGTAAACTCTAGCGGAAGAATCGCGGTCTGGGCGACATCTACGTTTCAATGTGCGAACGCCAAACTCAGTGGAAATACTGTTTATTGAAAACAAAATTCAGAGGACAGTCTATACACAAATAGTCTAATCAACAAGTTCAAAAACATGAAGAATAGAGATAAAGGTCCTAAAAATATGAGCGATAGCTCATTCGATACGGAATCACCTCTAGAAAAA
This sequence comes from Leptinotarsa decemlineata, assembly GCF_025532065.1. Classification (NCBI taxonomy): domain Eukaryota; kingdom Metazoa; phylum Arthropoda; class Insecta; order Coleoptera; family Chrysomelidae; genus Leptinotarsa; species Leptinotarsa decemlineata. The sequence continues at coordinate 1,424,423 of NW_027412533.1, forward strand.
TGTTTTTGAAGGATTTTGGTGCAGGTAAAAAAATTGCAATTGTTATTAACAAAATAAGATTTGAAAAAATGGTATTTAGCATTTAGTAATTATTATTTTAATTTGATGTTGAAAATAGGGTTCCGCGCGGCTGTTACGGCATGAGCGCGCTGCCGCTTAAGAGAGTTTATCAAAAGAAATAATTCTTTTATAACATAAAATGTAATTTCAAAAATTTGAAAAAAAATTGTATCTTCTTAACACTTCAATAAATTGAGTCCCGTAGAGAAAAAAGTTTTATCACCATTTTTCCAAAAGTTATTCACTTGTTAACTAACAAATGTTTTCCCAATCTCCGTTGTCATAAATAATGGGATAAAAGGTAAAAATAATTTGCCTATAAATGTTAAATTTCGTGAAGCCTTTATTATATATATATATATATATATATATATATATATATATATATATATATATATATATATATATATTTGTTTAAAACAATTTGATAAACAATTCATATCCTATGTTAATAACGGCCATTGTTCAATGTGAAAACAGACATAGCTGAATATCAATTGAAAAAAAAATATCAACAATTTTTAGATATTTCATTTTGCAATAGTTATGAAAAATCATAATTACCAAATTAATAACTTTTAATGAACTTTTATCGCAGGATCGTATGAAGTATATACAGTGTCACCATTAAAGTGCGCACCATATGGGAAACTTTTTTTTCGAAAAGTTTCAATGAAGTTTAACTTCGACTTTGAATTTAACTTAAAATGATGCGGCCAACTGCGACCCGCTGACGTTCAGTGTTTCTCAAATTGATGAAATATAACATGTCTGGTTTCAGCATCCATGTTTTTCCATAAGTGCGTCTGGCAAGCATCAGCGCTACCTCCGCTTTCCTTTTTTTCCTGTCTAAGTGTTGGTTCCAGGTCAGTTTGGACACTTGTATTTCTTCACCTCGAAGGGTCCGAAACCCTCCGTTTCAGTCCTTTTGGTGAATGCTACTATGTTCGATTTGGATGGGCTTCTTCGGTCCATCTTGTTGATGACTAAGTCGTCTGCATAGCCCAGTGCTTCATACCCATTGTATTCCAGGAGACATAATAGCTCGTCCATTACAAGGTTCCATAACAGAGGGGATAAAACCCCTTCCTGAGGACAGCTCCTTGCTACCCGTGCCACGAGTGTTTCCTTCATAATGGTATGAACCAATCTTCCCCTAAGCATGCAGTCTATCCACCTACAGCTTGTCGATCCCTCTTCTCCTCGACGCCTGGATGATTGATTCTAACGACGTATTGTCAAATGCGCCCTCAATGTCCAAGAACGCAGCTAAAAGTACTTACTTGTTTTTGTAAGTATGTTCTACTTTTTCTGTTACCCGACATAGAGACGTTTCTGTTGACATACTTGACCTGTATGCATATTGGTCTCGATATAATGGTCTGATAGCCAGTGATACGTCCCTGATATGCCTGTCAAGTAGTTTTTCTAGCGTTTTCAATGCGAATGATATGAGACTGATTGGTCTCAAGGACTTCGCCGAGTCTTGTCCGATTTTCCCAGGTTTCGGAATGAACGTGGTCCTGTTCAGTCTCCAAATTTTTGGTATGTGTCCCAGTGCTAAACTTGCCCTGAGAATTACACACATTTTTTTTGAAAGAACTTCCGGTCCCTTTTGAAGCATTACTGAGTTTATGCCATCAAGTCCCGGCGACTTGTAGGGTTGAAATGAGTTTACAACCCATTTAATTTTCTCCAGATTTATCATCTTCTTTGTCATTTGCCAGTCCTCCCTGGATGCCCTTTTGGGGGTCTCCAGTTCTGAATTTGCCCAGGACTCCGTTGTTAGATTTGTAATTTCTGACCCGGGAAAGTGTACCCGGAAAAGCTCTCTAATAGTTTCCTCTCCGATTTTTGTATATTCCCCCGTATTTGTTTTCAGATTATTTATTGAGACCCGAGGTTTCTTCGAGAGTATTTTGTAGAGCCTGACACATGCTTGTGTCTGTTCGAACTCCTCACATTGCCTTCTCCACGTATCTCTCTTGAATTTTTTCAGAACTTTGTTATACTCAGTTAGAGACCTTGTGTATTGGTCCCATGAACCTGCTTTCCTTGAACATTTGAAGGCTTTTCTAGTTTTTTGTCTCATCCTCGCCAGATCTTCATTTCACCGGGGCACATTCCTGTTTGATCTCTGGTTTACTAAAGGTTATACGTTATATGTTCATTATACGTAGAGATGATGGCTCCCTGTAATCGATCTGCTGCCAACTCTAGGTCTATGGTATCTCTGATGTCAAAATCCATGCGGTCTAAACAGGTTTCCAGGTCCACCGCATAGGCTCCACCGTGTAGAGCTATTTAGACGGATCTGATATTAATCCTCGTCGCACAAAATAATGACATCATCTGGATTGCCGTTGTCGTCATTCAAGAATTCCTGAGCGTTGCTCATGCGACGGTTTTTTTTTTGGTAAAAATTCAATAATTTCAGAGACTAACTTTGTTGTTACACGCTTCATGCCCAATACTTCCGAAAAAGTTGCATGGCATGAGCCAACCTTCATGCCCACATCCTCAGCAACTTCTCTAATAGTAAGTCGATGATTCTTCGTAACAATTTTCTTCACTTCCTCAACATTTTCATCGTTTGTTGATGTACTGAGACGTCCAGGTGAGTGTGGTCATTCACATCTTCTCGACCTTCTGTGAAAAACTTGAACCACTTGTAAATATTTTTCTGATTCAGAGTACAATCACCGTATGCCACTGTTGACTTGATTTAATTTTTTACACAATGCAAATTCTTTGATATATTTTTTTCGCCGTCACGCAAAACACTTCTGCCCGTCACCAACAAACTAAACAGGCTAAACAGCTATAACTGTGAACATACGTTTAGAACGAGTGTACCAACATAACAAATGAAAAGATTGCTTATGGAATGTATGTAGCTCGCAAAACTCGAACACTCACCTCATTTTTTGAACAGTCAATGTGATATCCTGAGGACATTCATGAGAATATTTACGAGAATTACAGAGGTGGAGATGGAATATGGATATTCTGAGAAAATTGTGTGCCATCTGGGTGTATTTTGCTGCGTACTTCTGACAAATCGCTTTGGCTGAGTCAACTGAATGCTTGCCGACAAGATACAACCCGATGCTCTCAACCTTGTGATATTTGATTCTCCAATCAGACAGATCGTTCCCTATACCTACCTTTTTTGGATTGATAAAATTTACGAAGTTAAACAGTATGGGTCATTGTTTTTGTAACGTAGGCTGGCTCCCAGCTAAATGATTCTCTTTCAGAGTTTGTGAATTTCTGAAAGTCACGTCACGTTTCGGCAAAATATTGTTCATTGTGTAAACTTAGCGCAAAACTGATTTTTTTCAAGAATCCTAATATTCTACTACTAAACGACCACTTCCAATTTGAATCAAAATTGACTATGAATCAAATATCTTTCTTTATTCGATAGCACTGTTTTCAATACTGTGGAAAGTATACATACAGGCTGATTCACGGTGGATGGCACATTAGACGTTTCTGGTGAACCAGACAACGGATCACTTTGAAAATTCAATGGAGGGTATATTCGGACATTCTCTAGCCAACTAAAATATTTTCGACAATGCGGTGTTGTCGCTTCTATTAGAAAGCAGTAGCAACTTTGATTTTTCAAATGGAACACTCTGTATATAATATTATTTTTGGAATTTCCAACAATTGCCCGACAACTTTTCTTGATATTTCCCTATACCTATCTGTCACCGTTTTCGAAATAAAAATTAATTTCAATTTTTTTCTTCGAAAATCATGACTTCTAAAAATGCCGATATCTTTTAGTTAAGAAGTACTATGATATCGAAATTTGGTTTGGAGTTAGGTGATACTTGGACACTTCCCACACGTCAGCCTAATCTCCGTTACTTCAATACAGGGTGGTAAAAAAATACAGTTTTTTCGTTTGCTTGAAAAAGTTGCTGTATATTATTGAAAATTCGGAAAGCTGCTGAAATTTGCTTTCTTTCTATGTATATCATACCTATACCTAACTAGTCAAGTTTCGGACTTATGAACATTTATTTGTGAAAATGTCCCTTCAGAATGGTATTTCCATTCGGTATTTGGTAAGCAGGCCATGATTACTATTTGACAGTAGCGTTGTGACATTCTCCTAATAATATCGACATTTTCGTCACTTCAGAAGTTGCAAATACCTTCAAAACGATGGAACAAAACTATTCAAACGAAGTTCTTATGAATTTGTTTATTATTTTTGGACAGTGTGACAAAATTATCAGCAGAACATGTAGAAAGTTCAATGAAATGTATCCGAATCTACCGCCAATGAACCTCAAGAAATTTATACGAATTCAGAACAATTTCAATATGTTTGGATAAACTTTAAAAAAACACCAAGAAACTTGAAATTGGAAATATTGATATGAATAATTATAAAAAAGTAAAACAATCATGTGGATTATTTCAAAATATGTTCGAATCGCTGGCCGATCTCTCGAACGCACGGGTATTTTGTAAACTTTTTCTTTAAACATTCCACACAAATAAAAATCTAATGGATTAAGATCGGGTGATCTCGCTGGCCAATTCCATGGTCCCAAGCGCCTCATCCACCGATCGTCAAATAGTCTATCCAGTTCTGCGCTCACTTCTCTTGTGCAATGTGCAGGAGCTCCGTCTAGTTGTTACCAACAGTTTCGATAATCTTCGAGTGGCAGATTATCCACGAAACTGTCTACAGTATTCTCCAAAATATTCAGTAGCTTCTGGATGTTAATGACTCCTCGTATATCACGTACCTCAATTTGTTGTCCATCAACATGCAGAAAACATTAAAACTAAATTTTTCTTGAAATCCGGCTTCTTTTGTGACGTGAGGATTTTCACTGGACCAATAATGACGATTTTTTCTATTGAAAATCCCTTCTCTCGAAAATTTCGATTCATCAGTCCAAATAATTTTATTTAAAAAAGTGGATCTTCTTGAATGCGTGTCAACAACATTTCACAAAATTCTACTCCCTGTTGAGGATCTTGAGGCTTCATTGCTTGAATTTTGGTGAATTTATAATCATGCATTTTATGTCTTCGCAAGATTCTTTGAACCGATGAATATTTTATACCCAAATCTTCTTCAGCACTTCTTATCGATGACTCGGGAAATGCGTGAAAATATGCTAAGACATTAATCTGGTTGTCTTCGAAAGTTACGGGTCGAGGCAAGTTTCTTGGTGCTTTTAAAGTTGATCCAAATGCATTGAAATTGTTCTGAATTCGTATAAATTTCTTGAGGTTCATTAGCGGTAGATTCGGATACATTTCATTGAACTTTCTACATGTTCTGCTGATAATTTTGTCACACTGTCCAAAAATAATAAACAAATTCATAAGAACTTCGTTTGAATAGTTTTGTTCCATCGTTTTGAAGGTATTTGCAACTTCTGAAGTGACGAAAATGTCGATATTATTAGGAGAATGTCACAACGCTACTGTCAAATAGTAATCATGGCCTGCTTACCAAATACCTAATGGAAATACCATTCTCAAGGGACATTTTCACAAATAAATGTTCATAAGTCCGAAACTTGACTAGTTAGGTATAGGAATGATATACATAGGAAGAAAGCAAATTTCAGCAGCTTTCCGAATTTTCAATAATATACAGGGTGTTCTATTTAAAATAATCAAATTTAAGCAACTTTTTCAAGCAAACGAAAAAACTGTATTTTTTTACCACCCTGTATTGAAGTAACGGAGATTAGGCTGACGTGTGGGAAGTGTCCAAGTATCACCTAACTCCAAACCAAATTTCGATATCATAGTACTTCTTAACTAAAAGATATCGGCATTTTTAGAAGTCATGATTTTCGAAGAAAAAAATTGAAATTAATTTTTATTTCGAAAACGGTAACAGATAGGTATAGGGAAATATCAAGAAAAGTTGTCGGGCAATTGTTGGAGATTCCAAAAATAATATTATATACAGAGTGTTCCATTTGAAAAATCAAAGTTGCTACTGCTTTGTAATAGAAGCGGCAACACCGCATTGTCGAAAATATTTTAGTTGGCTAGAGAATGTCCGAATATGCCCTCCATTAAATTTTCAAAGTGATCCGTTGTCTGGTTCACCAGAAACGTCTAATGTGCCATCCACCGTGAATCAGCCTGTATACTTTGAATTTTGACGTCACATCTAAGAACTTCCGTTTTCCATCTGTAACTTACTTCAAGGAGGAGAATTAGCATGTGTTTCATTCTGAGAATATTCTGCGTTCATGATATACAAAACCAATAATTCACGCTACTGGATTTGTAATCTGAACTTGAGAGGTTTCCTTAATTTTCCACATATATTCGAATGTGGAAACCCAACTTGAACACATCGTGCTCTCGTTCCCTCGTGAAAGAGTAATTGGATCCTTTGCCAAATCAAATCAATGAACTTATATTTAGTTGAATAAGTAAGTAAGAAACTCTCTTGTTTGATGAAGCTTCTACTGATCAGCAGTTACATTTATGGAAAGAAGACCGTTTGTAGAAATAGCTATTGAATTTTCATATTGTTAAAGAATATTAATACAGGGCGGATCCATAAATTTTGCCTTTCTAACTGTTTTATTTAGATTGCCCTGTTTGTTTGGGACAAATTTAGTAATTGGAGTTTGACCCCCTTTCTGTTTACAGATTAATATTGACACATGCATGGACAAAGCAATGTATCTCAGAAAGTATATATCATGGAATGGGTTTATAATCAGAAGGGACTTTACTGTTGACCGAAGTATTACATTATGAAGGGGGTTTCGATTTGTAGATGTATATCAACCATCGAGGTCGATTTAATATAGCCTTCCAACTCATTTTTTAATTGTTTGATATTATTGATTTCTGAGATATATTGCGGAAAGTGCCCGTAGAGTTTCGGGCCCAAAAATTGAACTTTACTGTGTACTATCAGTAGATTATTAATAATAGCTTTTCGGACTGCCCCCAAGCTACTATTCCATAAGCTAAATGCGTGATATACTATTTTCAGTTGGATTTTGTTTAAAATATATCTGAGGTTTTTCAGTTTGTAAATAAAAAAATGTAGTTTTTTGATCACATACGCGACATGCTTATTCCACTTGAGGTGACTACAATAATCACACCTACATACTTGAAATTCAAATGTAGATTTTATTGAAAACTCATCATAAATTTTTAGGCAAATAAATCCACGCCAAAGTGGATTTATTATTGGATAGGGATAGAAACAATGTTTTGCTATGGTTTATGGTCAGCAAGTGACTCTCAAACCATGATTTACTTTCATACATATCTCTTTTTACTATTTCAAAGTGTTCCATTCTTGGGCTGAGGAAAAGATTGCTGCAGACGTGATTATTTCTCATTAGGTATTGACCTCAACTGAATCATTTAAATAAATGTTTAACAGGATTACTCCTAGTACGGTACTCCGTTATTGTTTCGAATTTGCTATGAATATTCTTCAATTTGACTTCTTGCGTTCCATTGAGAAATAGACAAGTCTAGAGCCCTACCTCTGATACCTGAATTATTAGCGATTCGATGAGTAGGTAGCTGTATCATTGTAGATCCAAGATGGCCAAGATGCTATATCTCACTTTTGAATTATAGGTTTTTGAAAATTATTTATTTTGAAAATGGGAAAACAGTACTTTATTCTCCTGAGTTACAAAATGTACAATATAATATAAAGTAATGTAGATACAAAAGTAACAAACTTATAACTTAAATACAACTCTAGTGTAACTTGGATATGGTTGTAATATAACTGATCCATTTCACCACGCAGGGCGTATTTATATGAAGATAAATGTTTACATGAGCTGAAAATAGAAAAAAGGAAAGAACTGGGTATCACCAGGTGTTGATTCAGCAAAGTCAGCGTTGACATTGATCTTGTTTACTACATGTCACCTTGGTTGTGAATGGAGAAGGTCAATAAACATATCCAATTCAATACGTCTAAATTTGTGTCTTACTGGATTTCAGGTCTATAACCTTCCACAATTCAAAAAACTCTTGCTTGTCGAAAATATACCTCTCTTTGATTGAGGTGCGCTTCACAAGTGAATTTATCGAGTTTTGAGAAATGAAACGGATAGTTTTCCAAAACAATAACCACCTAATTGGACTCTTCATTGGTTTATATTATGCAGTAACTTCGCAGGATGAACTTTTCTCTTAGCTCTTTATTACTTACACTTCGGTGGATTTTCTATTGATTTAGCTTGATTTTTGAATTGTGGGAGGCAATACCCCCAAAAAATAGAACTCCTCCATGAAAAATGTCTTTCAGAGAATATCTCAGTTTACATTTCAGAATGAATGTTCAAAATAAACTTTATGAATAATGCTAGGGGAGGACATAACCCAGCCTTCACTTCTGAATTCCGTCAACTTCTAACATTATTCATGATGGAATTGTCTTCGCGCATCATTCGAACATTGCAAGTGCCTTTAATAAACGTTTTGCTCGAGTGAAATCCAGAAAGTTTTCTTCAATTTCCAACAACTATTATCTGTACCCTCAGGAAATATCAACCGAATTGTAGAATTTTTCCCGTTTGACTGAGTAAAAAACTTCAAGATTCCATTCGACAGTATCGCAAATTGAACCCCAAGTTTATAATTTGTTTGGGAGTCCTGTGGCAACGAAAGAAGTTCAAGTATTATTTAGTAAACATTTCGGAGTTCGGTTTTACGTAGGAAGTTACAGCACTTGGTTTCTGTCATGTGACTGACCGTATGATTCAATTACAGTAAAATGTAAGAGTTGCGTCATAGAAAGATTCATTGGACAAAACCTTTTGGTTAACTATAATTTGATACAAAAACAGTAGGTACATAATTACCAAATGATAACTCTACCAATACAAATGAATTATAATTCAGAAAGATCAAAATGCGAGCTAGCAGGCGGTGGTTGAATGGAACCTGAAGTACCAAATATTTCGTCTGCCACTGCGGTAGGACGAAAGTCTCAGTAACGATCGATGCTGAGTCTCAGCAAATCATGTCCTAGAACTGTTATTTTATCTGGCACTTCCTTTATTGACGGTTTGAGAAGAAACAATTTCGACTAATATTCGAGAAATATCGGAATTCTATTGATCCAAATTATAAAGTAACAAGTCATGATCTACCATGATGTGTTTCGAATTCGTTTGATGTGTTCGATATAATTTCATTGTTCATTGAAGCAGAGGAAGCTAAAGTTTTATTGAGTTAACAGCGTATTCCAGAACAATGGTTTCATATTAAACCTGAAAAAACTCATTTCATCTCTTAGGGAGATGGTAATTCAAACATATTTATTGTTTTCTTTAGGCAGATATGAATGAAATACGCAAAAATTCTGCTTATAATTCACACCACGAAACTAATTATTTCTTGCGAACCGAAAATAAATGGAAGAATTATTTTCAATTAGGAAGAAAATTAATTGTTATGCAAGTCTGAAAAAAATGATACTCATTTTTTATCTTCATACATTCTCACTGTTCGTTGCCACAGGAATTTTAAAGTTATACTGAAATTTATTGTGAACCTATTGGGGATTAGTGATGATGAAAAAAAAACGTGTGTGTCTTGGGATGCCCGACAGAAGTGATAACTTAAAGTAATCTGAGTTGAACTATTTAATACTGACATTGTTCAACTCGAGACAAGCTTAGGGTATTATGATAATGTAAGGAAAGGTCATTCGTTCACACAATATTTTATTGATTATTCTGTGTATGTACATATATTATAGCCATAAGCCAATTATTGAATAATTTAATAAGGTTACTAATAATGTAAATACACATAAGCCACGTTTCACATGTATATACATATTTTGGTTGATGCAACTAATTTTCATTTGTTTTCAGTATTTTATTATTGACATTTGTTTATAAAAAGGATTTGAAGCTTTATTAACTTCTACTTATTATCATCTTCATGGCTCTACTCAAGCAAGCTGTACTATCATCTTCATGGCTACTCAAGCCATGAATTTCAGTATTTTAATATTAATATTTGTTTCAAAAAGGATTTGAAGCTTCAATAACTTCCACATATTATATGCGAGTGCTCTCGATAGCAGGATGTACAGCTTGCTATCGAAAGCGCTCGCATATAATAAGTAGAAGTTATTAAAACTGAACGTTTTATCTTCTTGCTTGTTCTTTTATACGGATAGAATGCCTTAGTGCAGGTATTTGTCCTCTCCTTACATCCGGACGTCTCTTTAAATCTGTATGTATTTGCATGGGTTACATCAGGTAATATCTTTGTGTTGGTGTTTCTCTAGGTTCATTGTTTTTAAGAATGTGTATTGTATTGTGTAGTATATTGAATGTTGGGTCTTGTTGTGTTTTGATTGGTATTTGTTCCTCGACGAGGAATTTATGGATATTTGTGTTTTCCCAGATATCCATACGGTTTCCTTTATTGACTTGTTTTATGAGTTTAATGTTTTCTGGTGTGGAAAAGTTATGTTTGTTTTGTATGGCGTGTGTTGCGAGATTTGATTCATATGTTATTGGGTTTATGTATGCTTTTTTGTGCTCGTCGTACCTTTGGATCAGTTTTTTCTTGGTTTGGCCGATATAGAATTTGTTGCAGTCCGAGCATTGTATGCTGTACACTCCGTTTAGGTTGTTGTATTCTTCTTTTTCATAGATGTTTATTTTTTGTGTTATTTTCGTGTTCGGCTTATATCACTTATATTGATGTTCAAGGGTTTGAAGAAGTTTGTTAATTTTTTGGTTTGGTGACCTATATATGTGAATGTAGTCCGTCGTTGTGTTGTTTTATCTATTGGAGTAGTTTGTTCTGTATTTTTTGTTTGATTCTATTTTTTAATTTATATTTTGTCTTTTGGGTGTATCCGTGCTCGTTTGCTATTTGTTATATAATTTCCTGTTCTTGTTTCGGGCTTCATTGGAAAGTGGTATCCTTAGCATTTTGTATATGAATGCGTCATAGGAAGCCATGTTGTGTGATGGTGAGTGGTTCGAACTTGCGAGTATGGTGGCGCTTGTTTGTGTAGGTTTCCTGTATATTGCCTTCTGAAATTGTGTTTTGTTGTGGTTATATCCGATAGTTATGTCCAGGTAACTGACTTTCGAGTCGTTTTCTTCTTCTACGCTGAAAATCAGTTTTTGATTTATTTTGTTAAGTTCCTCTATTATTTGTTCTATTCTTACGAGTATTCTTTTGTTTTGTGATTTGTACAGGCCATCGTCAACGTATCTGAACCATTCTTCTTTTTCATCGTGTGCTTTGATTATTGTTGAAACTTTCTCATCTATGGTTTGCAGGTATATTTCGGATATATCAACAAATCTGTGGAAGACGCAATTTTCCCAGATATTTTTAAAATAAGAAAAATTGTTTTTCTCTTGAAAAGAAATGATTCATTGTTGATTGACAACTATCAGCCAATAACCATTCTTACTGTATTGAGCAGAGTATCTGAAGTATGTATCTATAAACAACTACTTCCTTTCTTAACGAAACAATATAATTAACAAATGTCAAAATAGCATTACATCGATAGCTCTTTTTGTCGATAATACTTCTATTTCTGAAGAAGCCAACAGTCTGTTGGATCTCCAGGACAAACTAAATGTAATAAATTAAAATTTCTCAAAGTGGTGTCAAAAGAATAGACTTATGGTCAACGCAGAAAAACAGTATTGGAACAGACTACGTTAGTAAAAGACTTAAAAGCAGTTTCTATATGTTATCAGTTCGGACTTCCATTGTCTAATATGATATAAATTGATTTGGAATCCCAAAAAAATACTGAAAAATAACAATTATATCAAGCAAAAAAAAACTGAAACTACAATGAAATAAAATACAAGCAACAAAAAAAAATTAACTATTACCATGAGATGAAATTTAAAAAATTATCACTATGAAATTGAAATTAAAAATTGAAAGATTCGAAACCAAGTTACTTCTCGACGTTTCGATTGTTTGTATCCACACTCGTCTTCGGTGGAAGTCCGAACTAATGAAATGCACCACCTTCAAACAAGCAGTTTCTATGTCTTAATGTAACTGAAAAATATACTGAGCGAAAAACACCTGTCAGATGTTTACAATGCTTTTGTGGATTCTGTTTTATCTTATAATGTGGAGATGCAACAAATGTTAGAGGGTCTGTGTTGACCAGAAACGAATAATTTGTATACTTTACAATCTACGTCATACTGATTTATGTAGACCTGTTTTCGAGCAACAGAAGATGTTAACAGTACCTTCTTTCTATATTTATAACTGTCTGCTTCTTGTGAAGAAACGCAAACTTGATTTAGAAAAATCTTTCAATGTCATAATTACGCAACAAGGAACGGAAATTTGATCAAACTACAACTTCGTACAAAATCATTCGAAAAGACGTCATCTCTAGAAGGCTCAATATTTTTCCATTGTCTGTATGTGGAATTTTCCTCCACATTTTGGAGTTTTTGAGGAAAAAATATTCGAATTTTGTTAACGTTTAGAACGTATATTCAGTAAAACTTTATAGATACCGAAGTACGTTTCTCTGAAAGTCTGAGAACAAACAAATGTTTCACCATAATCTGGGAAAACACTTTGAAAGGATCCGAATGCTAATTTGGTTGATCCTGCTACTTTGCGAGAAGTGATTCAGAATAACTGAATACCGTAGATACAGATACACAGCTTGAAAAAAGTACGAGCCACTTGAAGTTCCATTTACCTCTCATTTTCCTTTATTTAACATTCTGAATGCATCGAAAACCAAAGAACAGTTATGTACATATACAAAAAAAACACACAATGCACTTTGTGCATTCTGATGCTGATTACCGATTAGAATGGCCTTTCTACTCCGGAAAGAGAACTTCATTTGTTCATTGAGCGTAATATAACAGTGTTTCGTTCCATTTAATTCCAGTATTAATAGATGTCGATTTGGAAATATAGGGCCTTCAGTTTCCAACAGGAACATTCGAACTTTAACAATTAATAACGGTCATCTTGTTGAAGCTACATCTGTCAAATTAGTTTTCATTTATTCAGTCTGTTTTGTCAAATCACCATGGATGGATATAGCATACAAGAACGCGTGCAAAAAATGAAATTGTTTCATCAAAATGGGTGTTTTGTTTAGCCAACGTACCGCGCGCTTTGGCCATTTTATGGTCGCCCTAATTGTCCTACGAAGAGGACTATTCGCAATGTAGTGAATTAATTTGAGTCCACTGGTTCACCAATGATCGCCAACACCCGTTCGTCGATGAAACGACGAACGTTTTAAAGACATAACTTGGCGAATTTTGCCTCGTGACTTGAGCCTACACCCGTACAACATTCAACTGACCCAGAAACTGAAGGTAAACGATTATAGACTATGACTTGTGTTCGCTGACTGGACTCTGCAGCAGTTGGAAACATCCTAATTCTCATCAAAAAATCATCTTCAGTTATGAGGCCTATTTCTGGATAGAACAAACGAAATTGTCGAATTTGGACGACACCAATTCACATAAGATCCAAGCCCTCCCAATGCATCCCGAAAAAGTCAATGTTTGGTATGTATTTTCGGCTGGCGACGTCATCGGCCCATATTTCTTTGAGGACGACGTTGACCAGGACATCACTGTTAACGGCGAGCACTATAGATCAATGATTACCAACTTCTTTTGGCCTGAATTCGATGATCCGGGCACCACCCATACAGCACCACATAGCACCAGATATTCATGGAATATTCCCTCTATATCATGAAACGAACGTATATATTCCAAATATCCATAGAATATTCTTGGAATATATACATGCCTTTAGAATATTCATAGAATATGCTTGAATGAATATGGTATGATTATTCCCGAAAGAATGTGTATATAATGTCTATAAATGGATTATTCTCCCGTGAATATTCCAAGATTATTGTCGATCGAATTATCTCATGATAAAGTATTCAAATAATTCGGTATTATTAAAAACAAAAATATTTGAAGATTTGATCGAATGCATAACCTAACCTAATGTATATAACCCTTATAGTGTTAACCAGGTTTTGAACTCATCGCGAATTGCTCCAATTATTGGAAACGACAAAAAATTCCAATGTTTCAATAGATGAATCAATTGCATTGATAAATCGGTTTATTCTTTTTGTATGTGAAATTATTCAATTACAAAGCGACAAATCCTGGCAACAGAGAAATGAGGAAGTGAAGTATTGGAGTAAAAGTTTCTCATTGCTCAATTGAAGTGTAGCGCACGACAGTCGAAGCTCTGTGAAAGCGGCTGCCCCTTAACGACTGATAGCTTTGTTTTGAAATCGACAATTAGTTCAGCATGGCGTTTGGCATTGGTGTTATTATCATAGTATCATTTTCTCATTTTTAGTGTACCATTTATAGTTTGAGGCTGTCCAATTTGCAGTACAGTGAATAGTTTGCTTTTGTATCTTCAAACAGTGGAGTTACATATTCAGTCTTTGAGAGGAGTAAGTAAAAGACAGAAGTATCGATAATAAAGTCACATGGTGCTCAACCTACAATACCTCATTTTAGCCCTCAAATGCATGATTTTTCATTTTCGATAAAAAAAATTTTTTTCATTATAAAATGATCAAAGAAACAAGGGAAAATAACGAAAAACATTTTTTTTCATATTTTTTCAATATTTTCAACATTTGTCGTTGTTACAAAAATGCGACATTGTTCAAAAATTTATAAAAGTTTCTCAATGGTGAAATTGTCTGAAACAATTTTTTTTTGTTGAAACAAAGAACATCACACTTTTCACAAATTACGTCAGTATACCCCTTGCAACTTGGAAATTTACACCTCATCCTTTTCTTTGCATGGATTGGCCAGTGTCCAACTTGATCAGTTCGTAATCTCTTGGAGGAATATGCTGTGCATTGCGTCTGTGCCGTTCACAGCTTCAATATTTTCTTCCAGACTATGACTTGGTTTACCTCGTGTGGTGGTATTTTCAGATACAACCATACACAAACAATTTGCCACTTGGCTTCTGAATTTCGACTGTGGTAATATTGCTTTCTGTTTTCCGTGTAAAGTCAAGACTCTCTTATATAGTAGCCATGCGTTTACCATACTCAAATCAAGTAAATGATAGAATATTCGTAGGTACCCTTTTGTACTTTTTAACTTGATCCTGTAGCGTCCTATGAAACTAGCCATTAGATCCACTCCACCCATATGTCGATTGTATTTTTGAATGACATAGGGGCATTCTATATTCACATTTCCCCCTTTCTTCTTATCATATCGTTGAACACTTCTTATAGGATATTTACCAGCATAGCTTGAGAGGAGTGTCACACATTTGTTTTCTCTCCATATCAGAGATGACACTTCAGTATCCTCTATAGTGGCTACATACTCATCAGAGGTACCACGTTATTTCTTTTTCAGATCATTTCCTGTTGGTACTTTACAATCCGGAATTCGATTACGTCTGATTGTTCCAAAAGATAATATACCTCTTTTTTCAAGATAAAGCAAGTGTGATAATTGCCACAATACAATCGATAGTTTTTCATATTAGGTATAACCCGGGACAACAGAACAGAACAGCAGATGCCCCAATATCTGGTTCTTTTGCAGGTCTACTTCTCAAACCTGACCTGAATATACTCCAAAACGATATGTAAATCCAGAAATACCAGCAAGTACGAATAATTTGAAACCCCATTTGTGGGGTTTTATGGGCATATATTGCTTCATGTAATGCCTGACTTTTGTGGCACACATTTGTTCATCTACTGAAAGGGTAGGTTCTAGTGGAATGCTGATACACTTCTCATTCAGATGATCAACTACTGGGCGAAGCTTATGTAATCTGTCATGACCTAGAGTATTACGTGGGACATGTTTAGAGTTATCGTTGAAATGTATAAAACGTCTGATCTTTTCGAATTTGTTCAGAGGCATTACATTTCTCACAAGATCATAGCCTATCTCACTGCTCCAATAAGATGTCTCTCTGGGCAAATGAAGTGTAGAAGCAAATACCCATAAGCTGCTTTATGTCTGTTACAATAAACAGATGTGAATTATTCGGATTTGTTTGAATAGCGAATATATTGGTCTGTTCTACAATATTTTCTACCAAATTGTCACTGAAAAAATAAGAGAAGAAACTATGAGGGGTTTCCAAAAGCCATAACTGCAGGCGGAAGTTCAGTTTCCCCATGAAATGGCAATTGCAGATCGTTCAAATGAATATTTCGATGTCTCCAAACCACTTTTCGCTTTTGTAACCTTTTTTTTTACCGATTCATCCACCAAATGCTGCAGGATAGATTGATTCTGATCTTCTGGTACAAATTATTCCTCTATCTTACTGGAAGACAACTGGGATAATGCTTCTTCAATATCTTCGTTTTGATCTACAAGTGCATTCATTATGTCTGCCTCACTTGGTGCATAATCTGGGTCAGCAACACTATCTGTATCTGAAAAGTCCAAGCCATCCTCGCTATCTGACCAATTTTACCAAATATCAGCAAATTCTTCATCAGTAAGCGGTTTTCTCCGATCCATGCTTATTATGAAAGTTTTACCTCTCAATACACAGTGTTGCAATTCTGCAACAACAATTCATAATCAATTATCACTATCAATATTCTATATTTGACATTCCTCATGAAATTATATCAAAAGTACATACCTTATTGCACAAGAACACAATTTTCTTATGAAGTTTTCTGCAAAAACACTATTATTATTCTTTAGTTTACTGCACCTTTACTGTAACCGTCGAATGTCAACTGGTAACTGAAGTATACATTCTAAAATCGTACATACATTCCCTTTTATAATCGAAATATCCGACGGTACCTATACTTTGAATTGGATCGTTATAGATATGCAACGCTGTGCTATGGCATCGTATAATAGCCAGTAAAAATTTAAAAGACTATGAAATTGGTTGTTGCAATATTGCAACAAATGCATTTAAGGGTTAGGCTCGAGGAGAGTTGGTGTGTGGGATTTGTTGGTTTGACTAAGTACATGTTTGAACGAGAGTGAATTCAGTTGTGTATCTTCAGTAGAGAAAAGTAAGTGAATGACACATACTTTTGTATCATTTGTTTTCATAATTATTATCATCATTTTTCAAGACAGTATCAATATGCCCAAAAGGAAAAGGAGTGGTACTTTTCAACAACGGGAATGCAAGTTGCTCTCCAGGTCATAAAAAGTTGTAAATGTTCATGAGGAACCTATTAGAAAATTATCTATTTGATTTTTATTCCAATTTTTTTTGCCACTTTCAAATAGTGATAATGCGTTTCAGGTATTTAATGAAAGACTGGCTGATGCATTGTTGGACAAACATCAAGAAAACTCTTCTGGTGAGCAAAGTTTGGATAAGTAAGTGAAATTCATTGAAGAACCCTTCATACCACTCATTTAAAATACTTCATTTGTGGATTTAGTTTTTGAAGTAAGAAACCTATATCTCGCTCATTTCTTCATGTAATACATATTTTCTTTGTTAATGAAATGATATATTTATTATTTTCTAATTAGTGCTGATGAATTCACAGAATTGTTATTTCAGTATACATTTTTTTGAGAGTAGGAACATCCAATTTTAACATTTCTAATATGATATTTGTAACGAAAAAATATTCAGGAGCATTTAATTCAGTGAATGAATATTTCGAATTAGATTTTTCATTTTTAATATTGGTAGTGTTTTTAGTTAAATATTTCAGAGTGTATTGTTTTTGAAATATATTTGTTTATGAATATTATGTGTCTTATTACTTGTGAGGAACTCGCATCAAAATGCAACTATTCTAAGACATCGAATATTTGGGATCCAAGACATCCAATAATTTGGGATTTTTTTGGTTTTTCCTGTATATCTCCGGAACCAAAAACAGAAACGAATTTGAATAGCCCTATATATATATATATATATATATATATATATATATATATATATATATATATATATATATATATATATATATATATATATATATATATATATATATACAGTGTGCTCGATTTTTAAAATTTCGTCGATTAGTTTCCGAGATACTATCAATTTAATAATTTGCATAAAAAATTAGCATTTTTCAAATTATCCTCATGTCTTATGAAAAATGCGCAGCTTTGAAGAAAATGTTTAAACAGGTCGATTTTGCCTTCAAGGGAGAAACACTTTAACAATGTAATAAATCAAATTACGTACACTCCTAAGCAGGGTAGCTACCCCTAGAAAATTATTAAATAGCAATAAAGGTTGGGTTGTAATGTGATTTAGAAACAATTTATTTCCCTTAACAACAGTAATCGATTTTTAAAATTTGATCAAGGAGATTATAGTGAACTATCTAGTTTTACAATAAACATAAGGGTAACGGTTAAAAAAAAATGGTACAAATAAGATTATTTTGCAGAAAACTTCGTAAGAAAATTGTGTTCTTGTGCATTAAGGTAGGTATGTACTTTTATATATATATAACATATTCATAGCATAATACAATATCCTCATATAAATATTTATGGAATATCTGGAATATCTATTGCTATGTGGGCAACGACATGTGGTTTCAACAGGACTGCGTGTCATGAAACACAGCTCATGCCACATTGGATATTCTGGACGATCAATTTGAGCAAATGGTCATCTCACGTGGAGGTGATATGAACTGGCCACCGAGACTTTTCCTTGTGGGTTTTTCTTAAGTCGCAGGTGTATGCGAATGAACCACACACCATAGCGGTCCTCAGTTCCAATATAATCAATGCCATCGGTCAAATTCAACAGAACATACATAACTTTCCCCCACCAGAAATCATCAAACTCATAAAAAAAGTCCATAAAGGAAACCATATAGACATCTGGGAAAACCTAAACATCCATAAATTCAGAAGTCATAATTCACTTATCAAGGAACAAATACAAATCAAAACACAACAAGACCTAACATACAATATACTACACAATACAATACACATTCCTAGAAACCCTGAACTTCCGGATGGCAGGAGGGGACAAATACCTGCACTAAGGCGGTCCAACCGTATAAAAGAATAAACAAGAAGATAAAACGTTCAGTTTGGGTAGAGCCATGAAGGCACAGCCTGCTATAGAAAATAATTAAAACGTCAAATCCTCTTTGTAATGTCTGTGTACTTCATTATGTCCTGATATTGCTGTTTTCTTCGATTGCATGAGGTGATAGTTACGCTTGTATTTTTGGATCCTGGTTTTCTTTCTGCATTTGGTAGTTCCAATGTTTACTGAATCACAGTAAACGCCATGCAAACGCCAGCGAATGACAGAGGTTCTAATTCGTCGTTGCTCAATTTGATAGTGGATAACTTTATTTGTGAACGATTTTAGTTCTGCTTTTGAGTATTGTCAAAGCGATGTTTTTCTGTCGATAGAATCTAATAGTATATGATGGAGTATTTGTCTATACAGCTGGAAGTGCCCAAATTGGAAACATCCAACATGAAGTAACGGGAAATGAATACAATAATATCAAAATATGGCTACAGTTATTGAAAAAAATACATTTTTGTGGAGAAAATCAAAGTTTTTTTCATTGACATTTCATCGACACAATCTGAAGAAATAGGAATTGTAATGGAGAATTATATGGGACGGCAAACTTTTCAGAACCCTCCGATAAGTAAAGCGAGTATTTTTCATGAAGAAACATATTCTGTTTATAAGTAACAAAATTTGTGATGACATTCTTTCAGCAAATATCACTTCTCATTTGAAAGAATATCACCCTGTCCAACATTTTCTTAGATATGAATACAATATGGAGCCCTCTGAATGCTCATCACCAGCTATTTTCCTGTTTCACTACGTTTTCTAAATTATGTTTTTTAAAGTAATTAGAAAGTCCAATGCCTCGTTTGGGAAATCAACACCTTGAAACACAATTCATGTATTTGAATTGAATTGAATTGAATAATCAAGGATTGCTTCAAAACGATTATTTCTATGAGTGAGATAACACGATTAGGATTTGCTAATTTTCCATTAAACCATGAAATTTCACGATAGTAGTAAACAAAGGTTAGGTGAATGGACTTAATTTTACATATTCAAATGGTGATCAACAGATCATGTCAATTAACGTATTCAACGCAAACAAGTACATCTCATTTCAGGAAATATATTGCCGAATGAGACTTCGTTTAAAATAAAAAAGTTACGGAAAAAAATTATGTCGGTAATCTGGTGATAATTGTTAATACTAAATGTATGTTTATTCATTTACGGATTATACTTTCGATGTATTCATGAGAATAAGATTCAATAATGGAAAATGAAAATTTGCTTGGCGGGAAATATGGCATCAATGAAGCCCGAAACAAAAAACGGAAAATCATATACCAAATACCGAACGAGAATGGATGCATCCAATTGACAATAGATGAATTAGAAAACAGAATTAAACAAAAAATACAGAACGAAGATCAAACCACTCCAACAGATAAAACAACACTACGACGGACAGCATTTACGTACTACGTAGGACATCAAACCAAAAAACTAACAGTTATGAAGAAGAAGAAGACAAAAATTTTTACGGGGTGTACAGCATACAATGCTCGGACTGCAACAAATTCTATATAGGCCAAACCGAGAAAAAATTGATCGAAAGGTATGACGAGCACAAAAAGGCATACATAAACACAATAATATATAAATCTAACCTCGCAACACACGCCATACAAAACAAACATAATTTCCCCCCACCAGAGAACATAAAACTCATAAAACAAGTCAATAAGGGTAACCGTATGGACATCTGGAAAAACTTAAAGATCCATAAATTTAACAGTCATAATTCACTTATCGAGAAACAAATACAAATCGAAACACAACAAGACCTAGCATTTAATATATTACACAAAACAATACACACTCCTAGAAACAGTAAACCTAGAGAAGATCCAACGCAAAGAATATTACCTGGTGTAACCCAAATACAGGCTAATCTACCTAAAGTACATGAAGTACCTGCACTGAGGCAATCGGACCGCATAAAAGGACAAACAATAGGTTGACACGTTCAGTTTGAGTACAGCCTTGATGATGACACTACAACCAGCTATCGAAAGCGATATACACACATCGAAAAAGTCTAGGGATATTTTTAAAAATGGCAATAATTTTTTTTTAGATCGCTTTAGGTAAAAAAAAGTTGACGGGTGATTATTGAACGAATGTAACTTACAACAAAATTTATTAAATGGTCAAAAATACTGAGTGCGCATATAAGCAAAACTAAAAAAAAATATGGCTCTTCTTTGGCACCCCGAAAAAAAATCATAATACAAAAGAAATTGGAATCAGTACAAAGTATGGCCTCCACGTTGGTTTATTACAGCTCTACATCTATCGTGCATCGACAAAATGAGATTGTCAATGTCTTGTTGAGGTACATTTGCCCATTCAGCGATTAAAAGCTCTCTCAATTGAAACGTTGTATGAATGTTCCCCATATGCGGAGTAATTCTTCGTTGAAGCATGTCCCACACATGCTCGATGGGATTCAGGTCCGGTGATTGTGCTGGCCATGGCAATACATCAACTCCTTCGTTGGTGAGCCAGTCTGTCACTAGACGCGCGACATGTGGACGAGCATTATCGTGCATTAGGTGGAAGTTTTCACCAACAGCACCAGCAAACGGACGGACGATAGGTAGAAGAATAGTGTCGAGGTACTGTCGAGCTGTGAGGAAGCGATTTGGAAAAACGAGATCGGTTCTGCCGCCGATCATGATTCCGCCCCATAGCATTACTGTACCACCTCTGTATGTGTGGACTTCCTGGACGTGTCTCAAACGTTCATTATTTCCAGGTCGTCTCCACAGTCTTACTCGACTAGAATCTGGATGAAATCCAAATCTGAATGAAATCCAAATCTGGATTCGTCTGTAAACAAAACTGTGGAACAATCATTTGCATCCCAGTTTTGATGTTCTTGACACCACTCTAATCTTCTACCGCGATTGCCTCTAAGTTTGGACATCTAAGTGGCCTTCTGTTGTGGAGATCTGCTTCATGCAGTCGATATCTGACAGTATCACGACCAATGGTTACCTGGTGCGTCTGCTGCAACACGTTAACCAACTCAGGTGCTGTGATTGTCGGTTGTCTTCTTGCGGTTAAGATCAAAAATCGGTCTTGAACTGCAGTTGTAGCGCGTCCTCGCCCTGGATGTTGTTCGGCTGGACTGCCAGTTTCACGGAAACGCCGCCACAATCGACTGATAACACTTTGGGAGACCCCCAAACGAAGAGCTACATCATTTTGTCGCATGCTACCTTGAAGAAGCCCTACAGCTCTATTCATCTCAGCCAATGGTAAGTGATGGCGTTCCATGTTAAAGCACAATATTTCCACTTTAATTGCTGCTGAGCAAGAACAGCATAGAATGTACAAACTCGACACTTTCAGATTATTCATTTTAGCCGAAAACCTACAGTTTGTAAAAAACTTGATAAAAGATTAGTTACCGTTTTTGCAGGCTTTGTTCAACCCATAGAAATCTACAGGGTGGTCGAGTGTACCAATTTAATCGAAATTAAACGAACTCATGCATTTATTTTTATGATATTTCGTATGTTATAAAAATATCCCTAGACTTTTCCGATGTATATATATATATATATATATATATATATATATATATATATATATATATATATATATATCTATATATAATCTAGAAAGTTACTGGAAAATAATTCCATGAAAATCAAAAAATAAATAGATAAGTACTCTTTGATCATTCCCATATTGATTTCAATTCAAGAGCCACCGGTAGGCAGCTGTTTCAGCCTATTGGGCATCGTCAGTACCGAGTAGGCGGTCCTTGATTAAAGACAAGATGAGAAAAACCAAGAAAGTACTTGATAATAATAGCTGCGTAAACGCAAGCAACTTGGCAAGTTGACTTGGGTGTCACACCTATAGGTGGTTTCACTTATGTTTCGCTTGCGTTTAACCTTTCTAGATTTCATATCATTTCTAGGAACATGTGGATTCGTTTTCCGATGGCATTTCAGGTTAGCTTCCCAAATTTCTACTACCGCAGTTGTCGGTTGATTGGTCAAACCACCAACACTGACATAAAAACTTGGCAAGTTGACTTGGGTGTCACACCAATAGGTGGTTCCACTTATATTTCACTTGCGTTTACGCAGCTATTTTTATCAAATACTTTCTTGGTTTTTCTCATTTTGTCTTCAATCGAGGACAGCCTACCCGGTACTGACGATGCCCAATAGGCTGAAACAGCTGTCTACCGATGGCTCTTGAATTGAAATCAATATGGGAATGATCAAAGAGTACTTATCTATTTATTCTATATATATATATATATATATATATATATATATATATATATATATTTGATTGAGCTACAGAAGTAAAACTTCTGTAGCTCAATCTATGTAGGTATATACATATACATTAGGGTCTTTCATTTTCAGGCAATATTTTTTTTTTCTAGCTGAAAATCTGACAATTCATAGAAAAAACAGAATATTTCAATCAGAAGCTCAGCTCATTCAAACATTCGATTTCCCATACGAATAACACAGGAACATTTATTTTCGAAAATTGAATTTGCATACACTCTCCGATCTACATTTTTTGAGCTGTAGAATTGAAAATGTGAATGTAATTAATCGGTGATGCTTCTGATCTTACATTGAATATTATTTACAATAAAATATACAAAGTTATTGAATTATCAATTTTAGAAACGGCATTTTGTATAGATGAATTTCAATCCGTAGTTACTATGAAATCATAATATTATTGAACTGATACTCAAAATTTCGCAAACATTTTAATTTTCAATCATTTTCTAGTTTTACTGGAACTAGTGTCAGTATATTTGGAAAGCCGTTTCACGGAAAACACTGCTTTTGAAGATCCAGGGCCGGCACACCATGCTCGATGGCTTTCGAAAGCCATTTATTGCTTGTACATTTTTTTATTTCACAAACAATTTTCCCTAGCAGAGTATAAAGCCAAGAACTCTGTGAAATCTGTATTTTCATATTATTATTGCATGTATAAGCATGGTATTTTGGGTATTTGTCAATTCAACCTCCGCGACAAGATTCAGAATGCTTTTTTTTAAAGGACAAAACACAAGTACTACAGGGAAATCTTTAAGGCGCTCTCAGAGCGGGGCTTGTGCCAAAGTAGTGATTTACATGAAATTTGAATCGATGAAGATTAAATTCATTTGGAAAAACGTTCTCAGGAAGTTCATTCCACATAAACGCAGTTCTTCGAATGAAAGAGTTCTTGAACAGTGAAGTTCGAGATTAACTGAGTTGAACCTCAAAACGATGAGCAGCAACAGTCCGTCGCGTATTTCTGATATGTACCACTCTAGGTGGAATCAAATGTGCCACGTCACTTGAACACTTCCCGTGAAAGTTATAGAAGAGAGACAAATCTCCAACCTTTCTTCGATGTTCCAGGCTATCAAGGTTGCACGTGATGTTCGTGTCTCCAATCAGGCGGATGGTTCTTTTCTAGATGGAATCCAGCAACTTCAGGGTATAGTTGGTGGCGGAGCTCCATACATCAGAACAATAATCCAAAGACCCACACACACAGATTGATACTTGCACGCACTATCGAACCACCATCCTAGTCGAAAGAGAGGAGTCATCTCCACTCTAACGGAACGGGCTCGGAGAATATGTGAACCAGAACTTCTGGGGAGGAAACTGAATTACCTTGAAGTGACCTTGATATCAAATGGATACAGTGCCTCCGAGACCAGAAAAGCCATGAAACCGAAGGGCACCACTGTTCAGAAAGCAAAAAAGGATCAGATGGTTGCACGCGCATATCTACCGTTTATATCTAGGGTCACGGACAGAATTGGAAAACTATTGGGAAAACACGACATCAAAACAGTCTTTAAACCCACGAGGAAAATATAACAAAGCCTCAAGTCGGCTAAAGACAAAAGATACCCATTATCAGCAGCAGGGGTCTATCGCATACCGTGCACGTGTGGAAAGGTATATATCATAACCACCAAACGATCCATGGGAAAAAGACTGAAAGAGCATAATAGGAACTGCAGACTAGGCCAAACGGATGAGTCAGCTGTGGCAAAACACACACTTAGTGAAGGAGACCACAGAATTTTGTTTGAAAACATAGAACTAATTGCCCCCAACCAGGGATACCACAGCCGACTGGTACGGGAGGCAATGGAGATCCACAAACACTCGGAGAATTTCAACAGAAAAGAAGAAACGGTGAACCTGAATCCAATATGGAACCCCATTTTAAGGAATTCGAGAGTAACGAACAGGACAACAGGCAGCGAGATTGTTAATGTTCCAGGTTCAAGTGCAGGTACAAGAGCAGGTACGAGTACAGGAACAAATACAGGTACAGATACAACGGATTACCTGACAATGCATAAATACGCTTCACGAAGCCTAAAAGGTAGTCACCGGACAGCAAGCTATGATGGTTAAACCTCTGAAGAAGCTAGCAATTGGCGCCAGCGAAACATAAGGAAGAAATTCCAAAAATCCACGGCTTTCAAACTCGAAAAGCAATGACACTGAATCCAAAGAAGGTCTGATCTGATCTTTATGAAGCATCAAAAGTTGCTGAGGTGTGTACAGTTTTCTGGTTCGAATTAGTGTTCCAAGTTTTTGAGAAGCAGCCTTCGTAATTTCAGCGACATCATTGTTCCAGAACATATTGGTGCCCATTCCAACCCTCAAACAAACTTACCGAAGCAGAAGACGGAATTGTCTGACCTGACATTTATATCTGGTTTGGAGATATTTATCTTTCTGGAAAAAACCGATGCCTGAGTTTTTTTGGCATTTAATTAAACCTGGTTACTTGCACACCAATTCGAAATCACTTCTAAAATCTTTTTTAAGATATGCAACCTCCTGCTGCCACGGAGATGTTTCTCCGTGGTCGATGTCTTGGAATCCAGATGGAATGACGAGACAAGTGCTGTCGTCAGCAAAGCAATATATCGGATTCTTGTTTTTTTCCAATAAGTCGTTGATATACAATAAAAAGGTGGTGGGAGACAATATGGATCCCTGGGGGAACGTCAGCGTTGATGGCGAAAGTATTCGAGAGATATCCATCAACGGCCACTTTCAGGGACCGTTCTTTCAGGAAGTTGAAGAGCCATACACAAAAATGATCCGACAAGTCATAGCATCAAAGTTTGGCCAGCAAACCTTCATGCCTCACATGGTCAAAGGCCCTAAAAATATCAAGCGCAACAGCTCTTGATTCTCTATGTTTTTGCGTTATTCCAAATATGAGTGTCATACGATAGAAGGTCGCCTCTTGATCTTTGTTTCCGAAAGCCATATTAATGATCGCACAAAATGTCTTGTAAATATTCAAGGAGATGGTGGTTTAAGAATTACGATCAGTAAAATAATTTCGGAAGCAGCATTCTGTTGTTGTTTTTAGCAATAAAAAATTATTTGGGAAAAAAATGAGAAGAAAAAAATGAGAAGCTTTTTCGAAATAGCTACTTCCATAATAACATTCGATTACTCGAAAATACCTTTGTTCTATTCGGTTTGAACTCCAAATATCCGTTATGGAGTCGAACCAGATATCATTTTCCAATAACTCTTGAAAATGTTTCCTTGGCCACATTATTTTTACTATGACCTCGCGTCTGAAGAGAACAAAATGCGGGCTGCTAGGCCTTGATCAAATGGAATCTGAAATACAAAACGTATCGTCTGCTACTGAGGCATTCATCATCAGTGGTGTGTGCGTTGACTGCGAAAATGAAGTCGGATGTTGTTACCTTCAATGGTGTACTACGGCCGTGAAAGCATGTGGTCTTACATCTCTCAATATGTTCAATTTTTGATGTGAGAAAGAGGTTTTATATCTCTTAGGTTCAGATGCTTATGAAAATTATTTTCAAATGTCCGCAATAATAGCATTTCCTGCTAATATATGTTGTTTTGCTATGAAAACACAAAATTCGAGCAGAATTTTCAATCATGAATGAAGGTATTATTACTATTATTCCTCAAGGAGGTAAGTTATTGATAATAAAAAATGTTTTGAGCTCTTTAGGTTCAAATGCTGATGGAAGTATCTTCTACTATACTTTTTTTTACTCTGAAACCCCGAAATTCAAGTAGAATTCGAAAACTTTAATAACGTCCCACTGTTCCAAAACATTTAGTATCAATTCAATGTTAGTTCGACCATGAGAGAACATCCACTGCCACAAAAAGTCCCTAAGGATAGCCCTTGCCCGAGTCCGCAATACCTTTTTATCAATATATTTGTTCCATCATCCTCCCAAATGAAGGTCCACCAGCACGCCGGTACGATAGACAGGGCGGCGCCTTTGCGCGTCTTTATACACCGACGCTAACGTCGCGGCGCATACAGTATTCGGCCGCCACTCCATAACCACGCGATATCTCGAAATCACTGCCTCGCGATCGCGGACGTCAAACAACGTTTTCTCAGATGCAAGAGCATCTTCGAAAGGTGGTCGAAATGTAGAAACTTCAAATACTGTATTGGGTGTTTTTTCAAGTCCATCCAGGAGGCAAAAAATCATGAAAGTGAAGCCCGGTACAGATCTGAACCTCCTTTTCGAAACGTTTCATCGACACTCCATCAGCCACGGATGTGTTAATATGACTTGAACAGGAAATTGTCAGATGAGCTGCAAGAAGAAGCTGGCAAAATGTGCAGGAGATCCTCCATTATATCATTTACCCACGAGAAATTATTCATGACCCAGTGACACTGATATACAAATCCACTTTGAAAATGTTGACCAAAGTAAAGGAAGAAAGCCTGGATGCGAGATTCTGGTACAATGGCACGAATAACACTGACCCTGATAGAAATCAATCGGCAGACACTTACCTGTTTGCTTTCGAAGATATTGACCAATATTTCAGCGAGATAAATTTATCCAACGATAATGACTCCTACGATAAACAATTATTCAACTGTAGTTTGAGTGCTAATTACAGTAATGTGACTTGTGATCGCGATTTTGTTCTAATAGAAACCTATTATAACTACTGGGCACTTATTCTTGTACTGTTTCCCATCTTCACGTTGTTTGGGAATGTTCTTGTGATACTCAGTGTTTATAGGGAGAGGACCCTCCAGACTGCCACCAACTACTTCATCGTTAGTTTAGCTTTGGCTGATCTTCTTGTTGCTGTTGTTGTTATGCCATTTGCTGTTTATGTTCTGGTGAGTTTTCAGAAATTTCCTACACCTAGTCAAATAACCTATTCTGGTTAAGCTAATTAGATATAATATACTTTGAATGTAATGAGACCGGTGAATATCCATGACACTGTTGATGTATCCTTAAAAGACAACATTCATCAAGTTGAAAACAATTATTCCGTTGCATAGAATTTCATTTAACATGCTTTTCGTGTCTAACGTCATATTAAATGGTCCTGATTTTTCGGTAATTTATTGAAAATATCGGTTGAATGATTTATCAGAAATCTTGATCTCGACTGTCGAATGGAGTCTTTATGAAAATGATGGAAACCGCATTTACAACCTTTGATTATTTCATTTTTACCCTAATTGGATAGTTTTCGTACGAGGGATCCAGACAGATGAATGTTTTCAACAATTCGAAACTGAATCATTTCGAAAAATTAAAATGTCACATTCAACAAATTCTATGCGAATTTTTTCTCCTGAAGGCTCTCCTTTATATTGACCATATTCAGAAAGGTTCGTTGGGTAACCGAATAAAATTTTTGGGAAAAAAAGGTTTTTGGCTTTCTATTTCTCCATCTTTATACAAAAAAACTGTTTGAATCTTCCAAAGGAAGTAAGAAACCAATCAATTTCAAAATAAACTATTCACGAAGAAGTATAGCCAAAACCTTCTTTTCCAGACGCTGCGAACCCAAAGAACCAGACAACTCTTTCTGTCATTTGGATCATTAGACTATTGAACTATATTGACTGAATTTGCATTCAAAAATATCCAGATATAGCTCACACCCCTTACCTAGATTTTTTCCAAGTTTGAAAATCAATAACAAAATAGAATATTTGAAAGATAAATTGAATAATATAATTTTTACACAACTGTCGTTTAAAGTGACATTTTTAATGGTTGTTAAGGGTATTAAAAGGTATATATATATATGTATATATATATATATATATATATATATATATATATATATATATATATATATATATATATATATATATATATATATATATATATAGATACAATATAATTCTGTTACAGAAAATGTATTATATACATCACATTGAATGTGACTTTAAATAAAACGTGTGAGCTGTAAAAAATACTGTTTGTTGGTAACCAGGTGGTTCGGCGTCACCTGATACGGCCACTTTACAGCAAATGCGATAACATGAAAATAGTTTACTGACAGGAGATGTCAAAATTTGGTTTTATTGAAATATTGAATTTATTTTTTTTATTATGAAAACAGGACAGTTGTACAAACAACTTTGTATGATATTTGTGTTAAAAGGAAGTCTTATTTTATTCGTGAAATTGCTCAACTCGCTACGCTCGTTTTGCAAACTTTTTGACTCACAAAATAAAATCTTACTTCCAACTCTCATATAGCTATACAACTTTCATAGCTATTCAACACTACTTTTGTTTTTTAATCAAATTCGCCCTGATTTTAGAATTTACTTTTCATGTACATGAATCAAGTAGTAGAACGCGAATGTTTTGATTTATTCTGAAAAATAAGTTGTTTACTTCTCACAATAATGACATTTTTCCAAATTTCCTTTTGGTTGATGGGATGAATTGAAATGAATGTAGCGAAAACGTATAATATTTTATATAAAATAATTTTGCCTCCAACTATTTCTAGAATACCAAACTCCATAAAAGACAACTCATAAGTATTGATGAGATTTTGATAATAATAATAATGAATGGGCTTTATTCGTTGACATACATTGTTTATGAAGAAGAAGTAGATTCAAAAGTCAATGAAAGGGCGAGGTTTTTTTACAACTTAACCTTTACAACTTTCAATGATACTTCATAATATACTGGGTTGTTTCGAAAGTTTTGCCCGTTTTGATGTCATATGTTTATAGCAATAATGTTTATTCTATTGTATTGTGGTATATACTGGTCGATAGAGAATTTTGTATTCTATTCATTTTTCCATATACCTATTATTTCTTGCTTTTTCTAGCATATTACTATAGGATAAGCCACTCAGGCACCTCCCAAATGAGAAAACACACCAAAAAGACCATGATTGCTGTATGGTGGTTGTTGTGATTCACTTCAACTTTCTGCATGGGCGCCCCACGATTTGAACGATCGACAGAATTTCTCGTGTTTTGAAATCTGTTCTTCTTTGCTTTTGCGCAACCAAAACGATCCTGTTTTGAATCGGATACTGTGATACTATGTATGGGGTGGTCTGGGACTTGTGTGATTTACTATAATTCAAAAATGCATCAACAGCGGCCGGCAGTGGTCAACTGAAAAGGTCCGATCCCGCTCCACGATAATGCCTCAGATCTATTGCCAATCGACTAGCATCTTTCCAAGCACCTTGAGACTTTCTCACCGGTAGAACCTTCGCCAATAAGGACTAGGCAAAAACGGTTCATCGACCTCATCGAATTTTGACCTCACAATTTTTATGTTGACGGAAATTATCGACTTTTGTTACGTTGATGAAAAGGCACGATTGAAATGATGCTCATTTCGGTTGAATTGAATGAGTATTTACTGAGATATAAAAAACTAAAGAAGGCTCAGGATGTGGAGTGTACTCCAGATCACTAAGCCTAAGGATCAAGTAGGGAATGGAAAGAAATACCAGCGTGGTCCAAACAGAACTGGCTGGTATCTCAATCGCCACAAAAGAAATAAACAAGAAAGGAATTCCTGGCAAAAACATAATAATCTGCACTGACAACAGAAAAACCTTATTAGCCTTGAACAGACAACGTATAACCTCAGGGCTAGTACTAGAGTGTCACCAAGCTTTAGCCAAAGCCTCGGTAGATAATAACATCATCCTGAGGTGGGTTGAAGGGCACGACAGGAGTAAAGGTAATCGCATTGCCGACTCTTTAGCCAAGAAAGCGGCGGGACTAAGAATTTTAGGACTCAGTGGCACCTAAGTCCTGGTGACTTCGAAAATTGCGGAAGTAGTCAAATGTAACACCCATGCTCAATCTTTGAAGAGATGAGATGGAATCAAAGGATGTAATCTTGCCAGGATCACCTTGGGCGACCCTGGGAAGCTGGCGTCAAAAAAATATCTGGCGATGACCAGTAGGATTTCTGACTGGCCACTGTCAACTAAGGAAACAGCTCCTTAATATGGGGCTAGTGGACACACCTCTATGCAGGATGTGTGAAGAGGAAGATGAAACTGTCAGGCATGTCCTGTGCAAGTGCCCGGAGTTATCGTCAATAAGAGAGTGTGTGTTCGGCGAGTCTTGGTCTATACCTGCCGATATAAAGGAGATGTTTCCTAGTGACCTGTTTACCTTCCTAGAAAGGACAGGATGAACGATGAACTAGGAGGACAACTCCTCGATAGGATGTACAATGGGTCACATGTGGCCTAAGTGCTGTGGGCTTACCCTCACCCTCTCTACTCTATAGATACAGAACACACATTTCTGTTACTGACTGAAACAATGAATAATAAGTTGAATAGTAATACTGTATTGAAATTGAAACGTACGACCTGTCAACGATAATGACAATCAGTAATGGTAATACTGATGTTCACGAAAAATTGTATGTCCGTCTAACTGGACAGGGACCACTTTTCACATAGGCTAGAGTATAGAGTGTTCTGTGATTTTCTCACGAATACTCAAGCAAATTAATTTCTGAGGCGAGAAAACGATTTTTCAGGCTCCAGATATTGCGTTGGTACCGAAATAATTATTCAGAAGTTTCGTTTCTAATATGGTGGTGGACGAACGTGTCGATAACGACCATCCGCAAAGAAGGTACAGTCGATATAAACGATATTGTGCACTTAAGTTGGCGGCACTCTAAAAGGCAAAAAAAAACAAATACATAGAAATGAACCGACAGCGAACTAGTCCACGTGGACTGTAGACTTGCCGGTTCGTATTGGAAAATTTTTACTAACCAAGTTTTATGATTAGCTGAAGAGTCATGTTACGGCGAAGAGTAGAAATTGGGGAATGCGGGGATGGCCGTCGTGTTCAGTTCAGGAACTGATCACGATTTGAGTGTTGAAATTCGATATTGGTGCAGTTATAATTACTTGAAGTTTTTGTTATATGTTTGAATTGTGGCTGATAGTGATAATCAGTGTGATAGCAACGCAGGCTTTTTCCAGTGTAGTGATTTCAATAGCGATGGTGAACACTGCGAAAAAGAGATACCAGTGGATAAGATTTGGATGCATTTGAATATTGAAACACAGAGAATATGTTTCAATGTATATAAAAATCGAGGGAAACTATTACAAGCAACATCAGATTTGACCGAAATTTCTTTCTCAACTGTAGAAACAGCACTCTCATTCACGCCTGTTGGAGGCCGGGGTGGACCGGATGTTCACGTGGGAGTGCTGAAGTGGATTTTATAATATATACCCCATTCACGCAGGTTAGAGGCCGGGATGGACCGGAAGTTCACATGGGAATAGGATTGAATCAGTTTTACGATATATATGTGGGAAAAATAAAAAGGTCTTCCGAGCAGAAGACGACGTGATGAAAAGTGTTTTTTATAATGAAAAAGTTCGACAAAAAAGGGCTGGCGACATTGATTCGAGCAAGACAGCAGCGCCCCCCCCCCCTGACAAAACTCCTGTTAATTTTGAGCGGAGGAGAATGGACAAATGCGCGCGAATGGGAAGCAACGTCCAATAAACCTAGAGTGAGAGACAGAGAGAGAGAATCATTCAGAAATTTGAATTGGTGAATAATAATGTAAATTTATGACAATGACGGGCCTGATGGAAATTATACACGAAATAGAATGTTAGTGAAGACGTAATTTGCATTTCGGTTTCTGCGGAAGGCGAAAATAAGTAACAGTCTAAGTATAGAAAACAACCGGACAGTATGGCTTACTGGTTGAGTCTGTTTGTAACTCCGATAAGCTTGGTATGGATTAACGGTTAAGCCCGAAATCTTCACTCTATTACAGTAGAATAATGAAACAAGCGACATTCAGTTCTCTCTTTACCATATAGGTACAAAGATCTCTCATCCAAAACCCCTAATATCTCTGGCCGACAAAATTTACTTCAAATCAAACTTATATTTTGAGTTGGAATGACTGTTTGTCAGAAATATTTATAGACATAAAATTAATTTCCAAATGATTCTCCATCAAGTTTTCAGTTCATGATGAGATTTCTGTAGTATTTTGTCATCTGTCTAATATATTCGGTATGTTATAGATATGAAGATTCAAATTATTTTTTTCACTTGGCGATTCTGCAACAGTTGTTATTGGTTTTTTGGGAACTGAACTAAAGCAAAAAATAGTGTGGTTTCGTTGTATAACTTTTGCAATCGTTATAATGCAATCATTTCCATTGTCCGAATGTTTGAATGGAAATCAATGAATTACAAAATTCAATCTTTTGAATAACTCTTTGTCAGATAGAGAGTTAGATGTTCATTACAGAGAAAAGGGTTATACATAGTTTATGAAACCATTTTGAGGTTTCATCTATTGAACAAATTATATATGATGAATATCTCAGTCTCATAAAGTTGAATTAAACTGTGTATTTCAGTTGAATCACATATAAATACACATACACTTTACATTATCACACTCTGCAGATGTCATTCCATATACAAGGAATGTATACGGATCGAAGAAAAAATTGAAATTAGTTTTAATGGAATGGAATCGTACTTTCATAAATCGATATGTCAATGAGCAACAATTTTCGTTTCCTTGTGATTTCCATATCTTCATTATCTTCAGGTTGGAATTTTTTCCCTCACCCTTTTAACTGTCTTTCGTCAGGAGGACGAGTGAAGATCAATGACCTCTATGCCGCTCTGCTTGTGTACCCCTTCCTGACTGGGGTATTTGATGAAAAAACTGTTCATTTCAACAGACGTCGTGGGGCCTTCACTCAACCGAGCGATGGGGCCTTCTAAATCGAGTGGGGCTGTCTATAGTGTAATCTACAGCTTCCCTAACTAATGGGTTATCATGAGTCTCCGCTGACTCGAAAACTCTGATTCTTCGACTGAATGGACTCCCGTATAGTTAACAGCTTCAAATCTCTGTGAATGGCTTCATTCCGCACGAACCATGGAGCATTCACCAGCATCCTGATTAGTTTGTTTTGCAACTTTTCCAAAATGTAGAGATTTGACGGAGCGGTTTGTCCCCAAGCGTCTGAAGCATACATAATGACAGGCTTGAACATTGTATTCTATAATAAAATCTTATTTTTAAGATAGAGCTCGGAATTTCTGTTGATCAGAGGATGGAAGTTGTCTATCCTCATTTGTACTTTGCTTTTGATATAATCGATGTGATTTACCCAGGTGAGTCGGCGGTCTACCCAAAGACTCGCGTTTGCCATTCAATTTCCCTGCCTGAAATCGTGGCTCTTGTATCTGGAGAAACGTTACTTCTCCCCAAATCTATCGCCAGAGTTTTTTCTGGATTCACCCGAATCTTCCATTCCAGGTAACAGCGTTCGAGGTCGTCCAATGCGCGTTGCATGTAGACGACCGCCAACTCTTGACCCATGAAAGAAGCGAGGAGAGCCGTATCATTGTAAAGCCGTGAAGAAAAACCTTCACGTAATCGAAACTCGGAAGGTTGCTCACGTAAAGGCTGTACAATAGTGGAGACACAGTTTCTTGAGGCATTTCAGCTTGGATTTCTCTGACGGGAGACAGGGTTCCTTCAACTCGGACCTGAAATGTTCTGCCTTTCAGAAAGGACCTAATCCACCGAATCAGGCCCCGAGGGAGGTCGAAGTCGAGCATTTTGTGTAGTAGACCTTCATGCCATACTCTGTCAAAGGCTTTCAAAATGTTCAGGAGGACGAGATGGACTGTCTTCCTATTGTTCAGCTCTGAGAATGGAATTTTTGACCAGTCTCAGGGCCTACAGCTCGGTTGAAGTCTGCAGCACAACACGTTCAGCCAGTTTAGCCGTTGAGCAAAGCAGACTAATCGGACGATGATTCTGGGGAAAAAGCGGGTTCTGGCCCTGTTTCGGAATCATGACGACTATGGCATGCTTCCATCTTTGGGGGAAGCATGTGAGGGCGATTGAACTATTGATTAGGGCCAGTAGGTATCTGATGAAGTTCTCCGGGAGCTGCTTCAACAACCTATTGTCGATTGAATCTATTTCCGGAGCCTCCTTGGCCCTAATATATCCCCTCAATTCTTCCTTCGAAGCTGGATAGATCACGTCATCATTTTTTCTAAGGATGCGCCGAACCCGCTGTTCCAGTTAGATATCACGGTCGATATCATCATTCGGATCAACGTTAAGTTGGAACTGACTCTCCATTGTGTCTGCAAAGACAAACGCCTTCTCGGCGGGGAAGTAGCAGATGCCGCGCTGTCCGTGAAGAGGGGAGGGAGCGGTTTTCCTCTCCTCGAGCCTGCGGGTGACTCGCCATAGCTCATCATCCCCAGGCTCGAGAGATTCCAAACACTCCATCCACCTCTCGTTTGTGTAGTCAGTGATGGCCTGTTTAACTTGGTTTGCCATCCTGCTAGCCACAGTCTTGTCTCCAGGGTAGAGAGTCCGCTGATAAACTCGTCCGAGTCGATTTCTCTAACGGATAAGGTTCTCATTGTAGCTTCGCAGAGGACACTATGTCCTGGTTGTGGCTGCGCAGAAAGCGTTGTTCACAGACAATTTGAAATCCGCCACTACCGCGTCGAGACTGTTGCGAGTTTGAAGCGCCTCACGGTCCGTACGTGTCTCCACTAGATGAGCCTTGAAGGCTTCGCAATCCGTGGATGATTTCATGCGATAATCCTGAGGAGGAGGATCATCACCCAGCATCAGGATGACTGGTTTAAGATCTGTGTCAAGTTCCGACGAAGTGTACACTTCGAAGGACAAGGAAACGTTCCTGAGTAGTGCGATATCAAGCACGTCACGATAGAACGTAGGTTCATCTGGACCCATCGCTCGATACTCATAAGTAGTTAGTTTAAGCCGATTTCAGAACCTCCCCCCACCACTTTCAACCTTGAAATGACCTCTACGTCACACGAAGTTGCGAAGGTGACTTTGAGGAGGTGTTATGAGTTTGTCCTTGAACGACCTTGACATGCGTCATACGGCAACGCAGACAAGGTGACTTTGAGGTGCTGTTTTGGGTTTAACCTTGAATGACCTTCATTCTTTTCCCATATTTTCGACAGGGTGACTTTGACTTCCAATGAATTCGAGCCAGTTTGGCACCCACACGATCTAACATAACCAAGGTGACTTTGAACGATTGTTTTGAGTTTGCCCTTGAACGACCTTGATCAACGTCACTCAACGCAGACAAGGTGACTTTGATGAGGCAGTGTTTTGGGTTTGACTTTGAATGACTTTCATTCACTTCCCATATTTTCAACAAGGCTTTTTTGAAGTTTTGAACACAACACAACATAGCCAAGGTGACTTTGAAGGAGTGTTTTGCGTCTGACTTTGAATGACCTGCAACTACGTCACGCGATAAAGACAATATTATTTTGGAGTAGTGTTTTCGGACACCCAGCTTGTGGTGAAGAAGTACCCCCTCTTCTTCAACCACGTTCTATAAATGTTCGGAGGATCACCATTTCACATTCAGTTTGAATAACCCAACGTACTCGAATAGATGAGTGAAAGTAGTGCTGCAAAGTGACAGAGAGTATTACGTCAGGAGTATACACAGCAATCCAGGTGAACATATTTTATATTTGTATACCATAATTCCACTATATTCGAAATGGATCATTTGAAATTTAATATCGAAAAGATCAATTCTGCAATAATTCAACAAACTGTGGCTATGGAGCAGAAGCCTTTAATATCTTTGACTATCGATAAAGGTTATAAAATTGAAAAGATGTCGATGCTATCCACACGATATGGTAAATCCATTCAAGTAGTTTTGTTGGACGAGGAAAATAATACTTCTTTTAAATCATGGCTTCCAAAACGTGTCTCAGAACATTTTACGGAAGAAATGATTCACGAAGTGAATTCATCCAAAGCCAAATTCATTTTTACATATATCGGTCAAAGTTCTCAGGATTATCCTGGTGCTAAAACACGCTCACTAGTCAAATTCGATATTTTAGATTGAATATAACTTCAATATCTTTGTAAATAGTAGAAATATGGTATATTAATGTAAAATATGGATTAGCTCCCGCGCTTCAAACATGATAAAATTTCAAGTGAGTGTTTTTTTGCAGCATAATTTCCAAACTAATGAATGCATTTTGTGTATTTTCAGAGTACAAGCATGTGGATGCAATATTCAGCCGAAGAGTGGCCGGAAGCAGTCAATTTGGATTCTGCAATAAGGAGGTTGGCTTGGGAATTAGCCGACTTGAGTTTTGACGCTCTTCACTCATCAAACTATGATTTAAGTGTATGTTATGATGCTGAAGAGGTACGAAAACTTTTGGAGCTCAGTGAGAAATATGAACTTGGTGTGGCACTGTGCCATAAATATTCGTATGGAAGCGGAAATTTGGATGAGTTCTGTGAGCTAATGATTGAAGCAGACTTGAAGCATTTCCTTCACAGCATATCCGTTTACCTACCACAGAATATCATAGAGAAATATCAATTGGAGCCACAGAATCCCAACCCACAACCGGAAGAATCTTCAAATAATGGTGTTGTGAATATTTGAAATCTATTGTATACATTATAAAATCATGTTTCAATCCATGCTTGTCTATATCTGATTGTTTGGTAAATAAAAGGCAGAAGATAATTATTGAGTGTTTTATTATTTATCAATATCGAATACTCCATGGTGAATTACATGTCAATCTTATTACAATCCAGTCTGAACAGAGCCATTTAGGGCATTATAGGACAAAACAGCATCGTGTAGGATGAGTGCATATACTTTGGTGTTTGCTGGAAACTTCACCTTGCGTGTTTCGAATTCTATTTTGATGTCGACAGTAGATGACTTCATAGCATCGGGTTGGTGAGAGCAGTCGATGATAAATAGTGGATTGTTGCGAAAGCTACCAATATCCATCATGGGCTCACTCATAGCTTTATCGTAGTAGCTGCGTTGGAAGTTTTCATATGCATAGTAGGCTGACGAGTCTAACCTTTTGTCAAAATCTAGATTCCAACGCTCATATGGGTATACTTCAGAGTTTAGAGATAGTCGAATATTATTAATATTCGCATGTATGAATTTCGTCACATCTTTTGATATATTTTCAGATTGGTCGATGCTTTGAAAGCCGATGATGATGTATCGAGGTCTTTCGAGGCTGTTGGTTGTCTTCACGGCCCAAATATCTGAGGATGTATCACGAAGTGTGGGTAATTCATAAAGGTCCCATATACGATAAGCCACCTTTACTTTTGCATTATTCGCATTTTTATTGATGCGGTTCAATAGCTTCAGTTTCTGACGATCTTCCGGCACGATGTGTCTGATTCTCCATTCTATTTTGTTGATTTCCAAATGAGCATCGACTTCTCCAATAAACGAATGTTTGAATGAGCGTGCAATAATCAAAATGAGCTCTTGCTTGACATTCAATACTCCTCTGTTGTAATCTTCAGCAAAACCCATGAGATACTTCAAGGGTAATTTACCGCTGAATACATTGCTGACGGAATCCAATATATCTTGTTTGTTCACATCAAGACCCCATCCTATTGGTAGTAGGGAATTTGCATGTGTTTGTCCAAATGATATCATCGTTTTCATTGTGGTAGTTATGCCGGGTTTTCGAACAACGGCCACTTGCTCTCCACCCATTTCATAGCGAATTTCGTCGAAGAGGAAGGCGAGGGCGTTATTGGATAGGTAGCACTGCTTCGTGTCATCAGATGGTGTGAACTTCCCCTCGATATAAATGTAACTGTCTGCAATATCGAGTATAAGGTCTTGAAAATTGATTGGAATTCGGATTTCATCTGAATTTTTGTAATATGGTGATCCATACGGTTTATATGTATGCTCGTGAAGGCTGATTAGGGAATGATCAAAGATGGGCTCCTCGAATACCTCCAGCTTATCACTTGTGGTTATGGTCGCCATGTTATTACTATTTTTTATATCGCACCTTCAAGCCAATAGATTTGAGAAAGTGTAAACTACTAGCGCTTAGTCTATATCTTGACCGTTTGGCGGGCATACGTGGAATGAATCGACTTTTAGATTTTCTCTTCTTCAAATGCACATTATCATAGTCTCCACCTGATACATTACGCTGATTCAACTGCTGCCGCTGCTGTAATCGCTGGCTTTTAAAGCACAACCCCATTTTTTAGAAAAAATTATGGTGAAATCAATATCAATATCAATTATAATCATCTGCTCAGCGTTATGAAATGATAAATACTGAGTTGAAATTTCTTCAGCTCCTGCTTTATACTGATTTTTTTCACAGATGATCATCGCTCACCATCGTTTTTGCTCAATTGTTTGAATGCTTATCGAGGGTTGTTTTTTCATATCAGATTGCATCGATTTGATATCCTTCTCCATATGTTCACACTTTTTTACAATTTCCACTAATTTCAGCCCAAGCGTAATGAGATCTTCCCTGACTGATGCGGAATATTTTTCTACTCCATCTAATCTCAAATTGATTTTATCAATATCAGAATCTAATTCTCCTCTGATCTTTGAGATGTAAAAACCAACATATTCTCGATTAACACAATCCGTACTCTCTTTAGGCTCGGCTACATTTTTCAAACGTTTATTTTCCATATCAAAGTTTCCATCGGAAGTCAATTTGAAACCCACTCCAGGTTGTCCTCGCAAAACAGTATTTGAAACTGCCTTACTTCTACGACCAAACTTATCGATGCTTCCACCACTCATTTTTGTGATACACTTATGACGGTCGTCGATGTTGTGAATCAACATATGAGAAATGATGATCGTTATATCCTAATCAATTCCAATTTAACTATTATTTTTTCACCATTGAAATTGATTAGATTACCATTATCATCCAATATGCGTAAAGTGATATTGTCGAGGTACTTACGACCGCCAGGCTGGATTGGCATATAAATAATATTTTGCGGTTCCTTGGTGAGTTTGTAACCGGGCTCTACATCAATATCAAATTCAAAGATGCTATGGATTTCATCACCATTTGAATATGCTCCAGCTGTGACATTACAATCCACACGAATAATTCTCACCTTATTGATATTTACGGGCAATGTTGATTCATGAGTTTCATCGATGCCAAACACATCGGCTTCGAACCCTAAAAGTTCGGCAATAGTGTTTTCATGTTTGAGATGGATGTAATATTTCGACCTCATTTCACATTTCAGAGTGTTGTTGTTTGCGTGTAGGAGAAATACTCCATCGATATTCTCCTCAGCTCCATTTTCCAATTGCATTTCTTTGGATTTGATGAATTTTTGAATCACCTTATTGATTTCATCAATTTCATATGCTCCAGGTGGAATTTTTATAATGATAGGAGGTGAGTTAGCTTCTTTAGAATAGGCGATAATATTATTTTTCACATCCACATTGAATATGGAGTTGTAGGAATAGAAACCGTGTAAGCCCAGACCATAATTAGCGCCACTATCCAATTCGATGGGTGGGTAGAAGTTGGCGCTCAACTCGCTAGAGTGTCCCGACAATGAAAACGTGCGTGACATGACTGATGAATTTTCACTGACTCATGTCAATTTATTGCTGGCAGCAGAAATTGTGGAGTAATCGTCGTTTTTTAGGTGGTCTGTCCAGATGATCCATCCCATTATGTGTGACTACATTCACATCATTCACTTTACAATAACAACAGAAAATTTTTCTTGTAGGTGGCCCATCATTCACATCGGAATTATTGCTGTTGCCGCTGGAATCATTCTGATGGTCTTGGCAGTACTGATACTTTAAGACATCAATATCATTTTGTAGATTTTGTGGTAACTTATCCCATACAGATGCAATTTCATGCGATGCACACCCAATCAACACCTCTTTCGGCATATTAGCGAGTTGTTCTTTACTCATTTCTCGTAAAGTGCGTACTCTGGAATATGCGATCAATGAATTACTCATCCTCTTGATACTTTCCCTGTCCTGCGCTGGTGTTATCTCCATGTCTTGCTCTGTAGAAATTCCAAACACAAATGACCACACCATACTGTGTTGAATTGTTGTTTACGCTCATAGTTATATGTGATAATAGTGGTAGGATTTGAACCCCTATGAAAATAGTGAATCAGTTCTTTTGGAGGGGGTAAATCACCGAAACTATCGAAATATTTCACAGAAGTGCTGCTTTTTCTGTATGCTACCCAATGCGTCCCTTGACCATGTCGACTATCCAAATTTACTACGGCAGATTCATATCGGAGTGGTCCCGATTTTGGCAAATCGTCACGCATATATACCCCCCGAAAATATGGAATCATCATTTTCTTAGCATGATAGTTGAGGTCGATGTTGGAGAGAGCTCTTTGAGGTAGCAAATCTATGAGTTTTTTGAAATTTGAGGTTTCAAATAGACTCCTAATCCTTTACGGTAAGGCTTCAAATAGATACCGCTTCCTCGTTTACCTAGAGCGATTGCCTCCATATTTTTATTATGTCGATTGGCCTCACTCAATTGTTCCCTACTCGCTTTCGCTGCTTGTACTGCTTTTGTTATGCCAGCTGTAGCACCAGCTAAACTACCTAGCGCCGATAAACCAGCAAAAATTGGAATGAGTGGTAGTATTCCACCAATTTTAGGAATTGGTATGATTCGCGGTGTGCGAATTTTCTTTTTCCCACCCGCAGCCCTCGTATATTTGCGTGCTGCTTTTAGTGCAATTTCAGCTGCTCTTTTAGAATTTTTGACAACAAATTCACTTCCGCCCGCTTTGTGTAGAACATCACGCACTTTCTTAACGATTCCAGAACCAAAAGCTGTCACCTTAGAATCTTTCAATAGTTTTTTTGATTTTTTTTTCTTGGTAGGACCCTTTTTTTTCTGTATTCGTGACTGCTTGGCTGCTAATTCGCAACCCATACCAAATCGTCGTTTTCCCTTCATTATATTCGTAATTAGCCAAGCGGCTCCTTTCTCTCCAATAGATGCGTCTTTTGCCTTGAATCGATTCCAAGCACTTTCTGCAAGCTCTTGATCTGCTCTGTGTCTAGCTGGAAGATTGTTAGGATCCTGTGAATATGCAATATCGTGTTTTCGGCATGCAGAATCCAGTTGATTCACACCCGGATCACCTCTCGCCAATCTTTTCTGCAATTTGGTGCCAGGGCCGCAATACTGATAGCCAGGTAAATGTAATTCGAAAGGTAGACTATTGATGAGGGAATTGACCAATCCCGTACCAGCTTTATTTGAATGCCGCTTAGGAGATCTGCATCGTCTCATAACCCCCATTTAAATAAAGGAATCGATTTGGAGACGTGCTTATATAGTCTCCAACTGTCATACAATGCGCATACTAAAGCAGAAGCACCAATTTTCCATCGATAATTTCGATGAAAAAGTGGGTAGCGGATCTGAAAGCGGTGTGAAACAGCGTCATGGATCCTTACTTCCACTATCCATTCGCGGTCTGATTATCGGACCTTCCAATTGCGGCAAGACAAATGTTATGATTTCTCTACTGACTCACCCTCTAGGATTACGATTTGCAAATGTTTATCTTTATTCAAAGTCCCTTTATCAACCCAAATATGAGTATTTACGTGAAGTATTAGCTCCAATTGAAGGGTTGGGATTTTACACTTTCGCCAATAATGCAACTGAAATAGTAGAGCCTTCGGATGCCAGAACCGATTCAATATTCATTTTCGATGATGTGATGTGTGAGAAACAGGATGTTATACGATCATATTTCAGTATGGGACGTCATAAAAATGTGGATTGCTTCTATCTAGCCCAAACATATTCACGAGTCCCGAAACAATTGATTCGAGATAATGCAAATTTTATTGTGCTGTTCAAACAAGATGATATGAATCTCAATCATATTTTTTCTGACCACGTGTCACCAGATGTGACATACAAGCAATTTAAAGATATGTGTGCGAGATGTTGGGAGAATAAATATGGATTTTTAGTAATTGATAAGGATCGAGAGGTGCTAGATGTACGTTATCGAAAAGGATTTGATGCTTTCATATATCCTTGACGTTCTTGAAACAATTGAATCATTCGAGTACTAGATAGTGTGGACGACACTTCATTGCACACACATTTGAAGTGAATACATTATGGAGAGAAAAAATGATGATGAAATGTGTTTGAAAAGAAAGTTGATAGAAGCAACAGATGCCGTTCGGAAGAAATTTAATTATATCAAGAATAGTCGCTTAGGTGATCAATCAGCACTCGAAAGAATATATGAGCCAATAATAACTCCTTTGAAAGCAATATCTGCCAATACTGAAGGAGCATCTCAAATAAATCAGGTGATACAGACAACAAAGAGTGCTACACCATTCACCGCCAAAAATATAGTTAAAAGTGAGCTAAAACCGAAATTTGAAGAGGCTTTTTCGAAGGATCTTCAAGCTTCTTTATCGACAACTTCAGATTTAGAATC
This sequence comes from Leptinotarsa decemlineata, assembly GCF_025532065.1. Classification (NCBI taxonomy): domain Eukaryota; kingdom Metazoa; phylum Arthropoda; class Insecta; order Coleoptera; family Chrysomelidae; genus Leptinotarsa; species Leptinotarsa decemlineata. Next base: position 1,468,299 of record NW_027412533.1, read on the forward strand.
ATCTAATGTGCTTGATAATGGTGATGAGGTACAAAAGCACATACAAAAGTTACTATCAGGAAATCCCTCATACGATACCGTCTTTGGAGTACATATGAACACTGAAACGGGAAATTTACAAATGGGTGTAGCTGATGTGGAGTTCATCAATGAGAAAATTGTGTTCAAGAAAAATGGTAAAACTATTGCCACTTATCATGGTACCCCAAAACTATATAAATTATTATTCATGAAAGTACCGTCGGGAAATATCCCCTCTTCCGATATGATCACTTATGGTGATATACTCAAATTAACGAAGGCAGCATATAAATACAATGAAAGAAAACAGGGTCTATTATCAAATAATTGGAAGAAATATCGAGAAATAATCCTACCACTATTATCCAATGGAGACCCACTGCAGAACCCCAGTAGAGAAGGTGCCGGCATAATAAAAATACCCACTCAAAAGAAATATATCAGAAATAAGCATATAGATTATGTTTATTGGAATAAACTCGAAGAACTGGTTGATCGCCTTCGATTGCTTTGGAGTTCACGAATGGCTGGTCATACCGGGCACGATAATGAAATATTGGCCATAATTGAGGAGTTACGTGAAGAAGGGTTAGTCTATTGACCGTAATATAATGAACACAATGTATGAAGCTGACTCAGTTACTCACAGACGATCTAACTATGCATACCACAATTGATAAATTTGGGCGTAGAAGGGGTGGTGTTGGTAAACCACTTGTTGGAAGATCGGGTGTTGGATTCATTCTCACACCACATGGTGATTATGACATTCAGAATAAGCGGCTACAGAATATTGGTGAACCTGTAGACGATGAAGACTCTGTCACTAAAAGATATGTTGACAATCACATTAAAGAAGCCAAGGAATCAACCCTGAACTATTTCCAAGAATTCATTTCACCAGCGCTACGATACGTCAGAAAAAACATTGATTCAAAAAATACCGAACTGCGAATCATCATTGACAAAAATGCACTCATCACTTCAGCATTAGCTGATCGGTTGAGTAATGTGGAAAAGCGAATTGGTGTTGTAACCGAGTTGGTTGATACTTTTACTGAGCGAGTTATTGAAGTTGAACAGTCAGTCGTTAAACCTGCACGTGAACAGTAGCGAACTGAATCCTCAACTTCATCATTTCGAAGAAGCCATAAAGCAGTAGTATGAGTGATGCAAAATGGCAGGTTGTGAAGGAAATACATAAGTCGGCGCGTCGAAATTTTCCCCGTCGAATGACAATAATAAAGGAATTTTATGACTTGTGGCAGATGGATCTGATGGAAATGCAACCATATGCTAAAGAAAATAATGGTTATAGGTACATCCTCATAGTAATCAACTGTTACTCAAAGTATGTATGGTCAAGACCGCTGAGAAATAAAACAGCTGATTCAGTTACTGCAGCTATGGCGAATGTGTTGAAAGATGCGAAGTATGTCCCAAGGAACTTACAATCTGATCACGGTACCGAGTTTTATAATTCAAAATTTTCATCGCTGATGAGAGAGCACCGTATCAATCATTACTCAACATTTAGTACAAAAAAAGCTGCAATTGCGGAAAGAGTCATCAGGACGTTGAAAAGTTGGCTTCATAGACAATTTTCACTTCAAGGCAATTACAGTTGGTTGAATATTCTTCCTATAATTACCAGTCAATATAACAACAAAGTTCATCGTACCATTGGCATGAAGCCTGCAGACGTAAAACCATCCACAAAATTGACAGTTTATGCAAGATCAAAGAAGCAGCGTGGAAAACGCGAAAAAAAAGAATTTAAAATTGGAGATATGGTGCGAATCAGTAAGTTTAAAGGCGTATTCGAAAAAGGTTATACGGCAAACTTTACAACTGAGCTTTTCAAAGTTGTAAAAGTAAATAGAACGTATCCTATAACTTATGCGCTCGAAGATGTGAACGGACAACCAATTAAAGGTTCCTTCTATGGTATGGAATTGAATAAAACCCATGATCCCAATACATATTTGGTGGAGCGAGTTTTGAAACGAAAAGGACGTCGTTTATATGTAAAATGGCTCGGATTCCCCGAAAATCACAACTCGTGGATCAATGAAAATTCATTAGTGTAATAGCATTATTATTGTACTTGATGAAAAATAAAGTGGAATGTGATAAATTTGAATTTCATTATACATTTTCTAAAACTGTAGAATCTTTTATTCTTCGCTGTATAAATAGTTTCGGAATACCAAAAATTATACAAGTAATATTGTAGCAATGGATTTATTTATTTTATAAATCAACATACACTAAAATGATTTACATGAACAAAATGGAGTTTAAATCAACAGGTCTGCCCAGGGCCTATCTGGGTGTATGTCGATGTACGATTACCATGGATTCCTCGTCTCCTGATCTGCACCTCTCGTGAATTCGACTGGGCTGCCATATGCCCCTCTCTTAATCGTATAGAGCGAGAAGTGGGAGTAGTGTGGGGGGCGCTACTACGACCACAACCGAATCATATAAAAGTCGAGTCCCGATCCTGAACCTCACTCAGTATATGAGAGCATATCGAGATGAATTCCGAAAAAATTGCCGCTGTATTAGCTAGGATATCACTTGATGATGAGAATAATTGGACGGATGAAGAGTCATTGAATGGGGATGAAATGGCTCCCAACATAGAGGGAATTGTAGAAGAGGAAGTTGAAATTATTGGAGGCGAGGCAAATATTGTAGTCGACGAAGATGCTAATGATTTGGAGCACGAGGAGATTGTTGAAGGGGATGTCATCGAGGATGACCTGAGTGATGAAGGTATTGTGGCTGATTCATCTGAAGATGATGGTGCCTTAATGATCGGCGTCCGATGGCTCAACGTCACCGACACATTAGAAGATCGACTGGATCTGTATTGTGTGACAGATGCCCACGTAAATATCAGAACGATCGATGGCGGTATCCAGAAGTTATGTTGGTGCTGTTTTCGATTTTACTCGATACGTAACAATAACGGTGGCTGGTATCAACATGTAAACACCCATGATACGGTCTCTATGATGCAGCTGGGTCAGTATTGGTGTGAGGCATGTGAAAGGCCGCTCACAAATTTCACAAGAGTATCAGCATGCATAATATGCAATAGTGTCAAACCTGTGACACACTAACCGTGGGCCTTCTGGTCAAAAAAAAAACAGCCCTTTTCAGGGCTACATTATTCATACAAACAGTAGTAGTAGTAGTACACCGGGGAATATCGTCTCGCGACATGAGATTCTTCTTCTCAGGTCTGAAAGTTGGAAAATTTCCACTTAGTAGTAGAATATGAAACTGGTTTACAGCTGAAAATATACATTTTCATTGAATAACTAGTATATTTTCGATTTTACACGGAAAAAAGTTATGACGAAAGTTGTATGAAATTGGATTTTTTACAATTGAGAATGAATATCAACTACACCCTGCCCCAAATATCATGATCCGCGTAGCAAATTACACGGCTGCCACTGAAATAATGAAGCAGCAACCGCGAATCAACGGCTGTGACAGAATAAATAAATTGATCCACGGATTAATCGCCACTGTCGCGGGCCCGCGAATAGTAAGCGGATCCATGATAATCCGCGGAATAGATGAAAGTTTACGATGTAGGTGAGAAATTAAATACACTCTGTTTTAAAGTTATGACGCGGTTTCAACCGCGGATCCGCGACTGCGGCGGAATGAATCACGACTCAATCCGTTGAATGAATCATAATTCGCGGGATGAAGATAGGAAACAGATGTGGTCCGCTTCGCTCCGCTCCGCTTCAAAAATTTTTCGACACGCGAATTGAATTAATTCGTGACCGCCGTTGAAATTATTCTGCGGATTAAATCGCGGATTCGCGGCCACGGTCGCGGATCCGCGGATAATTCGCAGATAAAACCGCGGATCCGCGGCCATGGCCGCGGATTCGCGGTTTTATCCGCGGATTATCCGCGGATTCGCGGCCGCGGCCGCGAATCCGCGATTTAATCCGCGGATTATTTTAATTCGCGGCCGCGAATTAATTTAATTCGCGGGTCGAAAAATTTTTTGACCCTGCGGGTCAACCGCTCAGTTAACAATACCTTAGAAGTTGAGGATATGTAGTTTATTCCCAGATATCATAGCTTGAAGCCCAACCGCTCAATTGTAGGTGCCTTAGAAGTTGGAGATATAAAGATTACTCCTAACTTGAGATTACTACTCAGATTCTATCATCACGCATTAGTATTATCACTCTCAGATATCATCCGTCACATATATATAAAGTGAAATACACTATAATTGCAAGTCTATCTTCTCTATGAACCATCATCAATTGGTTCTCTTTGCAGGCAACTCAGGAGGAAAATTTTGCTTTGATCAGCTAACCACATAAATGTGCGTTCTACTATAATTGAAAGGTGAATACCTGATAGGTATTTCATTTCAAACAGACTAATTTGTAGTTATGTCAGCATAATAGTTGGAAAAAAACAGGAGCAGAATTTTTTTTGTCAGAATTTATTTTTTAAATTAGAAAAAACAAACAAACAAATTATTATTATTTTCATTACATTTTCAAATACAGATATAACATTTCGAAATCAATTTTAAACTATAAATATAATTTATTCTACATATTGAATATGACTAGAACATGATTGGATTGGAAGTATAAATGCTGCCACAACCCGTATATAGCAACCAGAGTATATATTTTCAAATAAAGCAAAATATTTACAACAAATTTGAATAGGCTTCAGTATGTATACTTCAAGAGAATGAGCGATGAAGATAGGATGACCATCGTCTGTGTGATTGTACAATTATTTGTGAATGATGAGATTTAGGGAAGAGTAGACACTGCCCCAACCACGCAGTGCCCTGTGTACACCAACCAACAGTATGTGTACTCCTAGGAAAGGAATAGGAATGAGGAATAGAAATTAGGATTATTCTATAAGGATAGGGGATGGTGGTGGACTATCCTCGATGGGGATTGGTGGGTCAGGAGGAATATCTTCATCGTCCGAATCAGAATCATCCGTCTCCCTAGGAAATAGGTCCCACATCACTGATGGCGCGTCATAGTCCACCTCGTCGTCATCCCACAGGCCATCATACAGGTCAGCGTCAGAATCAGTATCCACGTTGGGATCCAGGAACTCGTTTTCGGAGACGTCCGCATCATCGGTGCTGGTAACTTGCATCACCTGCAGTCTGGTATCGTGCCATGCTCCGGGCTGCTCGTAGTGATGATGCCCTGTGGTGGAATGTACCTCACCTTCTTCGACGGTCCAGTTGTCAGGTGACCTTCTGGGCTCCAAAAATGCGTGTGGCTCGGTGGTGGAATCCGCTTGTTGATAAGTAACTGCCATGTTGAAGATAGCTTAGCAACTGAATGTTCCATCGGAGACTCTCTACTTTTATACTTTCGAGAGGGAGTGGGAAGGAGTGGGGGAGGAGTGGGGATGATGTGGAATGAAGCGTTCATAAGATATTTTTTCCGGGATGAAAAGAAGAGAGGGAAGTGGACACTGCCCCAACCACGCAGTGCCCTGTGTACACCAACCAACTCACGTGTACTCCATGAAAAAAAAGGATCTAGGGAAAGGAAATAGATGGAGGTTATGTCCCAACAACGTCAACTTTCTTCCTGATCCGCTCCCTGAGAGCCTTAACACGCTCGGCCATTTCGTCGACCTCCATGCGGTACCGATTTGTTGAATCTGCCTCAACACGGTACTCCTCATCGACCCCATTGATGCTGATTTCCACCTCAGCAATTTCAGCCAACAAACGCCGTTTCTGTTCGACTAGCTGCGCCTGTCGAACTTCAAATCGTCGTTTACGTGATGCAATTTCCGCCAATTTTGCATCGCTGCCCTGGATCGTCACCAGCTTCACCTTCCTCTCTTGGCATATTCTGTCAAGCTCAAGCACGTCCTCGACTAAGCTAGAGGTTCTCTGCGATGACGGTAACTCCAGGTGGCGGCCAGAGGGTTGGGCAGAAGTTACCTGCTGAACACTTGGCGTCGGTGGCGGAGGTGCTATGGGGCCGGCTGGTGGCTGATGAGATGGCTCGGTCGTGGCCTCCGAAGATGCCGTGATGGCTGGCTCAATGTCGCCCGCAGCAGTTAACATCTGCGGAGCCGTCGGTGACTGCTTTCTCGTCTTGGTCGCCTTAGACGTCGAGATGGTAGTATCTGACGTGGAAGGGGCCCGCCAGAGGGTCGAGGTCATAGGCGGCCGTCGATAGGGGTTGGACTCGTCCCACATCTTCATGTACTTCTGCAGCTCCGTCTGCTTTGGCTTCACCGACGACGCCACCTGTTTTGGCTTAGCGGAGGGCCTCCTCTTCTTAACGGGTTCGGGAGCAGCAAAGTCCTCATCACTACCGCTCGGAGCCGCTCTCTTACCGACAATCTTCGACCCCTTCTTCGCAACTTTGGCGGTGCTCTTCGTTTCAGAAGAAGGGGTGGTCGAAGGAACATCCTCCATCCAGCTGCTTCCGGGTCTTGGATCCGCCGTTACCAACACAACTTCTTCTGGAAGGGGGCTAAGTGGAGGTCCAAGTTGGAATTCAGTCAAGAAGTCCACTATATCCTGTGGTAGCTCCGATTGCTGCACCACCACGTCCTGCAGGATGTTGACCTTACCCTCCACGGATTTATCAGCGTCAATGATTGAAGACATACTGCACACTAGAAATTCACAAAATATTAGAATAAAGCATAATAATCAACATTACTTATATACTCACAGTTTTTATTCGAAGAAGATGAACACAGCTAGAGACCCAACTAAATTCGGTAGATATTCGAAGGCTAGAAGAAGCAGTTCGAATGATGAGTGCTCCTGAGCAGTCCCGCTTTTGTTACCTAAGCCACTCCTCCTCAACCCCCCTCCACTTACCACCTCCACTTTATCTAATACGGGGACTAAATGATGAGTCTGGCAACACTGTTATATTATATTCTCGCAGATTATGTGGATAGCTTGATATTATATATTCCAATATTATGAAAAATAGTTTATACCTCTTCAATACTTTGTGTTGGAATTGTAATGAAACAAGATGTATCACTGATATATTTTATTTCATAATCTATATCATAATTGATATTTACAATGGGAATAATATATATTATAATTTCAGAGCTTCGTAGGTATAGATTTACCACATTGAACTAACTAATCATCTGATTGTTCCTCCAATAATCTTATGAGTTGATCCAATTTTTCATCAGAATCCGCCTCATGATTAGGCACAGTTTTGAGGGCGTCGATAAGGAATTTGAAATTTACCTCAGGGCTGGTTTGGTAGAACTCAATATCCTTATGCCCCCACGGTAATGTTTTTGTGGTATTGGGGATGATGAATCGCTTATCATCCTTGTATGATAGCGCAACTTTATTACACATTAGAGTATACACATCGTGTAACTCACTTCGAAAAGTGCTCATCTTACGCAATATGGTACCACCTGATTCGACTATTTTCCTATAATCGTCAAGTGACATTTGATTTTTTATGACCGACTTTTTTATCCCTTTTGCCTTCTTCAATTCATCACTAACGGACTTGACATGATATGCTTTTGCGCCGGTACCATAAAAACTGATAATTGGATCATTAGGAAATTCGTCTTTCATATTTCCCAATATTGGTTCAGTTATAGGCATAGCAAACTGATTTTCAACTTTGTAGTTGGATGTATCGAATTTCTCTACATTGTCCCTCATGAAATCATAAAAGTTCTCCGTGAAAATTTTAAGAATGAGAGAGTCGGTATCGGTGTAGAGGAGAGAAGCATTTGACCCATAATGTTTTTTTATGAATTTATAAAAAAACTCATACATAACTGTTTTAGATAAATCAAGAATACTGAATCCAAGATATAGCGGTTTATTGTAATTTATTTTCACTTTACCCATATGAATAGCGACAAAGTCCTCTGAGAAAATTGAAAGCGTTTTAAAATTTGGCCGAGCGATGAGAGCATTTGCACCAGTTGCACGCTTTATAGACTCCCAATGAGTCACAAGCCGAATGTCATTTCTATTATCAACGTTTTCCATTGTTTTTCCAAAGACAGCATTTGTTCTTGTCTTGAAAATATTTTTATGATAAACATTTGTAGCTTGATTTCTCATTAGGGTATTAAGGTCTACATATTTCTTCAACCATGGTGATTGATTGAATGAGAGAACTCTGTGAGTCCTCATCACTATCAGTCCATTTTCAATTGCCTGCCTCAAAGCCCTATAATGAACAATGTATTTTCTCTTATCATTCAGATTAGGTATTAATTTGGGTATTTTTGAATTTGAACCGGGTGGAATTACGCTCTCTACAAGGAATGGCAGATCCGAATGTGCATCGTGAAGTTCTTCAGGGTAATAGACATCTACTTCCAGAACATAACCCTTAGGACCATCGTCTGGAACACCCATGATATCTAGTTGAAGAATTTCTTGTTCGGATAGCCATGTAAACCCATCTGTCGGTAATGGTTGGGACATACTGTGACCATAGAGGTTCGTAGCGTCCAAATAAGTGATGAATGATGATGCTTCATTTTCATCATAATCGGGTAGAAAACGATTATTAGCAACATGCTTCCTTTCAGAACACTGACTAATACCCCCACGAATACCCTTTTGGAAAAAAGTTATCATGTCAATATCCGTAAGCAATTCCAGCTCTACACCGGTGTATTTGAGCATGGCATCCCAAGAATGGCCAGGAGAAGTAAAATAGTGGGCTGGATCTAATTTATATTTATCCAGACATATATTACGGAAATTTTCGAAAATATCACATAAAATCAATACATCTGATTTCAAATACAAATCTGAATAGTCTCCTAACGTTTCACACTCGAACAAGGACCATACACGTTTTGCCCTCTCATAATCATCCTCAGATATGTGTTTCTCGTTCAATTGATCATAAAAATCGGATTTTGATGGTAGCTCAGTACAATCTAACGTGGTCAAATTTTTAACAAAACTGTAGGGAAAAACTCCTTTCTGTCTCATCAAAAGAAATTTTTCATTTTCCGGAAAACACTTTCGTGTTTCATAACATTGCTCATCTGACAAGCTCTCCCCTAACTGCTGCAGTGATGACGCCATGAATCTAAAGCTATCGATAAATCTCAGCTTTAGGAATTGTTTTTTCAATTTACCAAATTTATCTATTGTGGTACCCATCAATAGATGCTTAGTGAAAGAAATGTAATTTTCCTTTGTTTGACCGATAACCTCCACCTTGTTCTTATTAGTGCATAACTCTTTTATGAACAAGTGGCAGTCATAGCCGCTCAAGTTATGGAAAATTATTGGAACGAAATTCGGTAACTTGTAATTCAAATTACATCGAGAATGTGCAGCTCCATATCTTTTCTTTCCCGTCAAGTGACAATGATCTCTCACTTTGACGTCACCCAATTCGAAGGGTTTCTCACAAATACCGCAACTATCAGCAGTTAAAAATTCATTCTCCTCTGATGCTGTTAATGGCTTCATTGGCACGATACGATTCAAATATGTATAGTAGATGGCCCTCAGGTCAGACTCCAGCCTGGCTACAAATACTTTGGCAGCGTCCTCCCCACGATAAAGAACAAATTTGGAGGCTGAATCATCGAAAGAACAACGAATTCGGTATGAGAATGAGTATGGCTCGTGAATAAATGATTTATTTGTGAAGGAACGTATTGGATCCGGTTCATTTGTATGTATAGGCTTCAGAATTGATTCAAAATCAGCGTATACCACGAAGGGGACTTTCAACTGCCTTTCAAAATTTTCAAATTTTAATATATTTTCCGGTATGGCCCTACCACATTTATCAATTTTGATTTGCGTTGTGGGAATGGTGGTACAAATAAAATTGCAATCATTCAACTGATGTCGTAATAATTTGCGTTCGTCTGAAAAATACATCAAACAACCATCACAAAAATACATTCTATGCCCGTGGGATGAAATTTGTGATGAAACTAACCTTGATAGATCCTTTATCCAGCAATAGTGGCTATTACTAGATTCATCGGTGATGTTCAATAAATTTACATGGCGACCGAGTTTCCGCCGTGCGTAATAAAGAGGACCCACAATTTCATATTTCGGTTTGTTGTTTTCAAAAGTTGTTTCTAACCCATAAACATTGACTGAACAATCATTCATATTCTCAAATTGTGGAATATCACGTAATTTCATGGGAAAATCTATACCTTCAACATTAAGTACATCTCTGAAGTCTGGATATGAGCCTACTTCAGAAGTTCTAGTTTGCGCTGGTCGCAGAGCTGATGTCACCGCCCAAGCGAAGCAAAAATGGTCTTCATTTCTCACATTAACTACTGCCCTCTTCAAAGCGATGAATTCTGGAAGCTTGATGTAGGAGGATCCACTGAGAGGACTATATTTGTTGATGTTTACTTCGATAAAAACAACTTTCTCCAGAGTCCAACCTGTAAACACATTATTCGTTTAATGACTGAAATCTTTCATATTTATGTAGATAATATACCTGAGTCGCGTTCTTGAAATTCCACAGCTTTTGCAGACAACGTGTCGACGAATGTCATATAAACCTCTTCAAGGTTGTTTGATTGATCAACAATTTGGTTTTGGCTGTTGAAAGACTTCACCTCTAATATTTCCTGCGTCTGAAGTATGTACCTCCCAAACAACTCCATGTTCACTTTCAAGGTGTTATGAACTTGCACCATTCGATCAATCAAAGTCACAACTTTATGCCTCACTTCATTAAAGAAAGATTGATAGTCTGAATGTGGATTCTTACTTTCGACCCTGTAGCTAACAATCCTATATTTAAATGCGCTGTTGATGATTTTCACACCATCCTCAAATTCCGTACAGGAATTTGTTCTATGCTCCAATGTTTTGAGGTGTGAATTCATCCTATTCACAGGTACCATTCTATTGCAATAGTTGCACAATTCCTGAACTGCACTTGGTTGGGCAGAATCCACTCTGGGCCGTTTTGCTGGAGGACCTGCATCATTATCCGGCCTGCAGGACTGCATTTGATGACGACGCATGTTATCTTTACGGCTGAAACTTTTACCACACCTATCACAGTGAAACATATTTGTAGATATATTCAATACGCGCGATATCAAACTAACTCCTGTGAATGAGTAGCACCTCTTTTATATGTTCATTCAAAAAGTGGGGGAGGGAAGGAGAATACACGAGCGCCCTCAAATTTACATCAGCAAAGACACATGATATTGTAGAAGGTCACTCAAAGTCAAACTGAAAACGCACTCCAAAAGTCTCTTCGTCCATGCGGCTGAAGGTCGTTCAAAGTCGAATATTCTAAATAACAACGTGGATCAATTAAGGTCGTTCAAGGTCAAACTTGAAACATTACCTCAAAGTCACCTTGCTTTTGTCGCGTGATGTGTGTCAGGGTCGTTCAAAGGCACTGCCTCAAAGTCACCTTGCCTGCCTTGTGTAACGTTGATCAAGGTCGTTCAAGGGCAAACTCAAAACAATCGTTCAAAGTCACCTTGGTTGCGTTAAATCGTGTAGGTGCAAAACTGGCTCGAATTCATTGGAAGTCAAAGTCACCTTGTCGAAAATATGGGAAAAGAATGAAGGTCATTCAAGGTTAAACCCAAAACAGCACCTCAAAGTCACCTTGTCTGCGTTGCCGTATGGCGCATGCCAAGGTCATTTCAAGGTTGAAAGTGGTGGGGGAGGTTCTGAAATCGGCTTAAACTAACTACTCTCATACCTGTCAGCATGCGCATGGAGCGCTAAGCCGTTTGCATTGGTGATTCTGCTCCACAGATTGTGCTTGGCGTTGAAGTCACCAGCAGCAATTGTAGGGGTATCTTTCGACAGCACTTCATCTAGTGAGTAGACGACTCCGCGGAGGGTTGTGAACTGAGATTAGTCTATGACGAATGTAATGCTCGAAGTATTAGGTCTTCTTCAGTTCATTAAAATGAATAATAGTTCAAAAAACACGCTTCGATAGCAGACATCGATAATAATTCCTATGACTTGATTAAACTAATGATATTGAACTTTTAATAATTCTAAAATCAGAGTAAATCTATTTCCAAAAAAGTAATTTTGTTGAAAAAAACATGCAATGCTTCAAATCATATTTTTATTATGGCTCCCATCTGTCAAAAAGCTCCTAACGAAGTATTCATAACAATGGAATTCAAGCACCCCACGCTTTTTTACAACAAAATTAATTTTTTCGTAAATATATTCATCAAGTCATAGGACTTATTGATGTTGAAATCTTATATTAGTTTCGAATTATTTTTTATTTTTCAGTTTCTGTTGCTATTGAAGCGTGTTTTTTCAGTTTTTCAAAAGATTATTTATTTTCCACTTTTTAGTACGACTTGCTATCTCAAGCCCATTTATTTCAATATAAAATATATACGCATGCGCAGACAATGTGGTTGTTTCACAGCTATATTGTCTCCAACCCTCTTTTTATTGTATATCAACGACGACTTATTTGAAAAAACCAAGAATCCAATATATTGCTTTGCTGACGACAGCACGCTTGTCTCGTCATTCCATTTTGATTCCAGGACATCGGTTATGAAGGCACATCTTTATCGGCAGCAGGAGGTTGCATATTTCAATGAGGATCTAGAAGTGATTTCGAATTGAGGTGAAAGTAACCAGGTTCAATTCAATGTCACAAAAACCCAGTCATCGGTTTTCTTCAAGAAAATAAATGTCTCCGAACCGGATAAAATAATGTCAGGTCAGACAAATCCGCTTTATGCTTAGATACGTTGGTTGGGGGGTTGAAATGGACACCAATATGTCTTGGCATAATTATGTCTCTGGAATTGCAAAGGCTGCTTCTCAAAAGCTTGGAACACTGTTCCGAACCAGAAAACTGTACACATCCCTGCAACTTTTGATGCTTTATAAAGCCAAGATCAGATCATCTTTGGAGTTTTTTTCTCATGTATGGAGCTCCGCCCCCAAACATACCCTGAAGTTGCTGGATTCCATCCAGAAAGGAGCCATTTGCATGATAACTTCGATAACCTGGGACATCGAAGAAGGGTTGGAGATTTGTCTTTCTTCTATAAATACTTTCACGGAAAGTGTTCAAGTGACTTGGCATATTTGATTCCACCGTGAGCGGCACATTTCAGAAATACGCGACGGACTGTTGCTGCTCATCGTTATGAGGTTCAACTCAGTACACCTCAAACTTCACTGTGTGAGGAAATTATTCAATCCAGAATGATGAGAAAAACTCATGAAATTATTGTATTGTCATCGATTCTTGATAAGTGTACAAGTTTAAAATACATCTGTCCGTTCAATGTTACTCAAAATCGAGTCCGAAGGAGTCGGTTACAAACAAACATACAAGTGAAGCTAATAAAAGTGTGTTAATAAAAATATAACATAAACATATAACATATACCTAACAAAAAAATATATCATTCGAATCACTCAATTTGAATTCATTTAACATGGAAATTCATTCTGAATTCTGTGACATTTTGATGCAGGACCGGAAAAAATATGTGTTTACTTTATACAGATCTCCTTCTGGAGATTTCAGGATATTTATGGAAAACCTTGAACGCCTATTGGAACACTTTTCGATAACGGACGGAAGAGTCATAATTTTGGGTGATTTTAACATTCATTTTGAAATCATAAATGATCCTATGCTGAATGAACTATTATGTTTGCTAAATTCTTTTGGCCTTTTCGTGAATATTCATGATAACACAAGAAAATCTAGCTGTATCGATAATATATCATCTAACTTTGAAAGCGAGTTGTTAAGAACTGGCATTCTAGAACCATGCATATCCGATTATTTTGGGTAATATGCAATCATAAACAAAAAACTCGAACAGTCCACAAATATATCATCCTATGAAAGAGTTATCACATCTTCGGGCTTATAGAAAATGAAAAATGTACTGTATAATGTGGGCTGGGAGATTTTTAAAAATGATGAACTGATTTAGTTGAAAAAATATTTCCACTGAAGAAAAAATCTTTACACAAAAAGCAGTTGATAAATTGGTTTGATCATGAGCTGAAGGCTCAAAGATCACTCTTGTCAAATATTAAACTAATTTCGGATGTGAGTAAAAACCCCGATGACATAAGAGTTTATAAACTGTTGAAGAAGGCACATGTAAAAAAATAAAAACTGCAAAAAATATGCATATGATGATTACATTCGTTCCGCGGAAAACAAGTCCAAAGCTAGCTGGCAAGTTATCAATTTTGAAAGTAACAAGGCTAAATCAACTCCTATCATTAATGAAAATATTCCCTCTAACGATTTTAATGATTATTTTGCCCAAGTAGCCTGAATCTATCATAAAATCCCTACCTGGTATTCCTGAAAAAGAAAAATTCTTCATGTGTTGACGTTCACGACTTAAATAGTAGAATCATTAAAGAAACGGAATCATACAGCTATCACGTTGTGCGACCTCTCGAAAGCCTTCGACTGTGTCGATCATGACGCCCTACTGAAAAAATTATATTTTTATGGAATAAGAGGGGTGGCATTTTCACTTTTTGAATCCTACCTCAAAAATTGATTTCAGGCAGTTCGTTTCAATAATAGTACATCGAATTTTAAGGAAATGAATCATGATGTACCTCAAGGATCTGTCCTGGGGCCACTTTCATTTTTTATTTATGTTAATGAGCTAAGCAACTTCATAACTGCCTTCTACTGTGTTCATTTTGATATATATATATATATATATATATATATATATATATATATATCAATTAAAACATAAACTGTCGAGCATATTATTTTTTTTGCGACAGCTCAGGCATATTTCAAATTACGAAAATTTGAGAACAGTTTATTTCTCACTGTTTCAGTCTCATATGGGTTACGCCATTTTACTGTGGGGAAAATCGTCGGCTGCTAATGTTATTTCCATTCAACAAAAAAGGCAAATAAGAATATAGGGTAATCTATGGTATGGAAATACGTGTAGATCTTTATTCATCAAACTCGGAATCATGACTCGTCCCTATACATTTACAATTCACTCCTCAAAATACACACACATCGTCCAACCTCACTACACATGCTGACATTCACCATCATAACAGTAGAAACTCTGACAATATCAGACTTCCTATATATAAGCTTTCTATTTCACAAAAAATTCTTCAGATTTTAGTCTCTACAATGCACTGCCTCATCAAATCAAAACAATCAGTGTGAATAAGTTTAAACGAACCATCAAATCGCATTTGCTAAAAAACAGTTTTTACTCAATCAATGAGTACTTGGAAGATATTCAAGGTGTGATCTTTAGCCTCTGAGAACATACTCACCGTTTATGTAGTGTTTGTTCAACTGTTTCTTATATTCTTCTCATATTTGTGTATGTTTAAGAGCTGTGATATTTTATAATTACTTGTGAAACTGTAACTGTTTGTTGTATTTTCCTTATATGTTTGTATGTTTATGTAATGTGATATTTTGTAAATACATTTGAAAGTTTACTTTCAAAAGTGATTGATATTTTTTGAGACCAAATGACTATCTGGAACTGCTTGAGATGTATCGATGTTGAATGAAGTGGAGCCATTGAATTGACACTATATTTTTTGTTAAAATCAGAATGAACTTCACTAGTTCGGACTTCCATTGTCTACTATATAAAATGATTTGAAATCCCTGAAACAAGTAAAAAAGAATAATTGAAAAAGAATAGTTGAAAATAACAATTATATTAAGAAACAATAAACCTGAAATGAAATGATAGTGAAATAACCTACAAGTAGAAATATAATAATTGAATAAATAAAAATTAGAGGAATGAAAAAAGAAAATAATAAAAAAATTAAAAAATGTAGAGATTCCAAGTCACGTTAGTTCACGACGTTTTGATTGTTGTTATCTACAATCGTCTTCAGGTGATTCCCGAAGACGATTGTAGATACCAACAATCGAAACGTCGTGAACTAACGTGACTTGGAATCTCTACATTTTTTTAATTTTTTTTATTATTTTCTTTTTTCATTCCTTTAATTTTTATTTATTCAATTATTATATTTCTACTTGTAGGTTATTTCACTATCATTTCATTTCAGGTTTATTGTTGATTAATATAATTGTTATTTTCAACTATTCTTTTTTAATTATTCTTTTTTACTTGTTTCAGGGATTTCAAATCATTTTATATAGTAGACAATGGAAGTCCGAACTAGTGAAATTCATCACGAAACATTGTCAATCACCTTCAAACAAACAGAATGAACTTCATATCACTGGCATTTTTATACACGCATGTGAATTTTGTTCATAAAATGGGTTCATATCTTTTCCCCTTGACAATGAGCACACATATTTATATTAAACCAGATTCACTTGACAACTTCGAATAGTTCAGCAACTATGTAAATCTTCGAAAGTTCAACCAAACTCAGGACGCCTTCGAAGGTGAAAATCGATACTTACTACCAACTCTGTAATCGCCCTCAAGTTGGTTAGGAATTTCAATATTCTACAAGGAATATATAAGCGAACTTACCAGAACCCCCTCAATTTTGTTACGGGCACGAAATATTCCTATCCAAAATAAACGGTACGTTTCAACCCATTATGAACCCTTCTCTTGTGAAAAATGCCAAGGGTCGACTACAGGAAATGAAAAGTTCAAATTTGAAATTTTGCCATTACGCCATTATGGAATTCGTTTAAAGCTTCGTTTGGGGACTGGAAACAAGGTCACGGGAGTGAACAAAAATCAAACTGTCTTTACCTCGCATTTGGAAGTCAGAAAAGGGTCCAGCAAGATATCGACAATCAAGGTATATACAATATATTTGGTCTAAAAAACTCATGAAAATCGATGTTTCGGCTGATATATTGATACCGTTCCTGATTTGTTTTTCAATCTTGAAATGAACGATGACTAATTTGATAAGTAGAAATTGGAACCTATTATTCGAGAATAGTACATAATTATTTCATATATAGATTGTTGGCTAAGTCTAGCTCAAAGCTATTCCAGTTAACTAACAGAGGGACAGAGACCAAAAGGAAAAAAATAAAATAAATATAAATAAGTGAATATATACTAAAAAAATTGACTGACAAACTTTGAAGCAATATAAAACAATGAAATGAATGCAAAAATATTTTATGAATTGTAAATTATGGGTGCATACATAGCTAACAATAAAGATCATGATGAATTGAAATTTAGTATGAGCTAGAAATGAAGTAACTAATATGTCTGGTCGCATAAATATGCGTAAACGATGCTTCAATTCATATTTGAACCTAATTATATTATATAATTTGAATTATTTAATTTGTTTATTTGTATGGCACTGAAGACAAAATACCTTTGAAAAAATGCAGTTTTGTGCTGAGGCATGGTCAGGGTAGATTTATATCTGATATTTTGCGAATGTATTTTGAATCGAGGAATGAATTTATTGATCAATGCTGGAGGGTTAGGATCAGTTAAGTTAAGATGCCGAAGGGAACGGACGTTCACTGTAAAAAGTGCAAAGCCAGGGTTATAAATGGCTCTTTATGCAAAATATGTGACTCTGCTTTTCATCCTAGTTGTTCTGCCAAGTATAAAAGTATCAAACAAACCAGTGACAAGAAATATGTGATTTGTTGCGAAAGAAATGACACTCTGGAATCAACTGACTCTGAATGTGACAAGGAATTCTATGACGCCTTGGAAGATCCTGAAAAAAAACTCGATGCCTCTATGGTGAGTTACTTACTGAAACAAAAAGATATTATCATTTCAGAATTGAGAGATAAAATCAATTTATTGAATGTTCAAGTTGACCTTCTGAAGAATATCAGCACTTCGAATACCAATGGTGATAAGGAAACGCAAAACATAGTGTCCACAAATAAGCCAAATGGTTTTTCAAGTAGCCCAGCAGATAAACAAGTGTGGCAGGCGAATTCCACTATTGACACACAAAAAACAGGGAATTCCAAATCAACTGATAAACAAATGTCTACTGTGACTGATTCACAAAAAGCAGGGAATTCCAAAATTAGCATTGAGCATGTATCAGCCCAACTACATGAAATAACAACCCGGGAAAAGTGCAACGAAATTATTAATTTAGGTAACGCATCTTCCCCTGATCGAAAAGATGAGTGGCAAACAGTGAAACATAAGCGAAAACTGCCAAGAAAAAAAATGATTGTCGGCTGCAATGCAGAATCGTCTGTGAAAGGAGTACCGAAAAATGTTTTTCTTCATGTATCCAGAGTGGAGAATTCTACTACCGCCGAGGACCTAACGGAATTATTGGCCCCCGCTCTTCCGGAAGTTAGGTGTGAATTAATGACTTCAAAGTTCCCAAGTATTTACTCATCATTTAAGGTAACGATCGACGACAAAAATTTCCGTAAAGCTATGAATCCCCAACTGTGGCCTAATGGCACTTGTATCAGCAAGTTTTTTCACAAGCGGACTCAGTTAACCACAATGAAGGATTGATGTTCAATCCCCAGTTGTTTATCTTGAATGCCCAAAGCCTCAATACTGAAACTGTCAACTCTTTAGAAGTTGACACAAGTAACGGAGACTTCCAATTTTTGTGTCTTACTGAAACTCACTGCAGCAATGATTCCATACTGTATAAAACCATCAATGGTTTTAATTTATCGGCATATTATTGTAGAAGTAACTCTATAAAGGGTGGTGTTGCTATATATTCAAAATATAATGTGAAATGCAAAGAAATTAATCTTAGAAAATTTTGTTTAGCAAAAAACATTGAAATCTGGTCTGTCGTATAAATCTGACCAAAATAATATTATTCTAACTTGTTATCGTTCTCCTAGTGGAAGTATCAACATTTTTTTAGATCAAATTTCAAGGATTCTTGAATACGTGTATAGACCAGATTATCATATAACTTTGGTTGGCGATTTCAACATTGACTCCTCTGTTAATTCAGCAGATATAAATCAGTTTAATAAGCTATGCAATATTTTAGATAGTTTTAATATGACTTCAGTAGTTGAATGGCCTACACGAGTAACATCCCACTCATCCACCATAATAGATCATATATTTACAAGCTGGAATGATTCGGTTGTTTGTGTAATTGATAATGATATATCAGACCATAGAACTTTACTATTCGAGTATCCCGAACAGATAGTTGTAGAGAATTACTCTTTTCAGATGAGGAGAAATTATAATGACCAGGCGATTCTTGGTTTCAATAGAGCGCTTTTTCAAGAAAACTGGACCGATCTTTTTGACATGTTAGACATAAACAATGCCTTTAACTTTTTTATGAAAATTTTCGTTTTCCACTATGAGTCTCACTTTCCGTTGAAAAAATGTTACATTAAAAAGAATCGACACAAAAAATGGGTTACAGATTACGTTAAACAATCTAGTATGCAATTGAAGGACCTGCATCAGTTACAATCTCAATACCCTGAATTACATAGTATGTACAATATAGCTAAAAAAAGGCATGATCAATTAATAAAAAAATCTAAAAAAATTTACTATCAAAACATAATTAGTAATTCAGTTAATGTAAACAAAACTGCCTGGAAGGTCATCTCGGAATTGAGTAAACGTAAAGTCGCTCCAAACCATCATATAGAAGTGCTAGTGAAGTATCAATTTTGCTGAACAATTATTTCATAAATGCTCCAGCAGAAGTCATTAACAAAATTGATCAAGCTCAAGTATAAACCACAGATCTTTCTAAAATTCAATTCAATAACTTCACAATATACAAAAACAAACATTCTGCAGGAAATGACGATATACCGCTCTTCCTTCTAAAGAAATGTTTGAGCAATATCATCAAACCTTTGACTTTTTTAGTGAACTTGTCATTTTTGAAGGGAACATTTCCCAACTCCCTCAAAACAGGGAAAATCATCCCAATTCATAAAAAGGGTTCAACTAGCGAAATGGATAACTATCGTCCCATAACAATAACGTCAGGCTTCTCAAATATCTTTGAATATTCTTTCCTTGAACGGTTGTTGAAATTTTTGGATGGTTTTAATATTTTAAGTGAAAATCAGCATGGGTTTAGAATTAATCATTCAACGAATACGGCTGCAATTTCGTTCTTTAACCAAGTTATTGAATATTTGGAATCAGGAGAATGCCCTGCTGGGGTCTTTTGTGGTCTCAGCAAGGCATTCGATTGTGCTTTTATTATTGAAGTTGTACAACTATGGAATCAGAGGCTCTGCTTTTAATTGGATTTCTTCCTTCTTAACTGAACGTACTCAGTATGTACAAATTTCGGAACGTATTTCCGGAGCAAACACATTCGTTAATTCTGGAACTAAAGTGGTTACCATGGGAGTTCCACAAGGGTCTATATTGGGGCCATTTTTATTTTTATTGTATACCAATGATCTTGCGAAATACCTTACAGGGATCCCTGCTACCATGTACGCTGATGATACTTCTGTGATAATATCGGACAAGGATGAACTTGCAGCACAACAGAAATGCGAACAAGTTCTCAGTTCTATAAACGAGTGGTGTAGCCTAAATTCTTTATATCTGAATGCAACGAAAACCCAAATCGTCAAATTTCATAATTGGCAAAAAAATTGTCTTTCATTAAATGTTTGCGTTAGTGACACACTAATATGTAACATAAACGAAGTAAAATTTCTCGGACTAGTTGTCGATGAAAATATGAACTGGAAAAGTCACTGCACTTATTTGAATAAAAGATTGAATTCTTTATGCTATATGTTCAGAAGTCTCAAGCAGGTCCTGGAGGAGCCTCAACTACTATCCTTATATCACTCCCAAGTAGCATCTCGAATCAGGTATGGAATTTGTTTGTATGCCAACTCCACTTCAATAAATGACGTTTTTATCATGCAAAAAAGAGTTGTAAAAATTGTGGCCGGCGTTTCCTCCACGAACTCTGCTAGAGGACTGTTTGTTAAATATAACATATTGACATTATTTTCCCTCTACATATATGAACTTTGTAATTATGTTCATGAAAATAAAAGTAAATCCAATAGAAATGCAAACCTGCATGAGGTTAACACTCGTCAAAAAAATCATTTTCACATTCCATTTTGCAAATATAAAATCACTTATAACTCACCTGATCATATGGGGCTGAGAATCTATAACAGACTACCCCACGATATAAAAAATGTCAATGAATGTAGGAAATTCAACAAGATACTGAAAAAATTTTTAATTGAAAAATGTTTCTATTCATTGGATGAATATTTTAATATGTAGTTGGTGATAAGCCTGTTACTGTCTAGCTTATCAATCTTTTTACTTTTTTACCTTTTGTTGTCCCGACTATTCCTATACATATTGTACTATGTCTTTTGGAAAATAAATATTATTATTATTATTATTATTTGAAAGGTTGTAAGTGAGGGTACCCATGTGGAGCTGACTTCTATTGTACACATTGAGCCAGTTGCATTCAACAATTTTATGTGAAATATGTTAATATTTTCTGATACCATGAATCAGTCTTGCGCAGCTATTTTGCACTTTTTGTATTCTATCCTTCTCGACTTTTGTTAGTCATGGTCCATAAAGAAAATCACAATAGTTGAAGTGACTCAGGACAAGTAATTCACGTAACGTTCGCTTCATTTTGAAGTTGATAATATGATGATTACTGTAAATAAGTTTCAGAGGTGCGAAAGATTTACCAGTAAGATTTTTTATGTGCTGAGAAAAACGCAGATCTGTATCAAATACTGAACCAAGATTTCTGTCTGAGTTACAGATTTCCGATGGAGTATTATCAATTTGAAGATTTAAACTATTCTTCAAGAAGTTTATATAATTTTTACTACCGAAATATAACACTTTGAATTTTTCAGATTTAGGTTTCAAGTTGTGTTGTTCTGATAATACCTTCTTGTTATTCTATTCATTGGTTATGATTTCTTCTGCATACTCAAAATTTTCAGTACGGAAACTGAGATAAAGCTGTGTATCGTCTGCAAGAGCTTGAACTTCACAGTTTTCTATTCCATTAAAAATATCTGCAGTATATATAATGAAAAGTAATAGGCCCAGTATAGACCCTTGCGGGACACCTTGAAGAATACCAAGTTCGGATGATTACGTATCATTAACCAATATTCTCTGAGAACGTCTGAGGAAATCATTCCACATTAAGTACGCTGATTTATTATCAAAGCCATAATATCTCAATTTAGCACAAAGCAATTCAAGACTAATGGTATCGAAAGCTTTGGAAAAATCAAGTAACAACAAAACACTACTTAAACCTTGATCATAGGCTGTTAAAATATCAGTCGTTACAGTTGCTAAATATGTTTCAGAATTTTTTCCAGGTCTGAAACCACATTGATAATCAGGAAGTGCATTTTTTGAAATGAAATAATCATGAATTTGAGAATGATGAAAAAAATCTGTTTTTCCGGTAATCAGCTGGGGGCCCCCATTCGAACGACAACTCTCAGAAGTTGAGAAACTTGTGCGAGCTAAGGACTAACGAGGTCTAACCTTTTAACGTGTGATTCCTAACACGTTATTCCTATCATTTTCCTAATGTTTCAGCACATGAAATTACTTTCATGAAACATCTTTCCTGTATATTTTTCATGTTTCTTTCAAATTTACATTTGCTTATCTATAAAAAAGTGTATATCAGCTATATGAGTGTTAGTGGAAATATTGCAAATTGACAACTCTGAATTTTAGTGATATGACAATACAACTATCCTTGTGAGCTGGTCTGAAAAGCAAATAAGTAGGTACTCGATTGGACTTGGCAAAAATTTGTTATAAAAATCAGATGAATGTTTGTTTTAAAATAGTAAACCTATTGAAACTAGTAATGTCCCATAATACAATTCAGTTGCCTTCCGAAAAACTATACCCCAGTAGAATTTGATTACAAGCTCGAGATAAAAGAAGTTTGAAATTGACTACCAAACCCATGAGCAAATGAGCGAGATGTTTTTCTCGACATTATCAACAAATCAATTTTTTTTATGGAAATGGTATGGAGTGGTTTCATTTATGTCTTTCAAAAACGAAGCTACATTTGAACAAACCATGGAACACCAAAAATTTGGATCTGGAAAAATGAAGAACTGAGAGAAAACAAAGCGGTAGCTTACTTTTTTTCGATAATATTGTCAGAGATGCCCACCAAGATGTCACCGGACCCAATAATTTTAGTCTAGTTGCTGGGGCTAAATATCCGCCTCATTTTTGAAATAATTGTACCAAATTTCAACCAAATTAGTTTGAAAACATTCATGACATTCAATAAACACCATTTTATTTTCTCAACTTCAACTTCTTTCATCTCAGGAAAGAAGCAACTCCGGGATATAATTATGAAATTTTTTTTATAAGCACATTTGAAAGATTTGTCTAGTCATATCAAAAAATCACTTCTTTTATGCAGACAGTTGAATCTACTATTTTCAGACCCACCACAAATATTTCCATTATTCTATTTCAAATCTCATCAGACATGGAATTAGCAGGTTTAATTCAGTTTTCAACCCTGCGAACTTTGTTGTATGCCAGTACTCCATTTTGATGAACTGAAAGAGCAATCTCATTTGAAAACAGGACTAAAATAATTTCTGCTCTTCTGGACTTCGGTTCACAAGAGAGTTTCGTGTTGTAGAGAACATTATTCTGAATGGTATAAAGCTCTGAACCCATAAGACCCGTAAATTCATCCCAACTTTGTTTATTATGTTGCCCAGAACTAGTAACTTAATGAGGAAAATTTGTAATAGCGGTTTTACTTCGGTTGTTGAGTTCATTATAAATTACTGTGCGTCGAGAAAACATACTGAGATTTTTTTCGCATTCTTGTTGTTACGGAACTTTTTAAGAATTTCAGTAGGTTAAACTGAAATTATTTATACGTAAGTGGAATCGAAATGTGTACTTGACTGATCATCTTCGAATAGAATAAAGCGTTTGATACGGAATTCCAAATCAAATGAATTCCTTATTAGATTTTCTCTATCAACGAAACGGACATAACTTCAATGGATGTTAGCTACATTTCTCATCAAAATGATGAATATAGGGTATTGGACAGCCAAGGAACCAACACAAGGTGTTAAACGTATGAATGTATGAATAGCTCAATGAAAGCTAGAACAACATTATAACATCAAGTGTATGTTTGATAACAGCAGAAAACGAGGAAGATAGTGAGCATTATCTGTGAAGAACGATGAATTACTGTTGAGCAGCTCGCCGCATACCTGAACACCTCAGTTGGAAACGCAATGTGCCACGAATATTTCAAGCGCTGGAAAATACCTCTTCTTCGAATCACAGGCAGCAGCTGTGTAGTTTTAAAGAAAATCGTTTTTTTTTAACTGATCGTACACCTCAACCACAAGTGCTGAGCAATCAGAAAGACAAAATGATGGAAACGTTGGAGACTGGGATTTATGAAGTGAGCTGAAACAATTGTGACCAAAAGTATTTTGGTTGAACTGAGCGGACTGTCACATCTACTTTTAAGAAACATCAATACTTATTCGATTTTATAGATCAGGGGAGCCTACTGTTAGAGTTCAATGTTTTTTATGTTCCATGTCATATGACAGAATGTCGTTATGTATAAATAGTAACTTTAGTAGTGATGTACGTTTGTAATGAAAAAAGCTAAACTACTGCGGTATTTTGTCGTTTGTTTGAATTATAACCTTTTTCATTTCATGCACAAATAACCAACGTTTCGGACTTTATTAAATCCATCGCCAGGACTGAAACATTAGTTATCCATGTCAAAAAAACGATTAAAATATATGTGTCAGACAACATAGGTACAAACGAAAATAAGAACTAACCAAATGAAAAACACATACACAAACACAACATGTATGTGTTTCCATTTGATTGGTTTTTTTGACATGGATAACTAATGTTTGAGCCCTGATGATGGATTTAATAAAATCCGAAACGTCGGCACAAAACTAAATTGTTTATCTACGAACATTTTTGATTTCTTTCCCGACCAATAGAAAAAACCGCCTTCGAAAATATTTTGGATCACCAAACCAGGCAAAGTATAGAATATGTTTATTCGATGGAACAAAATTTGGCAGCTGGAAATTTAGGCTGGAAGTGATCCTTGATCAGTACGACTTGAAATTATTCGTGGAAGAAGATTTAGCGACTATTACCAATGGGAAAACACTAAAAGAAAAACTGGACTTGGGTAAACTAGAAAAAAAAAATGTAAAGCTATCATAATCAACTATATATCAGATGAACAGCTAGAATATATCAAAGACAAAAAATTAGCCAAGGGAATTATTGACACCTTGGAGTCAGTGTTTGAAAGGAAAACAATTTCAAGTCAGTTATTTATACGAAAGAGATTACTGACCCTCAGATATCAAGAAGAAGATGATATGAATCAGTACCTACTTCAGTTTGGAAAGCTCATCAGAGAATTGAAGGAATCTGGAGTTATTGTTGAAGATTCCGATGCCATATGTCACTTGTTACTGAGTTTACCTAAATCATTTGAAGCTGTTGTGGCTGCTTTGGAAACTATTGATCAATCAAAGTTATCTTTGGAAGAGAATAACAAGAGAAATAACTCTAGAAGTATTACCAGCATCTCTCAACAGTCAACAGCTTTTGGAACTCAAAACTTCAGATACCTATAACTGCTATAACTGCTGAAGGTCTGGCCATAAGAGAAATGAATGTCGCAGTAAACTTCAAAATAGAAGTTTCAGACACCACAATAAACAACCAAGGAATCCAAACCAATATCGAAATACTAGTCATCGTCAGTCAACATCAGACAATAGGAGACCAACGTCAAGTAGTCAATGTGCTGAAAATATGGATGAATCTGAAGAGGGAGCAGTTTGCTTTGTAGCGGGAAATATCTCAGAATGTATAGTTGATGACCATATTAAATGGTTACTTGATTCAGGGGCATCTGAACACATGGTCAATAATAAAGACTATTTCATCAACTTGGAGAAGTTGGAAATGCCAATACAGATAGCAGTGGCAAAAGGTAAACAGAGCTTAACATCTACCATGGTTGGAAACATTAAAATATCATTTCATGGAACTGTTATTACTGTGAACAATATTTTATTTATACCTAACCTCAAATTCAACCTAATGAGTGTCAAAACTGGAAGAGAAAGGCTTTACAGTAATGTTTAGTAATGGAGAGGCTACTATTTCCAGGAATAATAAGGTATATTTGGAAGCTATCAGAGACAAAAAACTTTTTGTGATAGATGTGCCGTGTCTAAAGGAACAGTTTGAAGCCTACAATGTCCTTCCCAATACTGCTGATGGATACAAATATTTTGTCACTTTCATAGACTCACTTTATCACAGTTTATTAAAATACTTTAGAAAATATCAAGCAACAGCAGAAGTGCAATTCAATCTTAAATATCTCGGTTTCGCATGGACAATGGGGAGAATACACTTCAAATGAATATAAAACTTTTCCTTCCATAAATGTAACACCCAGTAAATTAATCCATGCTAAAAGAATATTACTCCTGCTGAATTATGGTTTTCTTTCAAACCAGATGTATCCAAAATGAGAGTTTTTGGTTCAGTGGAGTATAACCACTTTCCGAATCAAAAAAGAAGTAAACTAGATGAGAAATGTAAAAACTTTTGATGGTTGGCTACGCAGCAAATGATTATAGGCTGTTGAATGTGTTAATAAACAAAATTACCATTAGAAGGAACGTGATTTTTGATGAAGACTCGAAATATATGCAGAACACATTCATTCCTTATAACAATCACTCAAACATACAAGAAAAATTGGAAGAACCTGAAGTAAAAAACCTCAAGCGGAAGGTAATGAAATGGAAGAAGTAAGACAGAAAAGAAACATCAAGAAGTCTGCATGGCAAAATACTATGTAACTTTTTTTGAAAATGCAGATCCAGAATAAAATTATGTTGCTTATGCATTAAATTCTGTGAATTATATAGATGCAGACATTCCTAGAAGTATAAATGAGTTAGTCAATCACCCAGACAGAGTTTTATGGGAAAAGGCAATGAAAGAAGGATTTAGTGCAATGGACATCCCGAAAACAAAATAGTGTTGCTCTCTCATCCTGTGAGGCTGAGTATATATCACGTAGCTCTACCATAACAGAAGTGTTGTGGGTCCAAAACGTTTTGTTGGATCTTGGTTTTCAGTTGATTAGCCCAACAGAAATATTTGAAGACAATCAAAGTGTTATTTTTGTGGCAAATCAAAACAAATGTAAAAATAAACTGAAACATATTGATATCAAGTTGAGTTTTGTTCAAGATCTAGTACGCAAAAACTTGGTTAAAATTCCTATGTAGAATCAAAACTGCAAAAAGCAGATGTATTTACGAAATGTTTAAATTCTGTTCAATTCAACAATTTTCTGTCACTTTTAGTTAATGAATAATGTATATTTTCTTGACTTCTGTTAAATTGTGGGGGGTGTTAGAGTTCTATGGTTTTTATGTTCCATGTCATATGATACAATATCGTTATGTATAAATAGTAACTTTAGCAGTGATGTACTTTTGTAATAAAAAGAAAACCACTGAGGAATTTTGTCGTTTATTTGAAATATAACATTCTCCATTCATGCACAAAAAACACCTACAACAGCTCAACATGTACTGGAGATTGGCCGAAAGCTGAAAGTTTCGGGATCGAAAATGGAAAAGGAATGTGATCTATAAATAGGAACAAATGCATCAATCCAAACAGAATGCTGTGTACTTTTTGAGTAGGCATAAAAATATACAATGTTCATTTGAAAAAATTATTACATTGAGATTCAGGTAGTGGAATGTATAAAGGAATATCCGTAAAGCGAATCACTGTTCACAGTATATAATCATTTCTGACTTTAGGTTTATGATCTCATTGTATCAGTAATTATGAAGAATAATGAAAACAAACAAAGAAGAAAATACACAAAATGAACGTCACAAATATAAAAACCCGTGAAATACTGAATCAGACTAAACAATAAATAATGTATATGGATAGACAATATGGATAGACCAATAATTAAAGAGATATAATAAAACATTAACACAAAAAGTAGAACTCATGATGATCCTCATTAAAGAATGTAATGCTTTATCCATATGTATATAAAAAGCTATAACTCAGTTGTAAATTAATGATTTAATTTATCACCTAATCCAAATCTCACTCGTGTTTCTGTTGCTTTGCAATTTCAATATCGGAATTCATAACCATTTCTCGAGTAGTTTGAGAAAATTGACAGATATTCATCAATTCTTCAATTTCGTAAAACTTTCTGTTACGTCTCTCATGAAAATCATGGCAAATATTTGAAATTTTTATTGGAGCGAACGTTTTCGATCCAGCAGCATATCTCTGACAAAATACTCTCAGTCCATCCCTGAATCCCGGATATCACTACCGACTCCATCAGATCCACATGGTTTCACAAATGATTTCTTGTTCAATTTTGTGAAGTCCGTCGATCGCTCCGAAATGTTCATTCGACTGGAATTCTCAAGAAGAACAACCAAATCAGCGAACTGGTTTGTTTGTACTGGATGTCACTTTTAAATGGGATTTTACTAAAATCGAATTTTCTGGGAATGAATTCAAGGGAATTGACTATCACAAGCGATAAATCACTGAACTGCATACTGTGACTTTTTGGAATTAAATTCTTCGATATCGATCAGGATCGGATCGCCCAATTGGTTTTCAATACTAAAAGTTATCAAGAACTCATTATCAGTAGACGTATTAGTAGATAACACTTTTTTGTGATTTTCACTCCAAATTTACAAAACAGCAACACATTATTCATTACAAAAGAGCTGCTTTAAGCATGTTCAGTACTGAAATAAATGTTAGGGAGTGATTTATTATTATGAACTATAATGACCACCATTTACTTAATGACACTATTTTTTGCAGAATTATTTCTACACTCTGAATGGGTACTTGTAATAGGTAAATTTGGGGAAAATGTATATGTGACATACTCATCAGTGGATATAATAACTGCATGTTTTTGACAAACATTTATCAAGTCCTTTATTTTCCATGTTTCATATATATTTAGTAGGTTCATGAAATCGACTGATCTTTAAGAACCAATACCTATATTGACTTGATTCAAATTTAATTCTGTCATAATGTTGTTGAATAATGTATCACGGGAAAGAAAGAAAGCTTGCAAGATTACCACATTTTTCGTTTGAAGATGGAGAAGTAGAAAGCCAAAACTTTTCTTCTCAAAAATGAATCTCTCCTGAAAATGTATTTCTTTTAATTTGAATATATCATGATGAAAGAACATAAGCTTTTGAGGTCGGAGTCATGATCAAAGAGAAAATTTGGGTTGGTGGGCCGTGATCGAATAGAACCTAAAGTATCAAACGTTTCGTCGTCTGCTGCGGCAGACATCATCAGTGGTATGTGCGTTGGCTGCGAGGACGAAAGTCATGTCTCGAAGTCTCATTGAAGACAATCGATCTTTGCTCCATGTTTCATTCGACCACAGAATGCAGCTACCGGTCTAAGTCATGACCGGTGGGAGAAATCGTATCTGCGTGAAGGTTGGGTCGGTGTATGATGAAGATAGTATTAGGAAAAAAGGAATAAAAACTTTTGTTTGCAATTTTACGTATTACGGCTCGAATAGTATAACAGACTGATAATAGATTTCTACACATCTGCTGCACATCTTGAGGGAGAGGCTTCTCACCGACCATAATTCAGTACGGCAGCTGTATTAGCCCTGAATTTCTTCTCAATCTGATATGTTACATTCTATTATATTATATATTTCATTCTGAAATTGTAGTCAAAATTGATATTATGCTTCTATTCAAAAGATGGTTTGGTGAACGAATTGATCTTAGTGTTCAATAAAACAATTTCCATACTATTTTATTTTACTGGAGAAGTTCCTCCGGTTTGACCGATGTACAATTTTGATTAAGAACCACAGGTCAACTCATTTGCTCTTTTTCTAACTGAAACTGGAGTTTTGTCTTCATCGATTCTGGTAAATCCACTGAAATTATTATTTGTTCTGTACGCTACGTTTAGGTATGTTTTTCAAGCGAGTGATATTATTGGTGTAAGATGGAGTCTTCGGAAGAGAAGAAGCCATTGGAAGAGAAGATGGTGATTTTAAAATGTTTTCATTCAGTTTGCCCTGTTTGTTTGTTTGTTGAACAGTTTAATTTAGCTTGCCCTGTTTGTCTGGGAGAAGTTTAGTATATTTCATCAGTTTGGACTTCCATTGGTTGTGGCGGCTTCTCTTCCTTGTGAGGCTCTTGCTGTCTTCTAGTTAAAGTGTTGTCCACTATAACTGTGGAGTAACCATTCCATTGAAGGTCATATTTGATGAAGCCTAACTCCTTTTCAAGATCTTCCTTTGTATTACAGAGCCCGAAAGCGCGGTCTACTAGAGTCTTGATGATTCCTCTCTTAGTCGATTGATGGTGGTTGGATTCCTGGTTCAGATACTGTCCGGTGTGGGTGGGTATTCGGTATATAGATGTTCACCCTTTAGTGTCGGTCCTCTTCACCAATACGTCAAAGAATGGCAATTTGTTGTGGACTTCCTATTCCATTGTGAAAGTGATAGGACTTACGTTGTTGATGTGCTTCAGAAAGGTGTCTAGTTCTGCATTTCCATGGTCGTCCACGTATCTCAAACAGACTCGAGGCTTTTTGTGGATTTATTCAATGGCCATAGTTTCAAACCACTTCATATATATATTGGCTATAACCGGTGAAAGTGGCGATCCCTTTGGCAGTCCCTCATAGATGATGGTGCTATGGCGAAGTTTAAACCTTTTCTCTACAATGATTCCTTTATGTCCGTGAGCGGGCGGGAACTTATGTTGATGACTTCATAGTTGTCTTGTTTTTGATCTGCATTTGGGCATTGTTTTCTTAGCAACTTTCTCCATTTCCTGTTGTGGGTATTCACCATGTCTTGTCGGATCTTCAAGCACGTGCTTCCAATCTTGGCAAAGATTGGTTCATGGTCCTCTTCCGAAGTCTCTCTTCTTATTCCTTCAAATCGTTCTGTGGCATCCTGCATCAGAGTTGACCTCTTCCAATGGTGGTAATTAATTTGAGACTTTATCAGTGCTCGACTGGCGCGTTTCAATATGCG
This sequence comes from Leptinotarsa decemlineata, assembly GCF_025532065.1. Taxonomy (NCBI): domain Eukaryota; kingdom Metazoa; phylum Arthropoda; class Insecta; order Coleoptera; family Chrysomelidae; genus Leptinotarsa; species Leptinotarsa decemlineata. The sequence continues at coordinate 1,499,497 of NW_027412533.1, forward strand.
TTTGACTCTCTCTCCTGGGATTGACAAATTTAGCAGAAAACCTTTGGGTATGATGTTGTTGTCCCTAGCTCTGCACAAGAAGCTGAGGTGAGTTTCTTCTTTGCTAAGCTTGACCATAGACTTCTCATATCCTCGGAATGAGTCGCTGGTTTCGAGTCCATACCGGGTATTCAACGTTTGTTTGGAGATGGTTGACAATGTTTCGTGGTGTACTTCGTTAGTTCGGACTTCCATTGTCTAATATGATACACATTGATTTGAAATCTCTGAAAGACTCTGCTAAAAACTAGAAAGAGGTCAGGTGAAAAAAAATTATATTGGGCAAAAAACTGAAACTACAATGAAGTAAAATGCAAGCAACAACCAAGAAAAAAAAACTAATAACACGAGATGAAAATAAAAAAAAATATTAACAAGAAATGAAAATTAAAAGATTCCAAGCCAAGTTACTTCACGAAGTTTCGATTGTTAGTATTCACAATCGTCTTCGGGTGATAACTGAAAGTCCACACAAATGAAATTCACCACGAAACATTGTCAATCACCTTCAAACAAACGTTGAAATTTAGTAATCGTTCCTGTTGAGATTGATCTTATATTCGGTACACACATTTATTTTTGATGACAATACAATTCAATACATTTTGTATCATCATAAATCCAAAATGGCAGCAGCTATAAAATGGCAGATTACATATTTTTTCACAACAACCTCAATATGGGTATCAAATGAGAGGGCTTGACTGATGGAATTATAGTACACTTTGAACAAAATGCAAATTCGAGATGACCGCAGCTACAAAATGGCGGATTACATATTATTTCACAACTACCTCCATTAGTTGCAGTCCAATATTGACGTATCGAAAGGATTGGTAAATGGCGCTATCGACTACATCGCAGAAATTGTTTGATCTCAGTTTTGTCGAACTCAAATGTACGAAACGGATGTACCATCATTAGAGATCAACTTTGGAAAAGACGGTGTACATCTCATCCACCCTGAAGCCATACAGTTTTCAGCAAAGTTCAATTATGGATCGGCTGAAAGAAGGATGTTACCCCTAATTTTGACATGGGCATCCAATGTCCACAAAATACAAGGCAGCACTGTAGACCACGCAGTTATGTATATTAAGCCTCGAAATTGTGGCCCTAAGTCGAAAACAGTCTTTGAAAGATTTCTATATTGAGTAGTTAGATTGTAACAAATTGTCGAGAAATAAACCCTGTAACCCTGAGCTCTAACTGAACTGAACAGAATGAGAAGAAATGAGTAACGAAATTAAAAACTGAAAGTTGAGAATAAAATGAGTAAAAAAAATGTTGAACGGTTTTATTGGAGAAAAGATATTATTGATGCAGATAATGTAATTGGAAGCTAGAAAATAATTCGGAAGGTCTTAAGTAGCAGTCATCACACCACCCACCTCAGCAATTTATGTTATTGATTAGACAAAAAAATATAAAATCGTTGGTCGTAGCGTGACCTGAATTAATATGTGAATACTTCATTCATGATGGTTGTGTATTTTGAAACGAATAAATGAATAACAAAAATAGCACTCAAACGTGCTCATTGATAAATTCCAACGTGAATACCCTTGGGATGCAAATATGTGTTAACTTCTTCAATGAAGTACACATGAATATTATTGATTTTAATTCATTTTGAATGAATCAACATCATTCAATCGAATATTCTAGTTTAATTGAATAAACCATCACGAATCGATTTTACAAATAAATGGAAGCACCTGCCATGACTCTGGTATAATTCATAAACATATTTCATGGTGTTGATCGAATCTATGAAAGCTGTTATTTCCTCTGTTGAATGTTAGGTTCTTCGGTACCTAACATCCGATGTAGAGGCGAACTTTTATATTCGGTTCTATAACTTTGCGACTTAATTGATTCCTCTTCGAATATTTATGTACTACTGGGTCTCAAGGTATTTCTCTTAAAAAATTAAACCCGAACCTTTAATATTCAATCCTCTGTAGTTTTGGAATCACATCCATTGTCTTTACGTGCTTTCCTGTTTCAGAAAGAGTCTGCACCAGATACAATCAAAACATGATAGGTTATTCATATATTCCCTACTATATACACCCACGTTTATTTTTAGCTCCCTTTCCACTTACCAGACAGATTATTCAGCTGTAAACATTTATCGGAAGGGTGAGTTAATAAACATGACAAAGGGTCATCACCATCAGGTCGATAAAGGTACTCGACATCAACATTCTGACTCGCAAATAGTGGATCGCGGAAAATGAATTGGTATCGATCATGCCCCATTGGATAGTCGTGACAGACGGAAATATGTTAGTGAATACTCGAAGGATACTGGTGGATGGATTCATTCACAGCAACATAAATCTATTACAGTATAATTTTCCTCCTTTCTATATGATTATTGGCATTTCGTTTATTGATGTTAAAACAAATTGGTGGTTAACTTTTGTGATTTAGTGGGACAGTATTCCAGTCGATCATCTAAAACAGTTAAATATTCACACAGGAATCATTTTATTAGTTTCATCTATATGGAAAAGAGTAATTCTAGTACGAAAGTTTGAAGTACGCAAAGACATAACTATTTTTGTAAGATGATTAGCTGACATCAGTAGGTTGTGGCTGATTGCAACGAAACATTTATACGGATTCAAAAACACTTGAATGTGAGATTTGCACTGGACAGTTTACAAAATAGCAACTTGTGTTTTGCTACACAATATATTCAGATCAAGGCTGAAGCCTTCAATAATGGTAAAAAAATAATAGTAGGATGAAACCCATTAGAAATAGAGAGGAATGTGATAAAAATGAGAAGAACAATAAATTACGGGCGATCTGAGTTTTGGAAGTGGGACGGGTGAGATTTCAAGGGTAAAAAATGGTTTATCTCGATTTTCCGTAAAACTACAAGGCCTATGGAAAAAAGTTGAATAACAAAGTTGTAGGTAATAAAAAGATCTACAACTTTTGAATTCACAAGTTTTTCACATAACCTCAAAATTTATGTAAAAAATTCAAAGTTTCTGTTTTTTTATTTTCAAGTTTATCAAAGAAAAATTCTACGAAATTTGGTGAAAACTCACCTTGTTATGTCCCGAATACACTGTAATTTATTTGATTTAAAATATTGATTTTTTCATGTCAAAAAAGTATCCTAATTTTCAATTGAAAATTCTCGCGTCAAAATATCACCTTTTTTCAAAAAGTCGGTGTGCTTTTTGTTCGTTGGAATCTCTACTTCCTGATGGTGTGGAAAAATATGCATTACTATAGTAAATGTTCCCAGAAAATGCAAAAAAATCGAAAAAAAGTCGAATTCGAATTTTTTTTATTATTATGTACAATTTTGAGCTATTTATTAAAATATACCCTTTAATTACTCAAAAAATGTAAGATTCTATGTTACATTGATCGGTCGATAGCCAAGCGGTTCGGCATGGGTGCTTTGTTCACTCACTCGAATTGACTGCCGTGTTGGTCGGTGGTTCAAGCCCTAGTCTGAACGATCGATCTTCACTTGCTATCGTTCAACCCGTGTTAGGAATCACACGTTAAAAGGTAAGACCTCGTTAATCCTTAGCTCGCACAAGTTTCGACTTCTGAGGGTTGTCGTTCGTAGGGGTGCGACAGCTGGTTAACGGAAAAACAGATTTTTAAACAGATTTTTAAACAGACAGACAGATTGATGAACAAAAGAATTGTAAATCGAAATATACAACTATAATTAACAAACAATTAAGTTAATATAGTTATATTATTTGATAAGACATCTACAATATTTTGAGAAGGTTGTAGAATCTTCTTCAAATAATATTTGTAGATGCCTATTTATTGCTGTTTTGCAATAATTCATATACCTGAGTGATCTACGGAAAATTTCAGTCCATTGAAAGGTATTTCATAGAGAAGTGGAAAAGGATCTAGCAGGGTATGCAAGTGAAGAAGATATAAAAAAATGGATTACAAATTATCAAATCAAATTATGAATTTCAAAAATATCATTTGGCAAAAATTAAATCATCTTTCATTTTGGCAAACCTCCCACCCACAAAAAGAGCAGCAGAAAAACAGTGTTAAAAGCCATATTATCAGCTTCAAACTTGGGTGGGTAACGAATTGACAGCAACAGATTAGGGTTGAAAGCAACATCAACATGGCATTATGCCCACATTTACAGAAAAGGAATTGATTCGGGAAGTATTGCTTGAAACTATTTGCTGCAGCTATGATACTTAATGTAACAGTTTAAAATGTGGTTGTCGAAAACTTGGTTTGAAAATCTGAGGATGCACTATAAAACACACTTCTGTCTATTTTCCACGATAGTTCTATATTTTTGACTAGTTTCGGTCATTACATCATTTTCAAAACTAACTAGATTACATTTGAATCTGAGTAATTTATACCTCCAATGCCTATTCTGTCATAAAAAAAAATTGGTATATACCTACATTGTTTATACCTGGAATATCGATGAACATAATATAGGTTTTGGGAACTGGGCTCAGGAGAGGACTATTGTTTAGATCAAGTTGTTCGTTGAGGATAATAGAATTGGGATTTTTCTTCGACTTGTTTATTTCCATAGATTCCAACAGATTCATCATTTTCCCTTTTTCGAATTTGTGGAGGATTTTTAAATTATCTCTATCTATTTTATGGTACCTTATATGAAAATTTTTATCAGTTTAGCCTGTATATATGGCAGGGCATTCACCACATTCTAGTCGATATATATCAAATCTCTTCCCTTTGTCTAATTTAGGTTCGGCAATGAATAATCTGTTTCCTGAATTTCTGTTGGATGTGTAGGATGTTTGTAGATTCAATTTTGTCACAAGTAAATTCCTATCCTATGCAGCGGATTGAAAGAGTAGGTACTTGTCAGTTTAACAATAAAACAGAATGCTCAATACCCTCTGAAAATTGAGGTTGGCAAAAAAACTACACACAACCAATCAAAACGACGCAACGTACAGTTGTTTTGTGAAATTTTTCTGTAGTAATGAGTAATGTATTGAAATATGAATATACATATATGATTCCTTTCAGACATTTCTGTTTTTCTTTTTAACATATTCATAAAACACTGAAAACGTTCTTACAATAATCATTACTTGAACAGCCCTAATATACTTTTTTTGTACTGAATGAAATTTGAAGAATTTTTTTGAAAAAATTTATACGAATCTGAATTTTTAAAAAAAATATCATACACATATTGTTCGAACGATACCGTTCCCACTTCGAAAGGTTTCTGACTCCAAACAATTTAAAATACCTCTCCAAAATGGGAACTGATCCTGAAGGTTGCTATTGGATTTGAAATGCTGAAGATCAAATCACTTTGAAAAAAACCTTCTCAGGAAGTTTTTTTCACATATAACAGTGAAAGAGTTTTTGAACAGTGAGGTTCGAAATGTACTGAGTTGAACCTCAAAACGAAGAGCAGCTACAGTCCGTCGCGTATTTCTGTACCGTTCTTGGTGGAATCAAATGTGCCAAGTCACTTGAACACCTCCCGTGAAAGTATCTATAGGAGAGACATAAATCTCCAATTTTTCTTCGATGTTCCAGGCTATATCAAAGTTGTACGTAATATTCGCGTATCCAATCAGGCGAATGGGTCTTTTCTGGATGGAATCCAGTAACTTCAGGGTATGTTTGGGGACAGATACATGAGAAAAATACTCCAAAGAAGGTCTGATATGAACTTTATGAAGCAAAGAAAAGTTGCTTTTCTGGTACGGAATAGTGTTCCAAGCTTTTGAGAAGCAGCTTTTGTAATTCCAGCGACATGATTGTACCAAGACATTTTAGTATCCATTTTCATCCCCAACAAACTCATCGAAGCAGAAAGCGGAATTGTCTGACCTGACAATATTATATCCGGTTCGGAGACATTCGTCTTCTTGGAGAAAACTGATGCCTGGGTTTTTGTGGCAATGAATTGAACCTGGTTACTTCCACTCCAAATCGAAATCACTTCTAGATCCTCATTAAGATATGCAACTTCCTGCTGCTGGTGAAGATGTGCCTCCGTAGCCGATGTCCTGGAATCCAAATGGAATGATGAGACAAGTGTGCTGTCGTCAAAAAAGAAATATATCCAATTCTTGTTTTTTTTTCAATAAATCGTTGATATGCAATAAAAAGAGGGTTGGAGACATATAGCAAGCCGTAGCATCGAAGTTTGGCCAGCAAACCCTCATGCCACACACGGTCAAAGGCGTTATAAATATCAAGCGTAACAACTCTTGATTCTCCATATTTCTCGATTGCGTTATTCCAAATATGGGTGACATACGATAGAAGATCGCTTGTTGATCTTTGTTTCCAAAAGCCATATTGATGATCGCTATAGATGTTGAAGCCTTTCAAATATTCGGGGATATGGTGGTTTACGATTCTCACCATGATTTTTGATATCACTGATAGCAAAACGACTGGTCTATAGTTATTTGGAAGATTTTTCTTGCCCTTTTTGGGAATAGGCTGAACACCAGCAATCTTCCAACAAGAAGGAAAAACCCCTTCCTTGTAAGACATGTTGAAAAGTCTGCAAAATACTGGTGTGTGTTCATTTGCGCGCTTTCAAGAACGATGACGAGCACTTCATCAGGGCCAGATGCCTTGTTGATATTGAGCTGTTTCAAAATTCGCTTGACTAGATGCTGCTGAAAAGCAAATTTTGGCATTGTGGATTCTAGTATGGGAATAGTGGGTGGTGCCTTTCCCAGAAAATCACTGTGGAGTGGGACACAAATTGTTCAGCTAGTAGATTTGCTTTTACTATGGCTGTTGCTACAATTGAACCATCCGCTTGTGTTAGTGGTGGAATTGTGGATTTTGTGAAGTTCTGATTACCAGCTTCAGCTACCGACCAGGAGGATCTAAACCCGTTGGGATTGTCAAGCAGTTTATCCCTAATTCTACGATTACGAAGTTATTTGCTTTCATTTATCTAAAGTTTGCAGTTGTTGCGAGCATCAACAAAGCTAGTTCGATTTTTGGCACGGGGATTTATGCGCCACTGTTGGCAAGCGAGATTTTTGGAAGCAACAGCTTGTTGGCAATTTTTGTTGAACCAAGGTTTGTCGTTAGAAAGACGTTTCATTGAAAAAAGAATATATGGATAATAGAATAACTTCCGTGACTGCAGAAGCACAAGTTGATGGATCTTCAGAGATGAAACAAACATCTATCCAGGAGAAATTTCAGAAATTGTCTTGAAGACCCTCCCATCCAGTTGATCTGTAATGCCAAACTTTGCGCGGCTTAGATTGTTACCCGACATTTATCGGTAATTCACTCAACACAGAAATTAGTTTGTAGTCAGATGATCCCAATGGAGACCTTACAGTGACTGTGTAAATTTATGGATTGGTTGTTAGGTATAGATCCAGAAGACTAGCATATTCTCCATCACGGTCAAGAATCCTGTTTGGCTCATTTATAATCTGCTGCTTATTGCAAAAGCCTGTTCTATGCTGTTCTGTTGTATATGTTCTGTTCTATTTTAATTTTATTTTTTTTATTCGATTCAATGTTTTTATTATGCATATTATTGGCTGGAGTTGAATCAAATAAGCGTTTGATTGTATTTACGTTTTGTCATCGAGACTCAACTCTTCCGTGACATTGAGTCAGTCGTATAATATGAATGAATTGATAGTGCGATATTATCCAGAACTGTGCTAATTAGGTAATAAGCGTTTGTTTGAAGGTGATTGACAATGTTTCGTGATGAATTTCACTAGTTCGGACTTCCATTGTCTACTATATAAAATGATTTGAAATCCCTGAAACAAGTAAAAAAGAATAATTAAAAAAGAATAGTTGAAAATAACAATTATATTAAGCAACAATAAACCTGAAATGAAATGATAGGGAAATAACCTACAAGTAAAAATATAATAATTGAATAAATAAAAATCAAAGGAATGAAAAAAGAAAATAATAAAAAAATAAAAAGTGTAGAGATTCCAAGTCACGTTAGTTCACGACGTTTCGATTGTTGGTATCTACAATCGTCTTCGGGTGATGGCTGTCATCACCTGAAGATGAACAGCAGGAGCTGTTTCGTGCTCGTCATTTGCCAATAGGACATCTGTTGTTGATGCAGCTAAAAAATCAGAATCTGAAAAGTTGTTTTGATTGAATGGCCATATGCCACATTTTTTGAACGCATTGATAGCTGTAGACATTGTTGCAGCTTGAATTTAAGCATCAGCAAATATTTCGCTGATCTGAAAAGTTGTTATTACAGGCCCCGGGTGCGACCTCAACCAGTTAGTGCAAGCATGGTCATAATATACACTCAATGGTTCAATGAATCCAACATCTAAGGGTTGCAGCCTATGGGTGCAGTGCGGGGGAAAGCAAAGCATTATGACACCATTCTTGCGTGCATGTTTAATTACTTCTATGTTTTGCGTATGTGTAACATTACCATCTGAAAGAAGTAAGACTGGGGTAGCTAATGATGCTCCTGAAAAGTTGACGAATCGTTGGAACCATATCATAAAGGTCTCAGTTGTCATCCAGCCTCGAACATTGCATTCTGCTGTCGTTCCTGGAGGAGCTCGATCCAATAACTCCTGCATCATTCTTTGTCGAGGGAATATTAACATGGGAGGCATATAAATACCAGCCGCATTAAAACATATCTCAACCGCAATCGTTTGTCCTCGTTCTGCTGATGAAAGCGATCCTACCTGTTTTCTTCCCTTTTCTGCAATAATTTTGCTCTTTATTTTAGACACACATGATATTCCAGTCTCATCGCAATTGTATATTCTGTTTGGCGTCAGATTATATTTGTCATATACTTCCCAAAGCAAAGAATATAACTTATCCACAGCCACTTTGTTAAACCTCATAGCTCGTGCTGCCGATGTAGCTTCTGGTTTTCGGATGGATGAATCCGGGTGACGCTTCCAAAATCGTTTCATCCAATCTACGCCAGTTATCTCTTTATCGCGGTTAAAATTATGTGCCTTACGAGTTCATCTTCCTCTTGTTTCGAAAATGCTGTCTTAAAATTACCTGGAGTTGAGTTAAGAGAGAGCTCATCCTTGCTTATTTTGGCCACGTGACGCTCCAAAGTGGTCTGTGGAACACCGTATAGCTGGGCTGCTTTTCTGTAGCCTCATGATTTGCTTAAAACGGCATCGATTGCCTGTTCCATGCTTTCTATAGACCAACTGCTTCTCGAGCTATTCTTTTCAAAACGTTCTCATCATTTTTAAGCCTAAAACAAGATAAGACTTATGATCAAATGAACAAAGCATTTTTTCACGATCAAAGGGGCATAATGGGGACAGCAGTTAAGGGGCACAATGGGGCACCCCCATCTTGCCCCGTAACCATGTCCCCGTTATGCCTCTATAACTAACATTGCTTTAATTACAGATTATATCCGACAGGTGTCCAACGGCCTTCGTGGTATTAGCCAGGGGAGTGGTTGTTTTCTGATAGGTGTCAGTCCATTAACCTACTGTGTAGGGAGTTGAGACTGGCCTGAACGAATTGTTCTTGAATGATTTGAATTAAGCAAATGTAGGTATAGATGTTGTGAGGAAATATATTGTTATATTTTTGTAATTGTAAAAAGAGGGGGATGTTTATATAGGTATTTCGGAACGCACTCAAGTTGGCAACAATGTGTAGTGTCATGAGTGACGTGACGGGAAAACCGTTTCCAATTTTTGAATAAAGGACATTCTGAATCTAGAAGGCGACAAGTGTGTATCATTTACTCGCCTATAAACATAACATCCATGATTCGTTATCAGTTATGACCCTTCTGAGCAATCTGGATCGTCGTTGTCGTCATCCAAGATCCCTGAGCAATGTGCATATGACGGTTTTTTTAGTCAGCAATTTTTGAATAAACTTCGCTGCCACACACCCAAAATTTCCGAAAAAATTACACTGCATGAGCCAACCGATATGCCGACATCCTCAGTAACTTCTCTAATAGTGCTTCGATGATTACAATTTCCTTCACTTTCTCAACATTTCTATTGGTTGTTGATGTCTTGGGGCGAGCGTCGTCATTAACATCTCGACCTTCTGTGTAAAGCTTGTACCCCTTGTAAACATTGTTCTCAAAGTACAATCACCGTATGATACTGTCAACATTTCAAGTGTTTCGAGAATGGGCTTGTTTTATGCTATGAAGAATGATACTGGTTTGCTTATAGACTGATCGAGTTAGGGGTATATTATACTTATCAAGCCTAATCGGTCCCAAAATCTTTTTATATTTGCAGAAAAAAGAATAATTCCAAAAGCAAGAATTTAAATTGGCCGCTTGTCTGTTGACCAATAAAATTGATAGTGTCTAGACCGGAGTTGCCAAGTGTATTGGTTTTTAATATCCAATCACAGATCTGATGATCCAATTTGACAGACGCCATTTTTGTTGTTATTGTTGTCAATTCGGTGTGAATACAACTTCTACAATTATCTAATTGAAGAAAGTTTTTTTGTGAAAGGTAGGTCTCGGCGGGTGCCTATTTTGCTGCATATTCCGTGTCATTACTTTATATTCCGAAAAATATGTTTTCAGGTTATTTATGGATTGATATGTTCTGGGGTAATTCTACATTTCACTGTACATATTATTGCTTCCCTTTTCAGTCACCATACTGCTCCTTGACCAAGATTAAATGAAAATTGAATCAAAACTTTCCATCCTTCGATAAAAGACAAAGTCTGAAATGAATGTCACTACTACTAAATACAACACCTACCGTTTCAAGTTTTCATTCTTCATTTCGGTACTACAGTATTGCAAATTTTTCAAGTAAAATTCATTGATCATTTCAAAATTGACTCTTGGTAAGTTGTCGGGAGTCAGCTTTAACAAAACTAGGCTCAACATTCATTTTGAAATTATTTCAACAAAAATACGACATTAGAAAGAGCACATTGTCGCATACACTACAGAGGGCACTGACTGACTGGATGACAATATGGCTAATATGCCAGTAACGTTAAATTTCTTATTTTTGGTGGGTGGCATGAATGCATGATTGTTATATTTTATTGGGGTTCATGAGCATTCGAAAACCATTTGAAAACACAGCTCGTTTAATTCTATTTAGAATAATATTTAGATATAACTTGTACTATAATGGTAGAATAGCGTAAGCTAAACTCCGCCAAGATAAAAATAAAGACCATATTAATATTATTATTTTTATATTACTTATCAAGGCAAATATTATTGTCCATTTTTATGCTTAATTCGTGGATTCGGGCGATCTTCTTATTGTATATTTATTTGTTTGCTGGCTTTATTCTTAAAAAAATGAATGAATAATTATAGAAAATTTTATTTGATCGTTCATTTTCTCAGGAAAATGGAGTACCCATATCACAATTCATTGGTTTATTAGGCAATGAAAATGTATGTCATATCGGATCCATTCTCCTTGTTTTTGGCAACATTAAGTTTCAACTTTTTCTTAGCTGACAGCTCGCCTAGGAACAATCGTTTTTTTAAGGAGTTCAGTTTGTGTATGTTTTGAAAGTGTTTTGATATATTTGAATATTAATATGGTGTATTCTTGTGCTGATTTTAATCATGCGGAAAGGCATAAGAAAACAGAAAGCGCATTGGTTTATAAGTGAGTTATTTCATATAATGAGTTTATATTCCCAAAGGATGAAATGATGAGAAAAGAAATGGGTGAAAGTATTGAAAAGAAAGCACTATAATCCATCTATTCTTCCAAGACTTTATAGAAATCATTTGAAAAGTGACTATAAATGAAAGGGGAACGAAGATATTGAATTTGATGACACAGTTTTTTATTTCAACTTCAAGTATTCTCCACAGAAAGTATTATCTGGAGTTAATGCTGTTACTGAAAGCATGAAACAAAATCAATTAAATTTTATCATATGATTAATAGTATTATTACTTCAGAAGCTTTTGTTGGATCAGTTCAAGTACAATCAATTCTGTCTATACTTGACCTCATTCAACCTTCCTCTCAAGTTGTGGAAGATTCAACAGATTACCCAAGCGAGCCTATAACGCTTGAATTTAGTAGCTATATTAGAAAGAGGTATGTATGTCGGAATCGTTTTTTTTTATAATAAATTGCAGTGGTACATATCGATGATTGCAGAATAAATTCAGTTTGCTTTTCATAACTGTATATTATTAAATAATGCATAAAATTATAGTTTAGATTTCGTGATCTATCGACTTTGTGTATTGATTTTAGATATAGAACTTATTTCCAAACACGATTTTTCGTGTACATTTTATTCCATGTGGAGAATTTTTCATTAATTGAAACCTTAACGGGTTCATATACACTTCCATAATTAAATTGATGATTATAGGCTCCGTAAATTTTACGATTTGGCAATGTTGATTATTTCTATTGTTCCTATTGGCTAATCGAACAAGAAGCAGGAATAGGGCCGTGACGTCACTACTCTACCACATTCGATTTTTAATAAATAATTACGGGAAAACGACGGTACTTAGGGAGATGAAACAAAGTGCACTGTTTTTTAATTTGAAATTTCTATCAAGTGAACTATTAACCGAAATCATGAAACAAGCCCATTTGATACAAATTCATCAATCCATTTTTTTATAGCTGAAAATTATCGAACACTCAGAACACTTTTATACTTCTAACCTACAAACTGAACATACTAAACAGCATAAAGTATTAACATATGTTCGAGACAAGTGTACCAACATAAAAAAATAAAACTTGCAAATCGAAATTTGAACAATCGCCTCATTTTTTGAACATTCCATATACCTCTTTCAATTTGAATGAGATATTGACTACCAAATGTTTTGTCATGGATCGAAATCGCGTTGAAATCCATTTTGCATGAAACATATTCGCGAAGAAGAAAATGGGGCATTGATCGACGCTTGACCTCGGAGTGTAAAGGGTTGCGACTGCCAAGTAATAGATAACATACATTCGAGAGACAGTTCCATCACGCAATTATCATCTGGTATTGTCGTAATTCTCTGAGCCGCTGAATACGTTCTGTTCTCCCGTTACTCGTAAGTTTCGTCGTGTCACAATATGCTTCGAAATCGCATTTCCGTTCAGTCATACCAGCACTCCATAATTACAGTATAATTAATAATTCAATGACGCAGAGGCATTACTCTCAAATATTTGACAAGAATAATTAATCAATCAATTGTGACTCATAATGAATTACCTACTTCTTGCTCTCCGTTGAATTACGTTTTATGTTTCTGGCAGACACATGAAATGTCATATGAATTGTTCACTGTAAAGTCCGTTTACCTAGCACTTAGGGATAGTTTTTTAATAGCTTGTTAAGAGGCTGTGCTAGTTCTCCGAGAACTAAAGCATGTCTGACAGCTGAAAGTCGCGCTAAATTATCTTGGTTTCATCAAAAGATATATGATAATAAACCGTATTTCACTTGACAGAAGAGACTTTCGTAATTCTTTATCTTGATAAAGAACATTCGGTATTATCTGAAAGTGAAACAATTTCAAGAATGCAAACATCATAAAAAGCAACTGGCAGTGGCAAAAAAGCAAGTGGCACTGCAGTTCATCCACAAAGTCACTGATATATTTCTACCCGCTATACCCCTTTAGGACGCCGCTAATGAGCCATTGAAATAGTGACTTGCGACAAAGAACTCCAAAAGAGGCGGCCGACGCTGTATATCATATTGCGTTAAATTTAGTATTATTAGGTGTCGTACTGGGGGTATTGTTATGAATTTTCCAATGATATTATCTGTATGATGCGAAGATATGAAATATATGAAAACTAATTTTGTTTGAATATTTTATTTTGAGAAGGACAATTTATATTTGAAATAGTTTGTTATTTAGGATTGTTACTTTTTACAGATCTATGAAATATCCAGAATTTTGAAAGAGCAAAAAATTACTGCATTTGATATGTTAGCTTTTTGACGTTTTAAAGGCTTTTCATTTTCTTTATCCAACCATTATCAAAACATTATAATTTGTAGTTTTAATTCGTCTTTTGATGTAAATCAATTTGAAATTATTATTATTGACAATCATAATATCAAATTGATCGTAGGTCTGATAATGAAGATGAATAGTCTTCGAAACGTCACCAGATAAGTAAACAAATAGAATAGGTTTACGCGGTTAGGAATTTGGACATCTGAATTTCGGGATGAACTACGCTGAAAGTTTGGTACCACTGCATGTGTGTCAATTCTGTAACTCTATCATCTCCCATTAGATGGCGCCACCTAGAATTTTCATGGTTTAGGATCAAGAGATAGCAGGATAGAACTCACATAGACATCTGTTATTTTTCCTTTGTTAGTTTTAAGTTAAAATTGTCAGTTATTTGAAGACATCTTCTGGGGTTGAGTGGAACTTTCACTGGTAGTTATAATTTGGAAACGATACACTTGGTCCCATAGAAGATGAAAATTACTATGTTATGGAAATGATGGTGAATAAATTAATCTGCCATGTTCTGATCTGAATCTGAAAAGGAGATATTCATCCAGATCAATAAGGAAACTAAGTGAAATAAGTGAAAAGTTAATTCTAAAAAGTTTCAGTCTGACATAAACCTTGGAAGGGTCTAATTAGATAAAAAATTCCAAATTCAATAAAGTATTTTTTTTGTATCAAGATGGAGTAGTAGAAAGCCAAAAACTTTCTTTCCCAAAAATTAATCACTTCTAAAAATATAACCCCTTCAATTCAAATAAGATTCATCTTGGCTGGGATTGAATCAAATAGGTGAATGAATGTCATTACGATGTCATCGATGACATAAGCAGATCAAGCTTATTCCGTGACATTAAAAATCGTAATTCATGAATAAAGTGTGTGTATTTTCTATAATGTTATCCAACTTGGTACTGAAGAGCCTTAGGGCAAGTGTCTTAAGGCGAAACATCGATGTATACCAGTGAGGATGACAGTGTTCTATCTAAGTGCAATTTGGTATCATTCATTTAAAGGAGAACTCATGTGAATGATATCTGATTTTTATTCCACAACGAATGTTTGAAATACAAACTGAGTAGAGAAAAGTATCTTCTGTATAATTCAGTGTTCATATGGAAGTATTTGTTTCGAAAGAATTCCTTCTTTCGTGTAATTCAATGATTGTATGAAAGTAGCTGTTTCAGGAGGACTTTCTTTCAGTTTGTATCTGAAAGTTACTTCTTTGCATGATCCACACATCCATGTATAGAGTTACTTATTTTCAAATTGATTACTTCCTTCCTTTCTTTGGAAGATTCCCTCATCCTTTTTTTTGTATCAAGATGGAGTAGTAGAAAGCCAAAAACTTCCTTTCCCAATAATTGATTATGTTCTGAAAATATTTTAATGTGATTGAGTACAACAAAAAAACATATTTGAATATTTTGAAAGAATTTAAATCTATTTGAGGGTATGCCTTTGAAGTTTGTAGCATCAATTATTCCTTTCAGAGTTCTTTATTCAAAAAGTATGTGTAATTTAGAAGGTAATTCAATATCACCTATTCAATATCATTTGAAATCTGTAGCAGTATCTGAAATATCTCTTGAGTACGCCATTCCACCTTCTGATCTGAATTGAATGATTTTATTTCAGACATCAATTCGACATATGAAAATGTAATGAAAAATTATTCTTTTCATTCAAAACCTGGTTTGTAAGCTATATAAACAGTGGCCCATAAATGTTGTTGCAAGCTAAGCTTCTTCTTGATACAATGCTGATATCTAAAGATTGAAACCAATTATCCTTTACACACTCCTTGAGTTATAAAATTTTATTATTTCGTGAAAAATCTCATTCCATTTTACGTTTCGACATCTTCACTGAAGCTTTCGAAATGAGAAACTTCACGCATAAATGTGAACGGGAAATAATTTCCTCAATGATGGGATTGGGCGTTTTCCTTGAATCTTCTTTATTATATTTCTGAGAAAATGGATTGCGAAACCTAATTGAATGTCAATAGATTTGATGGTCGTACGAAATTGAAGACGTGATCAATATCGGAATGCCAGAAACCTGGAGAGGTTGAAAACTGAAAAGGAAATCTTGCCTGAATCAGAAGTGCGAAATATTCACTCTGAAGGTGCGTTGCCATCTGTAATGCGAACACGTTACGTTTCGATTAGTATACAGGGTGTTTGGGTGTTTCAAATTTGATTCTCACCATTGAGATCTCGGAAACTATGAGAGATACGAAGATGATTGAATTGAAACAAAGTTGCGCATTCACCTGACTAACAATATGCCGGTGGGAAAGTTCTAAAATTTCGAGTATATCCGGAGATATCCGGAAGAAACAGAAATTTCGGAAACTGCTTTTTATTTTTTCTGGCTTCATTTTTCGAAGGATTCAAAAATAAATTGTATTTTTACATTGCAACTTTTTCCCCGCTATATAATGGTGTTTTCAGATTTGCCATTCGACGTTTCGTCTTCCGGCCACCATCATCAACTTTATTTTTTCTCATGGGCGCTACATTGGATTCTCTCTGTTTTGAATAGAACCAGATTTTATCTTTTCAATGATGTATCATTAGTGATAATTCTTTTTTTAACAATTGGAGATACTGAAAGAAATAAGTGTTATCATAATAGGCTTTGACTTTGATGTTTCTAAATTTAACTTTCAATTTTTACACTCAATGACATTTTGCTATTGTACAAGTTATTGAGTTTTCGGCAAAAATGGCTTTCACGAATGAAGAAAAAAGAGATATATGATAAAAATTTATTAGGTACACATACATAGAAACAGGACATCGAAAATGTATTTCAACTTGTATCCCGAAAGACGACAACCACAGCGAACTATGTTAAAGTTATTGGATCAAAATCTCACCGATAGGGAATAAAGTGCCGGTGAGGTGGTCAGCAAGGTTTCCAGACTCAAGTGTTATGGATACATTCTTATGTGGTACACTGAAAAATAGAGTTGATGGTCAGAGGGAACATCAAAATATTGAGTACCTTCAACACAGCAATGTTAGAGAGTCCGGAAGATTGAGGAGGAGAAAAATTTATCTTGCAGTGAATAATATTCAAAGAAAGGCACAGTTGTGTTATCATGAACAAGGCCGGCATATGGAGCATTTGCTGTGATTTACTTTTGTCTTTACATTTCAGTTAATTATTGTTATTTGTTCACAAAGTTCTATTTTCATTGAAAATGATTCAATGTCTAATTTATCTCATTCACACCCCATTTATCAAATTTTGATTGTTGATTCTGTCTCCGTATTTTTTCATTGGCTCTTCAAATGAACTAAACTCTGTGAGATTCTGATACAATAACTCGAACAAATTGTTCGATGTGGTTGTCGTCTTTTGGGAAACAAGTTCAAATACGTTTCCGATGTCCTAACACTGTTTCTATCGTATTTGTAATAAATTTGTATCATTTTTTCTCAATTCATGAAAGCCATTTTTCGCTAAAAATTGTACAATAACACAATGTTATTGAGTGTAACAAATTGAAAGTCACATTTGGAAATATCAAAGTCAAAGCCTATTATGATAAGAATTAATTATTTCAATATCTCCAACTTTTCGAAAAAAAATTACAACCTATGATACATCATTAAAAAGGTTGAATCTGGTTATATTCAAAACAGAAAGAATCCACTGTAGCGCCCATATAGGAAAAAATAAAGTTCATGATGGTGGCCGGAAGACGAAACGTCGGATAGCAAATCTGAAAACACCATTATGTAGCAGGAAAAAAATGGACTGTGGAAGTGCAATTTATTTTCGAATCCTCAGAAAAATAAAGAAAACAAAAACCATTTTCCAAAATTTCGGTTCTTTCCGGATATCTCCGGATAAACTAGGAATTTCAGATTTTTCTGAACGGCATATTGTCAGTCAGATATATACGCAACTTTCTCCCAATTCAACCATCTTCGTATCTCACATAGTTTCCGAGATCACAATGGTGAGGATCAAATTTGAAACACTCTGTAGACGAAGTAGCGTTTTATCCGTATTACTTGACAGGCATAACCCAATGAAAATTTGAGTCATTTGACCATCTTTTGACAGAGAGACATGACTAAACAACTACTATGAAATATAACATTTCGAAGAGAAAGGTTTAGAATTCAACCGTTTGGAAAGCTCAGGAATTTTAAAGGTGTTTCAAGAGTTTCTTTTCAAAAGTTTTGTCCGTGATTTCTACTGATCGATAGAAACTTTGTACTCTATAAATTTATGCTGTTCATTTCCATCCAAATTTAAATAGTTTGCCTCTTTTGAACTTATGATGTCGTTATACGTTTATTGACCAGATCTTCTCTACGAATTCGAATTGAACCAAAGCGCAGTCGAAACAGCCCGAAAAATTGACAATGACATGACAATGACAATCATTTGACAATGATAGTGTCAAAAAACGCACTGCTCGACGTTGGTTTGCAAAATTTCGGAGATTTCCCGAAAATTGAGCCTCGAAGATGCGCTGCGAAGTGGCTAACCAGTGGTAATTTAGGAAGATATTGATAGCATCAATGTCCTACGCATTTTCAATAATGTTGGTATGTTAATCTGATCCTTTGCATGATGTAAGTGGTTGTACGTAAGGGTTAGAAGTGAAAAGAAAAACAATTCAATCGAGCGCGTCAGATTTTCTAAGGGGGTGTTAAGTGCAACAAAAAAAGCTCTTATTCAATAATCTGACGATTTCGATCTTACGCAAACTCGCGGACAAAATACATTTTGAAATACTCAAGCGTATCAGATTGAGATATATATGATTTATCTTTGTGTTTGAGACGTGCTGTCTCATAATCTGACGATTATCTAGAGGGATCCGCTTAATCTGACAAAAACAATATTTTTTTCAATTTTTTCCATTCATTGAACTTAATTGCTCAGAAAATAGTATGCAAATGAATAAGTGTATGTTTTTAAGGTAGAATACCTTTATTTATAACAATTTTTTTTTAAATGCTCAAAAAAATTTAATTTTTTATAATCAATTGATTAATCAATGAAGAAAAGAGAAATTAAACTTTCTATATTTTTACCACTTTTATTTGTAACTAACGTTACTGCAGTTTCGTCCTACAAGGACATTTTCAAACTTTGTATAAGTTTGAAAATGTCCTTATACGATGAAACTGCAGTAACGTTAGTCACAAATAAAAGTGGTAAAAAACATAGAAAGTTTAATTTCTCTTTACCTACTTCATTATGATTTCCTACCACGTAGTGATGATTAACTAATCATCATCTTCATCTTCATCACGAACGAGTCTCTGTGATCAGCTGTGATGGCGTCATGGTAACAGAATGCAGAGTGGGGACGGAGTGAGAGACTAATAGATAGAGAAAAAGTGAATAGAGTAAATAGAGAATAGAGGAATACAAACTGCACGCATTAAATATATAATCGTCAGATTATATATTTTTCGTTATCCTTGAATTATTTCCTTCGAAATAAAAAAAAATCAGCTACGCTTGAGAATATCGAAATGACGTTATTTTTTTACAACTTTGCTGCCCTCTCCTTCCTTTACGTCACTCTCAAATTGTCAGATTACTGGAATATACACTTTTTAGCAGGTAACCAACTCACCCTACTTTAATCTGACGCGCTCGAGAATTCCTAATGATCAATTTTGTTACTAATCTGATCCTTTATACTTCACAGGTGGCCTTAAATATGGGGCTCATATTTGGTGGAGGTACTTAACTGGGTACAAGGTATCCCCCCGTATATTAATCTGCCGCGCTTTAGTGAATCCCGAAATCCACGCTTGGGCTCCCCTATTATTGAGAACCCTGGTGGAGACTGACCAATCACAAACGGTGCGTAGGAAGGCCCAAGAACTGGGCCACAGGTCCTATGCGGGTTTTTATGATTTAAAATGTATTGGAAAGGTCAAAAAGCTCGAAAAGTGGTTGCTCCACGATCTGAATGATGGACATGAATTGTCACGTTTCGAGGTCTGTTCTTCTTTGCTTTTGCGCAATGAAAATGATCTTTTTTTGAATCTGATCGTCATTTGTGATGGAAAGTGGATCCTCTACGACAACAACAAAGGTTCGGGGCAGTGGTTGGTTATCAATGGACCACTCAGGTACTTCTTAAAGGCGAAAACTTACCAAAAAAGAACATAGTTACTGAATAGTTGTCAGCGGCTGGTCTGATCAGCTAGATCTTTCTACAACCGGGCAAAACCATCACAGCAGAGTCCTATTTTGAGGAAACCTACTAAATGTATCAAAAATTGCGTCAGTAGGAGCTAGCACTGATCAACAGGAGGGGTACGATCACTGTCCCAGAAGCAAATGAATTGAGCTCCATACTCCCTAGACTCCTTGCCAACCAACTACCAAAAACGGCCTTCGTCGACTTCATCTAATTCCGAGCACACAATTTCAATGGTGATGGAATTTGTGTTACTTTGATAAAAGTGCACTGATCCAAATGGTGCTTATTTCGATTGAATTGAATAAGTATTCTCTGAGATATAACAGTTCAAAGTAGATTTATAAATTGGACAAAACTTTTGAAACAACCTAATATTAGATTCGGAAATTCTGAATATTCACTAGCAGACCAAAGAGAATTGAGTTGTTCATCTCTTCTGAATCTGTTTTCTGATGCGAAAATCAGTTCAGTACATGTCCATTTAATGAGTTTTCAATTAGTTTATACCTGAACTGAGGTAAAAATCTATGAGAACATAGGCTTTCACGGACAAAATCACGATTGAAGGTTAGTAGGCCATGGTCAAATGGAACCTGAAGTACCAAACTTTTCGTTTGCTACTGCGGTAGACATCATCAGTGGTATGTGCGTTGGCTGCGGTGACGAAAGTTCAATCTTGAAGTTACTGCAACGATTGATTGAATCGGTTAGAAGATGTTATTTTGAATCTTCCCGAATTTCTATGATTTGACCGATCAAAATTTGCATTTAACACCTGGGTATTCGGATACCCAGATCGAAAAAGCATGATTTTCGTATAGAATAAAATGGAAAAGTTTGTTGCAGAAATATAGTAAGTAAATATAATTTCATATCCATTTATTTTAAATTGTTCATTTACTGAATCTATAACGATTATGATGAATATCTCATTTATCAATATTATTATTGTTGGGCAGAAATCACCAAGTTTTTGTTTTTTGCATATATGAATACTGTATGGAAGCTAACAAAACGATAAATTAAATTTTTTTTACATAGATATATCAAAGATTCCATGTCAAACATCTTGAAATTTTTTTGTTTGCTGATCACAAACGGGTTCATTACAATCAAAGCAAGACTTCTTCCTCTTTCTTTTCTTGCGAATGAATTGCCCCTTGCAAATGTAACGTCATCCTTCAACTCTGACTTTTGTATACCTATTTCAGGACTCTCAAGGTCTTGTATGTAATTCAATTAATATATTCAGGATCACGTATCAAATATAATAGATATTGATTGAATGCATATGATTTATTTCAGTTACAGTGGTTTTTACTGAGCATTTCTTAGACGGGGTACCCGGGTGGAAGATGCTGCGAATTTTTTTAGGGCAATACAAGAGTTAATATGATAACTTTCACGTGAACGTGCCTACATTGGAACGCTAGTGTACAAAAAATACAAAATTGAATATAAGTTTCTGACGATGAAATGGCAAAAAAATTCTTCAAATGATGATACCATCTTGTTAAAGGGTGAAAATCACTAATGAAAGTGGTGATATACAATGCTGAGATGAACGTTCTGTTTTCATTCTATACTTATAAATGCGAATATCATTCACTTAACTCTCAATCATTTATCTCTGTTTCTTCGTACTGGTGAGTCCTAGGAAGCTTAAATTTGGTATGTAGGTGCTTATTAGGTCTCAGATGCGCACTAAGAAAGGGTTTTTAAATATTTCAACTGGGACCCTTCTGCTGGGGATAAAAGGGACGCGTTTACACATGAAAATTACCTTTTCAATATCTTTTCTATGTACCGCTATTTTTGAAGGCTGAAATTTTGTGTGTAGGTTCGTTTTATGTTGTAGGTGCGCAATTAGAGAGGTTTTTCAAATGTTTCAACTGGAACGCCAGCCGCGGGAGAAAAAGGCGCGTAAGTAACCTTTTCATCACTGTTTCTCCATACCGGTACATTTTCGGAGGCCGAAAATTTGTATAGATTGTCAAATATAGGAAGAGTTACCTGAATTCCGTAATGGTTCGCCCACTAGATGTTATAAAAAAATCTGTTTAAAATCTGTTTTTCCGTTAATCAGCTGTCGCTCGCTTACAAACGACAACTCTCAGAAGTTGAGAAACTTGTGCGAGCTAAGGACTAACGAGGTTTTACCTTTTAACGTGTAATTCCTAATACGGTTGCAGAAGCTTCTAGCTTCATAAATTCTCTCGAGAAAACTATCTGGTCGAGGAGGGAATCAAACCCACTGTCTTCCGATCGTGAGTCGGGCGCACTACCACCGCGGCCAATTCCACAACATGTGCGTTCGTTAGTAGACTTTGAGAGCAAAAAAGTTTCTTCCTAGATTTGGCAAGCTGTATTCAGGTTCATTTTATATTGTAGATGTGCAATTAGAAATATTCCCACTGGGGCGCCAACCGCGTGGAAAAAGTCGCCTCCATGAAACAAAATTATTTCTTCATCACTGTTTTTCCATGCCCTAAAATTTCCGGTCGGTGAATTTATTTTTGTATCCGTGCGGAGCCGGGGCGTAATTCCACATCATTTTTGAATTACCTGTATGCTTCATTTATTGAATGAATTCCTGATTGCCAGTCTTTCATCATTTTGAACACCTGGATGGTAAGAAGATTTATGGACTTCTGGCAGAATCTTCCAGGATTGGCTCACTTCAAGGCGTTTATTCACCCTTCGAAGCTTGATACCAAACAGTTGTTCAACTACAGAAGGGATGCACTATGATGTCTAACAAGTCTTCTTACAGGTCACTGTCATTTGAATCATCATATGCAGAGACTCGGACTGTCAGAAGACAAACTAATCGGCTTCGTAAGGAAGCTGGGTTTATTTGTTCGAGTGTAAATAGGTGTGAGCCACAAAAAACCCTTGTGGGTTGCAGTGGAGAGTCGAATAGAACCACTCATTTTGGACCTAACCTAACCCAACCTTCATCATTTGATTTTATCAGATGAGGATTAGTTGTTGGCAATAAATCTGACCACCAATTAATCCTTTTCCACTATGGTCAATTGGAAGCAACTTGTGATTCATTGTTAAAATCTCCTCAACAAAATAACTGGAAAAAATGGGGTGAATATGATTAAATACAGATATCACAAACATATTTCTTCATTTTGTTTTCAACGCCGGCACATAGGTCATGTATCCAACCTTTATATTTTATACACTGAATCATGTTTTCTACATGATCTTCCTCACATTTTCTACATAGCCATGATTCTTTAGCTTTTTTTTCTGCTTCATGCTTGATTTTTCTGTATTCCTTCTTTATATAGATTTTTGTTCTTTTTCAGTTTTAACTCTTTTTGAATCTAAAACAGGCTTCTTTCTTTCAGTGATATTTCCATCAGTTTCTGATTCATTTTTGTAGGGACTTGAAGTTAATTGCTTTGTTGGTTTTGTAATTTTTTTAATTAGTGTTTTTATGCAAGGCCCAGGTGATAAAATATTCAAATGAAATTTCATTTGTTATGAATTGTTAGTATATTGGCATCGTGTGAAGTATCCTGTAATACTAGTGAAGGTTCAGGTTGAATGAGGGGTGGTGTGAAATCTTTTGGTGATAAAGGTGCCGATGTAATCTTCGGTGTTGATGGTAATGTAATGATTGGTGAAGATACAACTGTTACAGGTAGCGAAGAAACTGTTGGTGATGTTAATATCAATGGAGATGTAGCTCTAGTGGGTGATTCCATAATTTTGTTCAGTTGGATCATCAAGTTCTTGATTTGATGGATCAGAAATGTATGTAGATGCTACAAAATCCTCTTCTTCAAGGACGCTTCTGTCACACGGCCACAACCCTGTTGCATTAAAACCATTTGGTGGAGATCCTGTTTTTAAGGAATCATTCAGTCTGCTGCGCTTATATATCAATATGGGTGGTATAAATTCACCCGCAGCATTAATTGCGCATATACCCGTTGTAGTCAACCCTCTCTCTCCACTTGTGATTGCACCTTTCCCTTTCGAGCAATAACTTTAGAAGATTTGTGAATGGTGGATAATGCAGTTTCGTCCATATTATATATTTGGTGTGCATCGAACTTGTATTTATCCAGTATTTCTTCGTACTTATCAAAAAACTCATTAATACGCTCTTTATTAAAGCCTTTGCTTCCGTCCATCGAGGTTGCTTCTGGAACCCGTTGTTGTCAATGGGATGGATTCTTATTATTTGATCGTTTTAAAAATAAGTTTTGACTTTTCTCCTAATGACTTTTCATTAATATTTTAACAACTGAACTCAACTGGATACAATAGTTACCAAAAAAATCATAAAACAAAATTATATAGGGAAATAAAATATTAACATCAAAATAATATCATGAACAATTCCAACATTCTCCCCCCATTTTGCAATCTGATTGCAAAATTATTTCAACCCAAAACGCTTCGGTATTTTCACTCTTCTTCTAGATCTTGTTATGACTTGTGATGAAGCCGTGGCACCTTGGTGTTTTCTTTCATATTTATTTTCTCCCTCTTCATCTTCTCCTTGTTATGTTACATTTTCATTGCAAATGCTATTGTTTTCTCCGTCTTGATTTTCTAGTATCTCGTTAGTATCCTCTTCTCTAGTCTTTTCTAATTGGTTCGCCGTGTCTGCCTCAATTTCTAATGGAAACAATCGCTGCAGAGAACGAATTAGTTCCCCTCGTTCTGTTTTAACTCGTGCTACTCTTTCTATTCCATCTCTTCCTGGAAACAGTTGTAAAATTTTCCCCAATGGCCAGTTTACTCGTTTTCTGTTGTCACTTCCAATGAGTACAATATCTCCAATTTTGAGTGAAGTTACACTTTTTTGACCAGTATGGACTAATTCTGCCAGATATTCCTTCCTAAATCGACTACGAAAGCCCTCTCGAAGTTTTTGCAGATACTTGTACCTTTTCAGTAGATAACCTCTGTCAACCTTATCCAACTCGGGAGTGTCGATGCTTGAGTTTGAACTAATGAACATCAAAGGTGTTAATGGAATCAGATCCTCTTCGCTACTTGAGATACATGTGAGAGGTCGAGCAATAATATTTACTTCACAGTCACACAGAACAGTCATGAGTTCTTCATAATTCAACGATGATTTTCCCAAATTACGACGCAATAATTCCTTTATAATTCTGACTATTCGCTCCCACCATCCTCCCCACCAAGGAGCGGTTGGAGCATTGAAAATCCATTTGATTTTCCTAGTTGTCGAATATTCTTCAATATCTTCCCACGTAATTTTCTGCAACAAATTCCAAGTACCTACAAAATTCCCGCCGTTATTCGAATATATTACAGATATATTTCTGCTTCTCGCCACGAATCGTCTGAGTGCCATCAAGAAATCCTCAGTAGACAGGGATCGCACCAATTCAAAATGTACTGCCTTGTATAACTCACACGTGAAGATAACAATCCAAGATTTCTCGCCTCCTTTAAGAAAAAGTGGTCCTGCCAAATCCACACCAGTTACTTAAAATGGTGAAGACTGTTTGATTCTATTCAAAGGTAACGGTGCATACGGTGTATCCGCGGGGTTTTCCTTATGTTTCATATACATCAAACATTTTGTCACAACATCCTTAATAAACTTCCTTCCTTTCAGTATCAAAAATTTTTCTCTCAATATTCCTAGAAGATTTTGGACTCTTATATGACAGTGTATTCGATGTTGCTGTCTAATCATTCTTTCTACAAGTTCGTGTTTATACGGCAATATAATAGGATATTTGAAATCAAATGAATCATCACTCATGATTATTTTAGTTTTTACCCTCAACAGACCATCTTCTGAACGAAACAAATTAATATTTTGGAGAACGTCCATATTTTCAGAAAAACTTTCATTCTGTATTGCTCTGAATAAACAAATTTCAGCATGTTCTACTTCATCGAAAGTTAATGGACCTGATTTTTTACGATTCTCTTTATTCGCATTATAACAAAATCTGAATAGCCAAGCAATCATCCTAGTAATTTTCGTGAACACAGAAAAATATTTCAATATTTGTGTAAAACACTGTTTTTAATTACTAACAAAAGAAGTGTCTTTTTTCTTTTTTTATCAACTTCATTATTTGTACAGTAAATCTCTGCATTTGACCAGTGTTTTGGATTACTCTTCAAAGACTCTGGTCCCTTCCACCATTGTTTCTCAACCAAAGTCTTACTCGAGCAACCTCTTGAAGCAACGTCTACCGGATTTAAGTTACCAGGTACATGTCGCCAATCATTAACATTGCTCACTGAAGAATTTCACTAGTTCGGACTTCCATTTGTCTACTATATGAAATGATTTGAAATCCCTGAAACAACTAAAAAGAAAGAAGAATTAAAAATAAATAGCTGAAAATAACAAATACATTAAGCAATCCAGCTATTCATTTCATTCAGCATTTCATTCAGCTGAAAATAACAATTATATTAAGCAATTCAGCTATTCATTTTATTCAGCTATTTATTTTCGAATCTTCTTTTTTTTCAGTTGTTTCAGGGATTTCAAATCATTTCATATAGTAGACAATGGAAATCTACTATATGAAATAATTTGAAATCCCTGAAACAACTAAAAAGAAAGAAGAATTAAAAATGAATAGCTGAAAATAACAATTATACTAAGCAATTCAGCTATTCATTTCATTCAGCTATTCATTTTTAAATCATCTTTCTTTTTAGTTGTTTCAGGGATTTCAAATCATTTCATATAGTAGACAATGGAAGTCCGAACTAGTGAATTTCATCATGAAACATTGTCAATCACCTTCAAACAAAACTTGCTCACTGAAGTTATTTCTTTCACTCTGTTACCTACGAAAGTATTCCAGTGACCTGGTGTTTTAATCCATGTGTGAGCAACCATTGAATTACTCCAGAAGTACGTTCTTAGAACACTCAGTTCATTCACACTTTTAACATTTTTGCAAAGTCTGACCCCCATAACAGTGGCTAACAATTCCAACCTAGGTTATATTTTTGAGAGCTATTTTTGATTTTGCCCAAACAAGTTCAACAAACACTCTTCCTTCCTTCTCCCTTGGAATTTTACACAGACTGAGAAAATGTATTTGTTTCAACCACATATCGAAAGGTTTCACAATATCACTTGGCAAAACTTCATCCCAACTAATTTTTAGATATCAAGTTTCTTTTAGTAATACTTTTGGAATAAGTATTACTGGACATGTGAAACCTATCGGACCAAAAACTCTATGTGCTGCTGATAGTATTCTCCTATTTGTTCTTGGAGTGTTTTCTAATTGAATGAGTGCATTTACGTCACACGAAAGTTCATCATTATGAAAATTCCAAATCAATCCCAAAACATATATATTTTCAAAGCTCCATCAAGCGGTTCGACAGATTTTTTGAAAAGTCTCCTCAACTGCTGCCTATTTTTCTTCAAACTATCCATCTTTTAAGTCCTGTCACGGTCGCCAAATGTTGTAAATGGAAAGGATTCTCATTATTTAATCGTTTTAAAAATAGGTTCTGACTTTTCTCTTAATGATTTTTTATTAATATTTTAACAACTGAACTCAACTGGATACAATAGTTACCAAACAAATCATAAAACAAAATTATTCATAAAGTGAGAGAAAATATTAACATTAAAATAATATCATGAACAATTCCAACACCCGTAAGAACAAAGTAGGATTTTCTTTCATAAACCTGTAATACCATTTTTTGCCTGCTATTTTCTTCTCCTTATTAAAACGATGAGGTAGTTGAAATTTTTCCGCAAGTTCAAAAGCAGTTCTGAATTCAGTGGTAATAAGACTAAAGAAACAAGACTCTAAGGATATGTCACCATCTCTAGTGACATATCATTAGGTCTTCCAAATTTTGTTCTTTTATTCAAACCTTTCGAGTGTCGTCGCAGTGTAGGCTTTGGTATATTAAATCTTCTTCATACCTCATTGAATCCAATTTCTCCAGTCTGATGTTTCTCTAAGGCTTCATCCATGTCCTCCTATTTCCACGTAATGTACTTTCCCTTCACCATGCTGGTAAAAAACAAATAAATTATAAAACAATTTTCTTAATACCTAAGTCGTACCGGTACGACTGAAGAATTGAGCATAGGTACGACCTATGCTGCGGAGTCTTATAAATTTAAAACTAAAATCATTCCATAACCCAAAAATGTACGATCGTTTAAGAACGCCTCAACCATTACTAATTGAATGTTATGGAAAGTTTATCACATTCCTGCGATAATAATCTTACAAATAAGTTAAAAAAATATATAGAAACTGTATAAAAAACTTACTTCTCAATTATTTCTGCTTCAGACAGGCGGTCAGCCGTCCGATTATTTACTTACGTTTGCTCGGTCGACTAAATAGTTCCGATTGAAAACACTAGGTGGTGTTATTTATAAATATCAGATGAGATATAGCCTGGGTACGACGAAGGCCGTGGTACGACTTGAGCAACACCCTATCCAACAAATATAAAGTATCCATGAGAATTTTCCTTGAGAAAATATGTCAACAATCTATATCCAGAAAGGAGAAGAAACTCCCCGTATGAAAAAAAGTATTTCCCCTAAATTGAAAAAAAAAACGGCAATTCATCGTCATGTATTGGGAGAATCAATCAATCAATTCTCGTTTTTACAAAATTTTATCGCGATTTTATTTTCCAAAGTTATATAATCTAAAGATAAAGTTGTTGAAGTGAAACGACCGAATATCTCGGAGAAATATCATTTTCATCGCATTATACTGAGGAATATATGAATCTCGTGAGTTTTCCATATACCTTATTCAATTCTGGATCAAAACTTCCAAGCAATCCAAAGTTTGCGATACAAGCTCTACAAAGTTGTTTCTGCTTCAGAGATAACTCACAAACGCCACACAGGAAATTGATTGTATAAGTTTCCTTCAACATAATTGGGGGAGACTGGTCAAATATAGCTGGCGGAACCGATGAATATTCCTACATCTAAGACATAGCTGAAGTTGCGGAAAGCTTTCGGAAAGTGAACCTTAGTCTGTTGTGGATTAAAAAAAACGGTTGGAATTTGCCCTCCAGGGACTCTTTGAAATTGACGTGAATGGAAATTCAATTTGTGAAAGTAATGTATAATAGTCGGTTAGGCGTGAAAAATTTCATTCCACCGAAATTCTCAATTGGGTTAACAGAGCCCATTTGTGGAAAATTCATACGAGGTGGATCTGAAATAGGCCATCTGTGAGGATGACACTTGGCATCACATGCTCCACAAAGTTGATGTTCAAAACATATATTAATTCACATATTATCCACAGCTATACAAAGAGGCTACAGTAATGACATGAAAATTATTTCAACCGTCAGGAAGAGAGATGAATTATTGTCATATAATGAGCGATCCTCCCCCGTTATTTGACGTGATTGACGTTTGACGCTTTACTAAACATGTCAGCAATCTGAATCAATCTTCTTATAACGTTCTCAGACAGCTTTTTCCTAATCGTGATTTGCTCAACACAAACTTAAAACTTAGACTATGTTAGTCTCTGATTATGTCAAAAATTTACTATTGCGACAGTATTTATGGACCTGCTTTAAAACAATCGGATGCTCTTCGACTACAGCGTATTCAGAATAGCTGTCTACGTTACTCATTTGGTATTCGGAAATATGACCATATATTCCCAGTAATGCAAGAATTAGGATGGTTCAATGTTGAGAAACTTAGAACTCTACACCTTCTTACCAGCACACATAAAGTTTTGATAACTTGACAACCTTACTTACTGAAGAAGCTTAAAACATTCTCTACGATTAACAGCTTTACTGCAAGGAACAGTTCAGTTCTAGTCATCCCCGAACACAAATCTTTCGTCTTCACCTGCTGCTTCTCGTATAATGTACCCAAATATTATAATCAACTACCCTGCGAATTTCGATCATACATCATCGTAAACTTTAAAAAAAGACTGAATATTTATTTAACTCATTAGCCTCTTGTCCGTTCCTGACCTTGGCATTTTTGAAATGAATATTCTAAAGTAAAGCAATAACTAAATTTTTTTGATATTGTTAACTCGACTTGTGTTCATATTATTTGATTATAGTTTCTCCCAGGTTGATTTGTAAAACTGCCTTGGCTGATACTCCGCCTATTCACCATATACTGAATGTTTTTTTGTTTTTGTTATTGTTCCTGTATACCGTTTTATTTTATTTTTGTCTATTCCATTTGTATTTTTATGGTGAATAAAGACGTATTATTATTATTATTATATCTTTTTCTCATTGATTATTATCCACAATCAATAAATCGAGGTCTTTCTGAATTGTTAATTCTCTTTACTTCAAAGTATGTAGTCGAAAATCAAGCTGCCCTCAGGGCAAAAAATTATAACGAGTACTTATCATGTATCATAGTTATTTTTTGATGAATTTGAACTGATTTTCTCCAGTTATCAAAAAGTAGTCAACTAATGAACTACCTCCTTAACATTTTTCAACCCGTAAAAATTAATTAAACATGGAAACCACTTCAGAACAAAGACTCTCCCAATATCTCAGTTGGGGGTGAGCAGACATATTGGGATCAATATTGCGATTGTAGCACTTCTGACTAGATTTAGTAAGCATTTTGATGGTTTAGTACTTTTCCACCATGTTATTCACTCGTTTCGAACATATTTTCACCGTTTCAGCTGTTCAGAATGATTAGTTCGTTGGTGAGAGGCTTAAAAGTTGTGTTTGTCGATTTTCTACTATCGAAAAAAATGGATCAACGAATTTGCATAAAATTTTATGTGGAAAATTGAAATATTACCAATGGCATACGGTGATTGTACTCTGACATGCCAGCAAATAAAGGATCGCGACTAATCATTGTGCATTACGGAGAAAGTAAAGGATGGGTTCCGAATTCTTTGAAATTATACTATCATAAGAACATGTAAGCTGATATTTTTGAGGAATGGTTTGAAAACACATAGATCCCAAATTTGGAAGCGAATAGTGTCACAGTTCTTGACAACGCTTCCTATCATTCGCGAAAGCTCATCAAAGTACCAACGTTCCAGAATTCCTGAATTTCAACCAAAAAACTCGTAGTATGAGCATCGCTCAGGAATTGTTGAATGAAGTCAATGGCGATCCAGATTTGCTTAAAACTGGTGATGAATCATGGGTATATAGTTATAACATCGAAACCAAAGTCCATTCGTCCTGAGAGTGCCAAGACCATACAAACACGTCAAGTTCGATCAAATGTCATAGTTTTGCATAAGGTTTTCTTCGATTGTCATGGCGTAGTTCATCAGGACACATGGTCGTACGGTCGAAAACGAGTATTATGAAATTTCATCCTACTTTTTAAGTAGAATAGTATGGCTTCAATATCACAAATTCGTCTAAAACAAGCACTACTCCCAAACATCAGAACCGCAACATTATTCTCGACTAGCGTTTCACTAACCAAATCTTCAGGACATTTACTTGATTGATTTCTAACTTTGAAACTCGCCTGTTCGTGAATCTAACTGGTTACACTTTCACATTCAGATATACATCAATGATTTATTTGTGTACAAATTGGGGGGAAAATTGTTCGTTAAAATTTTCAAAAGGAAATTTTCCGTCCATTTGCACCCTAAGAAAACATTGATGTGTGTCTAAAAATGTGACAAGTCAGATATGAAAGTAAGAAATTAGTCTACTTCCTCTTTTGAAGACGCCAATTTGGTTGGTAAAATGCGCATCGAAAAAGTGTTGCACTTTTGGTGTTTGGAAACAGTACTTGTTTTTGATTCATTTTATGTCAAAAGATCCAGTTCTATCAGCTTGTTTCAAAAGTTTTGCCCCTTTCATGAGTCTACTTTTAACTGTTTTATCAATAGAAATAGGCGGCATTTGAATCAGGTCAATTTAGCGAAACGAGTCTATTTATTTCGTTAGCCTGAAAATTGTATGCTCGGGATTCGAAGAAGTCGACAAAGGCTGTTTTGGATTGAAGAATGTTCTACCGGTGAGAAAGTTAAGTGTTTGAAAAGATGGTAGTCGGTTGGCGAGAGTCCTGACGAATATGATGAGTGAGGCAGTACTTCAACTCTCAATTCGTTTAATTTTCGAAAGGTGATATGTGAAACGTGCAGACGGACGTTGTTGTGGAGCATCATTGGACCTTTTCTGTAGACTCAGTGTCGGCTGCTTACGCAATTTTCCGTATATTTCGTCGATTTTCTAACAGTCGGACTCTGCTGTGATGATTTGGCCCGATTGCAGAAATTTCATACAAATATCACCTGTTGTTGAACGTCCTCAAGTAAACTCTTGAATTGATGTATTTATCACACTAGCCGTAGACCACCATACAGTAATCGCGTTCTTTTTTTGGTGAGTTTTTGCCTTTGGAAAGTGCATGGGTGGCTCATCGGTGTCCAACCACTGTCCTGAACGACATCTCCTATCCACAAGATCCACATTTTATCACACGAGACGATCCGATCTCCGAAAAGTGACAATTTCTATCGATCGTTCCAATACGTTTCAAACCATTGTAATGAGTCAGCCTCCACCAGGGTCTTCAAATCATAGTCCTAGATTACTGTACGTCGAACACTTCGGGGCTCATCGTCGAGGCTAAAACCTATGGAACAAAATTTTGCAAACCAACGTCAAACAGTGCGTTCATCAACAATCACATTGCCAAATGCCTGATAGATTTTTCGGGCTGTTTTGATAGCACTTTCGTTCAATTTAAATTCGTATAGAAAAATTGGACAAAATCACTCAACGATTTCGTATGGTAATGAGCTGAAAAGAGGCTGTAATAAGACACAGTAGAATAAATATCTGATATCAGCAATTATATATTGGGTAATGACTATTTTGTCTTCGAATTATCTTGAATTCCGTACTGCAGTTTTGTAAAATTGTTTTTATATTTTCCAGACTTTATTTGAAGAAATATTTCGAAATAATTTTTTAGTTTCAGAAATTCAGATATTCAAAACTTTTGCAGATTTTCACGTCCAATTATACAATCTCTAAAAGAAAAAACTTCATCTTCTGTGAAGAATCCCAGGTATTTCGTCGAATTAGTAAGGCAATCGAAGTCACGGAACAAGATCAATTGATCAGTTTCGACGTGGAAAGCCTTTACACCAACGTTCCTATCGAAAGAGCACTTCAAATCATACGTAGTAAGCCATCCGAAGACGAGGACCTGTGAGATAGAACGAACTAGGATGCTGTGTACGGAATTGATACTTCCAACTAGAAGACTAGTTCTTTACGCAAGATGAGGAATTGCCAATGGGATCGCCACATTCACCAGTTATAGCCAACATCTAAATAGAAGTGGGTTGAAACTGGTCATTGAAGTAGCCCCAAGTTTAGTTGAGATATGTTGACGGCACCTTTATAGTATGGAACCATGAGGATACAGAACTAGAAACCTTTTTGAAGCACATCAACAGCATGAAAACTTTCATCGTCTTCACCATAGACAAGAAAATCCGCAATAAATCGCCATTCTCAGACTTATTCATGAAGAGAAACAACACCAAGTGGGAAACATATGTATACCGAAAACCTACCCACACGAGATAGTATCTGTATCACGAATCCAACCACCATCAATCTACCAAAAGAGAAATCTTCAATACATTAGTGAATCGTTCTTTCGATCTCTGTTATATGCGGGAAGGTCTTGAAGGACTAAGTCCTCATCAAAAAATATATTCAATGAAATAACTACTCCAAAGTGATAGTGAACAAACGTGGACTGCGATTGCAAGAATTGCATTCACAGGATACCCTGTGAGAGCGGTGAATCCTATATCAATGAAACTGAAAGGCCATTGAAAGTCCGCATTGCTGAGCACAAGAAAAACATAGTCAGGAAAAACCAGCAAATCGGGAATAGCAGAGCATGTTTCGACTGATCAACATCATTAAGTGGTCCCAAGCTGATATCATCCACAGGAAGAAACATTGGTTTGACAGGAAGTTCAAAGAAGCTGCATATATGTTGTTCAACGACGTCTTCAGCCAAGCTAGCGTAGAGATATGCAACATATGAAAACCTTCAATTAAGCGGAAAAGACGGTCTACTCCTACTGAACCGCTGAAGCGTAGAGAGGAAAGAGGAGACAGGTGAAATTCTTCGAATGACCTATGAATAGTCATCTCTCGGAGGAATAGTCCAGTCATCAACCGAAGACTATTGTGGATACTTGCTAACAATCGAAACGTCGTAAAGTAACTTGGTTTGAAATATTTTTAATTTTGATATAATTTTTCATTTTTCAATTTTTCATCATATTATATCATATTAGAAGAAGTATGAACTAGTAAAATTCACCATGAAACATTGTCAACCACTTACATATTTTCATTGCTACTACAACACATAACAGTACATAATACTTCTTCATTCCCCGAATGACACAATAAATAAATGTGAACATTTACTGAAACGAGAAAAATATTGAAAACTAATTACAAATTGTTGAGTAAAAGTACTAAATATATAATTGACACAATACTATATTAGATATGATTATAAACGGTAGTAATAGGTAGTATAAAGGTAGTAATGTTACGAACAACCATTCTTATTGACAATGGGTGTACATTACATTTTGTTCAAATATTTCCGTTTCAATGCTCTTTTGAATTTTTTCAAATACAACAGTTTAAATTCATCAGAGATTGAATTGTACACTCGTACGATCTGGTATGAAAAATATTTTATAAATAATTCTGTACGGTATACAGGGGGTGTTAGTCTTCCCCTGTAACGAATGTTGATATTGTGAACAAATTTGGGAGCCTTTTCAGTGATGGTTTCATGATATAGACAAGCAGCGTGTAATGATTGCCGTTTTGCCATATTAGGCCAGTTGGTATCTTTGAGTTTATGATATATATATGTTGGCCACGTTTGATGCCGTGTATTAGACGTAGACAATTGTTTCGAACAACCTGAATTCTTCGTTTATCTTCATAATCAATGCATGGCTCATAAACTGTACTTCCAAAATTACATCTGGATAATGCAAGAGAAGCACAGAGTATGGTTTTCACTTTTTTGTTGAGACATTGTCTGTTGGTGATGTTCGTATAGGCAATACTGATGCATTTATTGATGTGATGTTGAATTTCAAGTTTGAATCAAGGATGATACCTAAATTTTTTGCATGTTCAGTCGGTGCAACCACATCCTTGTCTACAGTTAATTGGAATCCATTCAATTCTCTTTCAGCCCCAAAGACCGAAACTGAACTTTTGCTAGCATTGATTTGAAGACAATGTTGCGCAGAGGTAGAAATCAATGAGGCTATGTCTTCATTTAGTATCTGCATTGCAGTATTCATGTCCCATGTGTGGAATGAAAGATGTAATTGTGTATCATCAGCGTATAGGCTTATTTTGGAGTATTTAACTACGTTCACAAAGTTTGAGGTATATAATATAAATAGAAGAGGACCTGAAATCGAGCCTTGTGGAACACCGCGATATATCTTCAATATACTGGATACTATATAATCTAGTTTGATTCTTTGCACTCGTTCGCTCAAATCGTTATCAAAAAGTTGAACCGCGATATTTGAAAAACCAATGGATTCAAGGATAGTGAGGAGAATAACATGATTTATCGTATCGAAAGCTTTCGAAAAATCAAGCATAACAAGTACTGTAGCTCATTTATGGTCTAGTGCGCTGAAAAGTCTGTAATGTTCAAAATTGTCGTTTCACAGCTATGAGATGGGCGGAAGCCCGATTGGGTTTCTGATAAAAGGTTTTTAGTTGAAACAAATTCAGAAAGTTGGTTGTAAATCACTCTTTCAAATAACTTAGAAACAGCTTTCAGAATGCCAGCAAATCTTTGAAGCTTTCTGGATCACTTTTTTTGGAAGAGGCCAAGAGACGACGATGCTTCCAAAAAAGCATCATATCTTAGCTTTACAAAATGATATCTAGAAAAGTTGAAGAATTAGCATTGATAATGAATGAACACACTATTCAATATTTAAATCCATTCAATCAGTGAATATCTCTATTTCAACCAATATCAAATCATATTCTATTTTGTTCATTATTCTCTCTAAGGCCAGTATTTATTTGATCAAAAAATAACTGTGTTTTGCCTCCAGAGCGAATTCCACTTAATAAAGAAATACGTAAAGCGTACTCCTACGGATTCTGCAACCCGTAAATAGTAATTATCTAGCTCGGTAGCTTTTCTTGTTCCTTGTAAAATAATTCCAGGGGTTCACATCGGTGATTAGATTATTCTCATAAATGTTCATGAAAATAATAATAAGTTAATATGATTGGAGTTCATTCTGCATAAGGGTAAACAAGTCTAGGCAACACAATATCACTTCATTTATGCACTAGCTGAAGAGATGACTGATTGACCTTTAGAAAACATGCATGAAGCAGAAATTGCATACTGCAATCACAATCTACAGGGTTACAATTTGAAAACTTCTATGATCCAAACAAAAACAACTTACTGTCACAACTGAGGCTTATTACGCTTCATCTTTCAGAACATTATCTAGAATGTAGTTAGCGTCAATGTTTTGGTCGGTTTACATGTTTTATCTGTTCAGAAACCACCATTTTCATAATTTGTTAATTTGTTGTTGTATATGTTTATAGGTAGTTAAGAGATAATTTTGACATAATAAAAGGGTGAGTTGAGTTGTCTAAAATAAATACATTCATTCAAGAGTTTACTTGAGGACGTTCAACAACAGGTGTTATTTGTATGTATGCTGGCGAAGCGATATCTTGGCGGAGTCAAAGACAAACCTCAGTAGCTATTTCCTCAACGAAGGCTGAGATAGTAGCTGCAAGTGAAGCTGGTTTGTTTGAAACAGCTATATGAAGAAGTTGTGGATATGGAATGTAATCCAGTATTGATGTTCGGTACCGAAGCTTCAATACGCTTGGCCCAAAATCCGGAATATCACAGACGTACCAAACATATTCATATAAGACATTTCTTTGTTGGGGAACTGGTCTTAAATGTTGCTATTTCAATTCCAAAAATCGCATCAGAACACCAAGTAGCAGATGCACTTACCAAACCGCTGTTCAAGCCAAGATTAAATATTTTACCACAATGGGATTGAACAAATTAATCGATGAGAGAGGGTGTTGAAAAACCACCATTTTCATAATTTGTCAATTTGTATTCGTTCACATTGTATAAGTTTATAGGTAGTTGAGAGATAATTTTGACATAATAAAAGTGTGAGTTGAGTTGTCTAAAATAAATACATTCATTCAAGAGTTTACTTGAGATATTTCCTCTACTTTAACATTATCGTGATCTTCTTTGGATATAATCTCCAAACGTTTCAACTGCAACTGCGGCAGTCATCTTCAGTAGCATAGTCGAAGTACTCATCTTGACGTATCAACTCTGACGTATCAGTTGATACGTTGAGAGGAGAACTTCGACTATGCCACTAAAGATAACTGCCGCAGTTGTAGTTGAAACGTTTGCAGATTGTGAGCGAAGAAGACCACCGCAAAAGCCGGAAACCAACCAAAACAGCATCTTCAATTTTTTTATAACGAATGCATTTAGATTTAATTTTGACATGAACCTATTCGAATCCAATGGTATGGTCGGATTTGAAAAATAATAAAAGTTAATGACAAATTCGAAGACTTGTTCATGACATTTGGTGTTTTTGAAGACTTTTTGGATATATACCTAATGGGAAAAAATCTATTTGGCTGAAAAATGTATGATTTGGAATGATGCTTCCGTTCAAAATGGTCACTCTGTATGATATGTAGTTATGATACTGTCACACAACAACTGTTTTTCTCATGTCAGTTTGTGCAGATCTTTCGTCTGGACCTAATTCTGAAAATCGGTAACTTACTTGTCTTCTACAATCCAGTGCCTCAAATTTTAATTAATTTTTTTAGTGCCTGTAGATCTTTATCATGAAGTGCTTTTCCTTTCATGAGTTCTTTAAATTGATGGACTGTTATTGACTGAATCCTGAATCAGTTTATATTCTGTTTACGTTTTTTTTCCTCTGCTTGTTGGTTCTTTATTGAAGTAAACAGATACGCTATGAAAGAACGAGAACCAAAATGGATATTTTTCGATATAGATCTCAATAACAAAGAAGCAGGTCCAACATGTCATTTTTGTCAATAGATTTCCCAAAAAGTCACTAGATTTGATCTAAAAGTCAACAGATTCGTTCAAAAAATCACTATATTTGCCCAAAAAGTCACAAGAAAGAATATAT
Source organism: Leptinotarsa decemlineata (assembly GCF_025532065.1). NCBI lineage: Eukaryota > Metazoa > Arthropoda > Insecta > Coleoptera > Chrysomelidae > Leptinotarsa > Leptinotarsa decemlineata. Next base: position 1,537,970 of record NW_027412533.1, read on the forward strand.
TTAGTGACAAAAAATCACTAGATTTGTCCAAATTGTCCAAAATATCCAAAATTTCCAAAATTCATATAGTGAGAATACGAGGACCGAAATCCTCATTCACTTATATAAATCGCCCTAAATGGAAAACAGTTCCATCTTGTTGATTGTATTACTAGATCCGCTGGAATTCTGTTCAATTTGTCTCTAGATTTTCTAAAAATTCATTATGTGTACTATAAGTTCACTGCAACAAGTTACGAAATCCAAAAGATGGATGCTTTTTGACTTTTCGATGAAATCTTGTGACTTTTAAGTGAAATATAGTGACAAAATAATATATGGGACGTGCTTCTTTCTCATGGAAATCTTCATGGAAAAATAGCCATATAGATCCATAGCATACCTACTGAGGTATTCCTGCATGTATTCCCAAAAAATCTTTATGTTTCTAGGTTTCCAGTCTGTTCGAATTTGTTTTGGAGTCGAGACAGTAACACCATTTTTACGAATTTCACAGATTATGGCAAATTTTGGATGATTGTGTTTCATGTCCAAATATGCACATTTCGATTTGGTAGTCTTGCATGTTGAATACGGTAGTAGGAACGAAACAGATACACACACCTTTCCGGGTTAGTTCGTACAAATGATTTGGGTAGCCAGCCCAGAGAGCACTACTATCATTTTGGGATCAATAAGGAACAAAATCAAACCATCCGTAGTATGTCGGTGGGTGTCTCAATAATGTTATTGATCAAGGAAAATGTTTTCTGACTTCTTAGGACTTTCCCAAGTAAATGTCACTGAGGCAAAATAAAAAATATTAATGATATATTGGGAATCAAATTTGACGAGCTTGAGTACATCATAAAGATGTCAAGAAGATGAAATAGGAAAGGAAAGTTCCGGCTTTCTCCTTTCCCATCTTCTTTTTTCCCAGGAAGAATGCAATCAATTTCAAAATAAACTCTCTACAAAGACATGCAGATCATGCAAAGAAGTAACTTTCAGACACAAATTGGAAAAGAAAGTCATCTTGAAACAACTACTTCTATATGAAAATTGAATTACACGAAAAAAAAAATATTTCGAAACAACTACTTTTATATGAACATTGAATTATAGAAAAAACATTTTTTCCAAACGAATGCTTTGATTTTATTTTAGTTTGTGTCTGAAAGTTACTTCTTTGCATGATCATCTCATTTTAAATAAAATAGGAATTATGAATGGACTGACCCGTTACTTGATGAAAAATGTGTTTCGCAATTCTTCTGTTTCAGTATATAGTGTGGTGAACATTATTCTCTACACAGTTGAAAATCCCTTGTTGTGTTCAGTAGTTAATGGCGTGTTGACTTTTGATAATTAATCTATCGAATCCCATCGAAATCATATATTACCTTAAAATAACTGTCGATTCGGAAACTTTGGTACAGATTCTGATGTTATCATGCAATCATACTTAGTCATTTGGGAACTATCCGTATTTATGATAAGAATATACTTGAGATTTTTTGATTCGATAACAGAATTATTTTACAGTCCATGGTTATTAATATCGTTATGATTGTTTGAAGGTCATTGACAATGTTTCATGATGAATTTCACTAGTTCGGACTTCCATTGTCTACTATATAAAATGATTTGAAATCCCTGAAACAACTAAAAAAGAAGAATTAACAATGAATAGTTGAAAATAACAATTATATTGAGCAAAATGAATCTGAAATTGAAATATCGTTATGAATAATGTAGAGAATTTTATCTCTGATGATTTGAACTGAATTACTAGAGTAAATAGTCTGTAGATGTTCAAAATGTCTGTCAGGAAAAAGTGAACAATCACCCAAATTTTTTTTTATTTATTGAATTAGGATTCCCTAATATACAGGTTAGCTGACTTAAAATATGATATAATCAATAAAATTTATATATATATATATATATATAAATATATATATATATATATATATATATATATATATATATATATATATATATATATATATATATATATATATATATGGAAGAAGGTTATTGGATATAGCACTCATAGGATGGTGGGCAAACCGCAGACACGTGTTTCTGGCTATTTAGCCTTCGTCAGTACGGTACAGCCAAGTGTAAAGGATAGACAACACTTGGTTGCAAGAAAGGGGTCAAACAAGCAAGCGGATTCATCATCAGGGGCCAACTGCGATTTCGTGTCATCGTTGGAAGACCTTGTGATTACAAGGACTAACTCCCAACTTCGCCACGGGAGCAGCTATAGCAACCTGCGTGACATCCGGGTCCAAGATAAATAAAAAAAGATAGAGGGATATTGAGTGAGATGGTATTATCAATGGAAGAAGGTTATTGGACATAGCACTCATAGGAAGGTGGGCAAACCGCAGACACGTGTTTCTGGCTATTTAGCCTTCGTCAGTACGGTACAGCCAAGTGTAAAGGATAGACAACACTTGGTTGCACGAAAGGGGCCAAACAAAGCAAGCGGATTCATCATCAGGGGCCAACTGCGATTTCGTGTCATCGTTGGAAGACCTTGTGATTACAAGGACTAACTCCCAACTTCGCCACGGGAGCAGCTATAGCAACCTGCGTGACATCCGGGTCCAACTGAAATGACTAAGATGACCACTCAAGTCAAGACCTCCCTCATACGAGGACATTTCTTTGCTACTCGTATCACTAATTTTTTCCAAATGCTGATTGTGTAAAAAAATCTTTCACCAAGTAGCAGTATAGACCCACGTTGAAGTTGAGAAAATGAAACGTATCGTATCTAAAGTGGAATACTTCAGAGAAACGCGTTAAAGATAAAAAGTTGAAATTAATGGAATGCAACATTCACCTAACTGAAATCGGAATTCCACTCTAAGCTCCATTTAATGTTATTTAGGGTAATTACTTTTGTCACAGAATTCCCAGACAGCGAGTCTTATCTGATTACACCTTGATACATAGGAGGTAGTCCCACTACTTTTCCGACTAACTTGAACAGCATTTTGTTGATCGTGTCTCGAAGGAAAATGGAAACAAAGAGATTGTTTGATACTATCCTGAAAGGAGTAATTTAAAATTATTCTCCTGTATAGGTAACAACAAAACTTTGTTTATCATTGATGTTATTTTCTTGAAAGCGTAATATTTCTATGCCAAACAATTCAGGATAGAAAAAAGACAAGGCATCATAAGGTACATATTTGTCGTGAGAAACTTAAGAATGCCTTCATAAATTAAATTGAACTGAACTGGTTGACATTTTATGATGAAAATCTATATCGAAACTCAATATATATAAAAGTTTTAAATACATTTGGTTACTTGGTGAAAATCAATAATACTATTCATTACAATAATCAAAACTGTTCACAACATCGACTGTATTATCAATCTATTTTAAAAAATGCACACTGTATAGAAATGGATCACACATGAGGATATCTCTAGTATAATAAATGAAAAATCTTGTCATATGAAGGATAGATTTGCAGGAATTTTGAGGTCCTGATTCTACTTAGTATCTAACTCATCATTTTCTGACAATTACCAATACATTGATAATGCAGTCACCTTCATTCATTGATGTTTTCAAATTTCAAGTCTCTTCAGCTGAAGAAGTTTTTTCATTCAAAGCTAATTTTTACGAAGACTAATAAAAGGGAACAAAAGAATTACTTTCGGTATTCCTGTAATCATCATTATTTTTACGGAGCTTGAAGAAAGGTTTCTACTCCATGAATTTAATTTGAGTGAAAATAACCTGTTTTTCTGAGAGCACTATGCCTTTTGTCTTATATTTTCTGATAAGGTTGAATCTCCATGTTCTTCAATTATAAAAATGAAACATAACGGTTATATAAAGGTGAATGTAATTTATTAAAGTGTGTCACACCACCACAGATAATATGAATTCAAATGAATGAAAATGAGTATCATATTTTTGCAGCGGATAGTGATGATCGATGACAAGTATTTGAATATATTGAAAAAATACATATTCACTATAATCAGGATTCTTGTTGAAGAGGGGTCGATTCATCATTTCCCAAAACGAGGCGGCATACTGAATATGTAGATGGTCAAGGTCCTGTATGAGTTCTTGATCCATCTGAATCAACAGTTATCTCCTCCTGAAAAATTTAAATTTTCCCAGGTTTATTGTTGCAGGCTTCAAGTTGAAAGTCATTTCTGCTTTTGTGAAATTTATAATACACTCAATTCTGTTTGTTGCCCATCTAGCCTCTCTCCCCAGAAAGATGTATAGAGGAGTTAGTTTCTACGGTCTTCGATAGATTGCTTCGGAGATAGCCAAACAAGCCAGTCTCTGTCTCTGAGAGCTGTGAAGCTTCTGGTAATCATTGATCTGGCAGCTCCTATAGATTTGTTTGGTATTATGCCTCAAACATTTCTCACATATCCTTCGATATATCGATTGGGACAGCCAGGCTTCATGTGGAATTTTTTTCAATTGAGTGTTTCAGCTAATTTTGCATTCGAGAATGATATATCAATATTTCACTACCGTTACAAATAGAATAACCTCACCATTGAACTAAAGTGAAGATGAATCATTCAGATTTCTCATTCTGTTGAAGGACTATCACAGTTTTATTAACGTCCAATATTCTTCAGAGGATATTGCAGGCGAACTTCATGACCTTTTCCTTGGGAAGTTGACCTGCACCAGGGAAGTATGATAGCTTTTTGACTTCTTGAGACTAGTAGTAATAGCCAAGAGTCTGAACTTCAGTAGTTTCTGAAGATGAGATGTCTACTACTTTCGATTATAAAAAGTGTTCAGTTTTTGAGGAACTAACATTTTTATTTTTGTTATGTGATTGTGCTGAGACATATTGGTATTCAATTTTAGAGAACCATCGATGGTTAGTTGTAAGGATCGTTCTTTAGGAAAACAGGTGAGTCACTAACAAAGACGGACGAATCATGAGTTCAACTTGACATGCCATACATGGTTGAAGTGTAATAATCCAAGACTCGCCTTCTTTCTCGGTTTAATTATTCCAGACTGAGTAATATATGTGGAAAGGTCACCGTTGATATTTGTTTCCAGAAACCATTCCAATATTCACTTAAGTTGCTGAATCATTCGAAAAGTTCAAGAATGTGTTGATCATTTACAGCTCGGTCCATGTTTTCGAAACATTCCACTTTTCTTTCTTGGCTACAGGTTGAATACGGACGGTAGCCGGTTGGGTTGCCGTGGGTGGTTTGCTCCACTCACTCAATCGACCGCTGTGTGAACTGGTGGTTCAAGCCGCGGGGCCGGACGATCGATTTTCACTTGCTATCGTCCAACCCGTGTTGGGAATCACATGTTAAAAGGCAAGACCCCGTTAGTCCTTAGCTCGAACAAGTTTCAACTATTGAGAATTGTCGTTCGTAGGGGGGACAGTTGGTTAACGAAAAAACATATTTCAACAGAGTTTTTTAACAGTCAACTGAAAAAACGGGAAAACCCAATAGGAGAAACTACAGAATATTGGTGAAAATTCATTATCGTATTTTTCAAGTACGATGATAGGTACTCTATCGTGACCAAAAACTTAGCTGATGCTGATCTCTTCCCTTTTTTTTGATATCCATTGAAACACGCCATAATTTGTTTTTTTCAAGTTTTCAATCATTAGATGCCAGGCCTCTAACATTCTGCCCCACGTTTGGAGTTTGTCAGAAAAATCTAAATTTCATTTTCTTCAGTTGATTCTTGAGATGTTATTCATTCAATTAATTCAGGTCAAAAATGAAAAAAATAGACCCTGTTCTTTCGATGACGTTCTTTGTTATACCATCAAATACACGATGACTGGAATTCTTTCATGAAATCTCTCATTGTTCTTGAAAATAATAGTAAATAATGCTGTCTGGAGTGTCTGTGTTCACTCTATCTCTCAAAATGATAATATCATTTCTTGTCTGAATCAGATGAAGAATTTATGTCTCGAGTGGAAAGTTATCGATGCTTTCCAGAACAAAGGATCGCAGTTCGTTTCGGAAAATACTCCGATAAATATTGTTAATCCTTCAGACGTTTTGTCGACGAGTATTACGGTTACTAATGATGTTTATTTGGGAGAATATCAATTTTCATTTATACACCTGAATTAGAATTTGTAATACATTTGATCAACAGTAATGAACAGTATTCATATTTTTTGTGAAGGAAGACTGACTACATTTACTTTTCTGATATTTGCACTGCACTGCATTCAACCTAATAATGATAATAATAATGCTTCTTCACCACCTACAGCACTCTTACGGTATTGACGAGACACCGGTTTTGCCCTACGCTTCGAGGGATATCCAAATGCATACTGACGCTTGCCGCTGAAAGAGTTCTTCACTGCTGCTACCTCTTATAAGTGAGGTTGTTCCACTTCGAGGTGAGTATATGTCTCTACGGCATTTAGATGGCGCAGGATGCTTCCATTTAAGAGCTGCACATCCTCTTCGTAGTCCCCGCATCGTCCTCTTTAGAGATGCACCGTTGCACATTTGTCTATCCCGAATTTAATACCGATAGCATGCGTGTACCCTTCCACCACCCTCAAGGACGGATGGGGATCCTTTTTTCCAGAGGCATAAAATTTAAGATCATCCATATAAAATAAATGAATGATCTTGTCCCTTAAGTTCCCGGGGGTGCCACGGATAATGGCAATAAATAGTGAGATGCAGAAGAGGAGGAGATTGAGGGAATGAAGTACACCCCTTCTGAAAGTGATTTGCCCTGTTTGGACTCTAGCCTGACCAGATGTTATGGTGAAGTGGGTCCGTTAGAGTGGTATCAGTTGTTCGTGGCATCTCATTATTTTGTCGGGTACCGCAAGGCATCTGAGCAAATGCAAGATGAGCTCATGCCTTGCGGTAATCGAGCCAGGCCATAGAGAGGTTACGCTTATACTGTATCGAGATCGGCTTTACACATCTATCGATGATCAGGTTCTCTTTACATCCAGATACTCCTCTCTTCGACCCTCTCTGCTCATATATCCGTTCGAACATTCGGTCAACTGCAGTGAGTATACCTGTGTATAAAATGCCCTCTCCACTCTCAAATCTCGAAACCGCAGTAAGCCAGAAATCTCAGCCGGACAAATGCAGAAGGCTGTCATTCTTGTCTATTTTTTCTCTAGTATGAACAGTTCAAAATGAGGAATGTGTTTGAAGTATTCTTGTTAACTTATTTTTTAGCACGAACAGTTCAAAGTGAGGAATTTGTTCGAAGTATTCTTGTTTATTTATTCTCTAGTTGAACTTCTGAATAAGTACCGAATAATGAATTATTTGGAAGAATTAAGCGATTAGCTACTCAATTCTTCTTCCAGACGTTCCTGATTCACTATTAGCAGAAATGAATATTGTGGAGACTTCTGTAGGAGTGAGTTTTGAATAACAGAAAAGCATTTTCTTTAAGTTCTCACAACTCCACTATCAGTCCCTACCAGCTTCTCGCTTCGTTGATTCTCAACCTGGGTGAATGTGAAGAAAGAGACGCTTTTCACTATGAAAATAAATTTCCTCCATAATTGTAGCACGCTACAATAACTTTCAGAACACAACTGTAATCTCGAAAAGACAATTAAATTATTCTCCATGAAAAAAGCTTCAGTAATGTCTAACGAATTTATACTAACTTCATAAACCCATTTTATGTATTCATAAAAGTTCGATGAAAGTCATTGATAAGGTTGTTACTCCTACAATAATGAATTAGGAAAAAAGTGATGAACTGGAACAAAAACTATCAAGAAAGTTAAGATGATTCTCATTTTACGAGTACCAATAAAATCTCATGAAAAAGAATTTTCAACTTTTTTCATTATGGGGTTTTTTCCGAGGAACTATGAGATGCAATGCATTTCAAACAGAGCTTAGTTTCATTAGAAAATTATGATTTCAAGAATATCCTCAGTCTTTTTCAATCTTATTTCTTTTGACTTAAGAAAATGTGAGATTTTTGATTCAGAATTCCTTACTTTGAAAAGTTGAACTATCCATTTTTGATATTTAAATATAATAATTATCTATTTCATAACTAATAAATAATAAGTTCAATATATTTCCACTTACCAATACACCTATGGGTTCCAAGGAAAACCCAAATCTTGCTTATCGAAGATAAACAACAGTCCCTGCAGCAAATTGTGGTACATCCAAGATTCGCCGTCAACCGCCAAATCCGAAATTGTATCGTTTCCTACTCTCCAGCTTTCACTGCAAGACACCTGAAAGTATATAGAGCCCATCGACAAACATGTTGCATGAAGAGTAGAACTTTTTGAGCTTATTATTTTCAAATAGAAGAAAACAAAAAATATAGTGGGAATCAAAAAAAAATAAAAAAACTCACCAATGTGCTATTAACAGTAATTCATATAAGACCGGAACAAGCTGTGGAGGTACCAAAATGTTTGAAAGGAACTAGTTCGGGAAGTGGGTCTTCAGGAAACATGAAGAGTACTGGAAAAATACAGTGCATTCAATTTGAAACGAGCCACCCTGAATAACTTGTGGCACAATGATTTGTAGAAAAAATAAAAAAACACGTTGACCATGAACATATTTCGACATATTCACATTCACATGTCACCAATTGTTTTGCATTATCAGATGTTCCATAATGAACAGATTTCAACAAAGTAGAATACATTATGATCTGAAGCTCATAGTTTGGAAGCTAAAAACTACATATTTGAGTTGATAACGAGCCACCCTGAATGAAATCCTGTACGATCTGTTACCTAGGTATAGTTGTTTTTGTAAAGTATACTCCATAAAAGTCTTATTTTTCCTAGTTAAGTTTGAATATTCTTTTCATTTTGTATTTGCCTTATTCTACGATAACGATTATCTACCAGTTTGAAGTTACAGTTTCTCCTGACGAAAATCAAGTAGTTTTCATAAAAGAGCTCTAAAACAACGCATTTTAAACTTATCATTTCAACCTTTTTCTTTAAAAAATTATTCAATTACTTAAAAAAGAGGATTTTTCAAACAGATTGCAAACATTTAAAGGGATTCGTTTCTATTTCACCATTTGGCAATATCGGTTATAGCTAATAAAGGACAATGAATCTGTTACCTGTATGAGATAAACAAAGATAATATATTTCAGAGGCGTGCTGTTCTGTTTACTTATGTTCCGAGTTCCGAGACATTCTGTAACATATGACATTTTGTGCCCCTAATCTATCTTCCTCTATATAAATATGTGGCTTGTGGAGGTGGTATTGAACTATAATTTATATTTTGCCTCAATTGTTGATTTAAAATAGTAATTTTTCTTTTTTAAAGTAGAATATCTAGGTACGTATAAATTATTTCAACTGATATAGGCGCTGTTGCCAATATGTGAATTAGAAATAAATCTCTTTGAAAATATTTGAAACAACAATTTGAATACTTTTCGAAGTGAATTTGAAAAACTCATGAATTAAACTCAACTTTATTCTGTTCAAACTTGCATTTGCTGTTCCCCATTGGTGTTTCGGTTTTTGTGAATTCTTGAGAAACAATGATTCATACGCTTCGAGAATTGATTGAAATAATGAGTTTGTACTACCAGAATGGAAATAGTGCTAGAGCTGTTGCCCGTTTGTTCAATGATAATCATCCAGGAAGAAATGAACGACATAAATACGTTTCGGAATTATTTCACAAATTTATGGAAACTAACAACAATAAAAAGCATAACCGTTAAGGAGTTGTCAACGATGAAGCTATTCGTACTACAGTTTTAGGGCACGTTGGACTAATTAATGAAAATTCGCAATCTCTCACTAAGTTATCTCGAGAATCAAGAATCAGTCATACAACTGTTTTCAGGATTCTTCATAAGTACAAATTTGACCCATTCAAGATTGGACTAGTTCATGAATTGAACGAAGATGATTCTGACAGACGTATCGAGTTTTGTGAAAGTCTCACTGAACGGATCAACTTGCATTAGAATTTTTTGTATAAAATTTGTTTTCCGGATGAATATACGTTTAGTGTGAATGGTTTAGTGTGATTCGAATCCTCATTTATACCGTCAAATTTATTCCCAACGACCTCAAAAACTGAATGCTGGAGGTAATAAAAACTCTCTTTTTCTGATTTATTGCATCCATATCTGTCTCTAGAACGAATATTTCAAAATGTGTCCTCCTGTATAATTGTGGACCTGTTTTTTTATTTCAACTGCAAATCATTGTTTCTAAAGTTATTCAGGGTGGCTCGTTTTCAACTCAAATAATTTGTGGTTTTCGAACCATAAGCTTCAGTCCATATGTTTTATACTTTGTTGAAATATGCTCATCATGGAGCATCTGATAATGTGAAACAATATAGGGTGATAAATTTTTCAACTCAATTTATGAACCATCACTATATAGTATAAATCAAAGTCGCCCCCCGCTGTCTGTTCGGGGTTTTTTAATATATCGATTGATTCAAGAGGAAGGTTTATATGCAAAGAACATATACAATATATTAGAAAAACACTGATAATTTTAGAGGTTCTAATGTGATGTAGTGCGCTTATATTATAAACGCTGACTGAAATCTACGAGGAAGAGTAAAAAATGTACTACGGTATTGTATACCTTGAGAAGGTCCACGGAAAAGTCTGTGATAGTATATGTCTATCTCATAGGGACGACGCACAATAAACATTTCAATCAATACAGCATTAATCCTTATCCAATTAAGTACCTTAAATACATTGTGCATTTAAATAGATCAATATGGTCCCTTACAGCATATGAATTGAATGAATACTTCCGAAGCTATTATATATTTAAAATGCAGGGAAATATTGGTTGCGGTTGTACCGGCCGAGAACCGCAAACGTTCATATGTACATTTATTATCAGCATTGCACCCGTCCGGATCCGGGGCGAGTCGCTAGAATTAAAATCTTCATCATATCTAGAGAGTAGGAACAACACAAGAGAAATTGTCGACTAGGGCAAACCGACAAATCAGCTCTAGCCAAACAATATACAGTAATATACAGTAATACTCGATGAAACTCAAAATTACTATCCACGGATGTATAGAGGGGCAATATGAAGTCAAAAACATAAGGACAATTCCAATAGAAGTGAAGTGTCAATAAACAATAATAAAATTTGGCTACCTGTCCTTGAAGGTAAACACAAAGGTCAGGTAATCAACTGAAATTTGGTGGTAATGAATTTATCATTGTTGCTGCATAATAAGAAGAACCTTGCTGGAAAACATCTGATGAATGTTGTGTAACAACCAAAAGGTAACATTTTTTTGTAGAAACATTGTTAATATGTATTTCTGAATTGTTTCAGTTTGGTCCTTAGGTATGATGGAGTGCCAGTATAGAGCACTTCATGAATGAAGGTCGAAATATTTTGTTTGAATAATGACTTGAAATCCAATGTCTTTGTAGTTTTTTGGTTTGATCTTGTCATAGTAGACAAGTATAGACATCACTAGACTCTCACACAGGAGCTTTGATTAGGATACAATATTCTTAATAATTAATTTAAGGTAGGAAGGATCGGCTAAGAATATTCACAGGAATACTTACTTGACACTGTCTATTGACAGAACACCTGAACAAAATGGAAATTTTGGCTGCATCCGATGCAGAATGGGGCAGAGACAGCTAGTCATGTTCATGCGAATTGTGAAGAGGGAGAAGTAGAAAGCGAAAACTTTTCTTTTTCAAAGTTCAATGTTTTTGGATGAGTGTTACACGTTTAAACTTCCATTGCATAAAAAGGCAAAAACAGGTTTGATATCTATGGTGAATCAAATTGAATTGAAAAATTGAAAAATTGAAATTATTGAAAGAGCTAAAATAATTGTACCGAACTGTTTAGTTAAGTTCAAACAGGAATAAGTGACGAAAGGAAAAATTGAGCTATACTAAGTATCAAAAGTATTCCGAAAACGCTAATTCACAAAGAAATCAAATTTATTGTCACTTGAATGGAAATTTTTTAAGAATGAGTTAAACTATGAATTATGTGTCAACTATATATGAACAAAGAATAGTGAAATCAATATAAATGAATAAAATGAAAACAAGTTACTTGACGACGTTTCGATTGTTAGTATCCACAATCATCTTCGGGTAATAACAAGTCGGACGGAAGAGATAAACTCCTCACATATAAATTATCGATTCATTTCTTATCGGTGGATCAGAAACTCAAAAATATGATTACTTGGGAAATAATGAAATTATCATAACTTTTCCATGTTACTGGCCTGACCTTCCATTAATGAAATCAGTCTTGGAAGCCATTCAACCATTTATGTCACAGAATCATGAAATGATCGTTACATGCTGTTATACAGCGATAAATTCGGAAACATGCCAATGTCCCAATTGGGACCCACTTTAATTTTGGACTCAATAAATCAAAACGAATCTCATATTCTGATGAAACAACAAATCATATATTTCAATGAACATATTCATTGCCTAAATAAATCACATCTTATCGTCCAAAAGTACATCCGATATAACAATACAATGGTGAAACAATTGGTCTCTCCAAAACACACATGTTGGTGATAATACAGTACATTTTATGACTGAAATATGCTTTCATTTGTTTGGATTCACATCTAATGACTTTTTCTCATATATCACTATGCGCTGAATATTGAATTTGCAGAATATCAGGCATATTACGGTTTTTGTAAAGCACATATATTATGTGTATATGATAGCCACCTTTATATGACGTTTGCTATGAGATATCATATACTGGATGACATAGACTCATGGTACACACCTTTTTTGGGTGTGTACTCATACTCCTGAGAAAATGAATGTCTGAGCGCTAATTATTGGTTTCATTCATTTAGAGAAAAATCTGACTGCCGAATTATATTAGGAAATTCTCCAAAACCTCATTTTTCCACGGATTCAAGAAAATGTAGCTAATAGCCGGAATGTCTAATCCAAACTATATCCCTGCAAGGGAAATATACACATATACAAGGGATACACATATATTCACATATACATATTCATATATATATATATATATATATATATATATATATATATATATATATATATATATATATATATATTTTCAATGATGCAACTAATTTTTCTTTATTTTCAGTATTTTAATATTAATATAAGTCACAAAAAGGATTTGAGGCTTTATAACTCCTATTCAATTATATGCGAGCGCTTTCGACAGCTGGTCGTGCTGTCATCATCTAGGCTCTACTCAAACTGAACGTGTCAACCTGTAGTTTGTCCTTTCATGCGGTCCAAACGCCTCAGTGCAGGTACTCCCGGTACTTTAGGTAAATTTGCCTGTATTTGGGTTACACCAGGTGATATTCTTTGTGTGGGATCTTCTCTAGATTTACTGTTCCTAGGAGTAGTGGAAAGTCATCTTCAGTTCAATCAGATTGGAGTCCAGCTCCCTTACCGAAGGACCAATGAGTTCATGACTGAGGGGATGGCGGTATGAAGTCCTCAGACATCAGTACCGCCCTTCACGGGGTACCCCCACCTGGCAGGGGTGAGATGGATGAAAAAGCTATTCGTCCGTTAACGGGGGACATGAGGGCCTCATTCGACAGAGTGTCGGGGCCTTCTATATTGGGAGGGGTCGTCTACGGCATAGTCTATAGCTTCCCTAACTAACGGAGTGTTGTGAGTTTCCGCACCTTCGAAAACTCGCCGATTCCTCGACTGAATGGACTGGCGATGGCTTCATTCCGAACAAACCAAGGAGAATTCACAATCATCCTCATCAGTTTATTTTGCAATACCTGCAGAATGGAGATATTATATTTTGCAGCTTGTCCTCAGACGCCTGAAGCATACATGATGATAGGCTTGAACATCGTGTTGTAGATGGTAATCTTGTTTCTCAAGCTCATTTTTGACTTTCTGTTGATCAGAGGGTATAGACTTGCAATCCGACCTTCGATCCTAGATTTGACGTAGATAATGTACGGGTTCCAAGTGAGCCTACGGTCTATTAGAAGGCCGAGGTACTTTACCCGCGCTTACCAGTAAATCTCCCTTCCATAGATTTTCACTTTTCTGGCCGGAGAAGATAGCAATCTTCCCATGGTTATCGCCTGAGGTTCCTAGGAGTGTGTATTGTTTTGTTTAATATATTGAATGTCAGGTCTTGTTGTGTTTTGATTTGTATTTGTTTCTCGATAAGTGATTTATAACTGTTAAATTTATGGATGTTTAAATTTTCCCAGATGTCCATGCGGTTTCCCTTATTGGCTTGTTTTATGAGTTTTATGTTCTCTGGTGGGTGGAAATTTTGTTTGTATTGTATGGAATGTGATGCGAGGTTTGATTTATATATTATTGGGTTTATGTATGCCTTTTTGTGCTCGTCGCACCTTTCTTGGCTTGGCCGATATAGAATTTGTTGCAGTCCGAGCATTGTATGCTGTACACCAAGTTTAGGTTTTTGTCTTCTTCTTTTTCATAGCTGTTTATTTTTTGTGTTATTTTCGTGTTTGGCTTGTATGTGATGTTGATGTTCAGGGGTTTGAAGATGTTTGTTAGTTTTTGCTTTGGTGTCCTACGTACGTAAATGCTGTCCATCGTTGTGTCGTTTTGTCTGTTGGAGTGGTTTGATCCTTGTTCTGTATTTTTTGTTTGATTCTGTTTTCTAATTTATCTATTGTCTTTTGGGTGTATCCGTTCTCGTTCGCTATTTGGTATATGATTTTCCGTTTTTTGTTCCGGGCTTCATTGCTAAGTGGTATCCTTAACATTCTATATATGAATGCGTTAAGGTGCGTATTCACAAAAAAAGCGAGCACGAGCGAACAAGAGTGAACGAGCATTCTACATCAATAATCGTCTGGTGAGTACGGGATAGCGAGCGAGCGAACGTATGCTTGTTCGCGTTCACAAAAATACTTGTTCGCGGTCGTTAAGTGTGAACGGGATTCCTGTTCACACTAAACAAGTACTTCCTTTGATGTACCGCCTTCTCGATATTTTCTGAACGCGAACAAGCATACGTTCGCTTGCTCGCTAGCCCGTACTCACCAGACGATTATTGATGCAGAATGCTCGTTCACTCTTGTTCTCCCTTGTTCGCTCGTGCTCGCTTTTTTGGTGAATACGCACCTTCATAGGCAGCCATTTTGTGTGATGGTAGATGGTTTGAACTTGCCGGTATGGTGGAGCTTGTTTGTGTAGGTTTCCTGTATATTGCCATTTGAAATTGTGTTTTGTTGTGTTTATATCCGATGGTTATGTTCAGGTAGTTAAGTTTCGAGTTGTTTTCTTCCTCAATGCTAAAAATCAGTTTTTGATTGATGATTGATGAAAAATTTTGCCCACACTGTATCAAATGCTTTTGATAAGTCAAAAAATAGTGAGATAACACAATTTTTTCATCAGTCTCTGTGTGATTATAATTCAGAAGGTGATAAGAAGCTTTCTCTATAGATTTACTTTTCCTGGAACCATGCTGAGACATACATAGCAGCCTATCTGTTTCCAAATGATCCATAAACCTAAGTTCTACAACTTTCTCAAATAATTTTGATAAAGAGCAAAGCAAAGATATTTGCCTATAGTTGTCCTTTTCTGAGGGATTTTTTTTATATACAGGTATAACGGGTGTTTTTTTTTAGAACTTCTGGAAGGTATCCTTGATTGATTCATTCATTAAGTATGTTAAAGGTACAATAATAGAAGGTATCATTTTCTTAATCATTACAATTGATAGTTCATCAAAGCCTGCCGTTTTTTTGTTCTTCATTTCTGATAGGGCATTTGTTATCTCATATTCTGTAACCGGATAGGATTGGAAAGGTCCAATAATGGTTATATTTTCAGTAACAGTACAGGGTGAATAAAGACAAGTTTTGCCCGAAGGGATTAGATACGGAATATTCAGTTACTTCATCTTAGTCATTTGTAGACACATCATCATGTTTGAGAGTTACTGTTTTTTTTCGAGTTGTTTGTGCTTCTTCCTAATTATTTATTTTTAAACTTCCAAGTCTTTATAGAATTTGTTTTCTGACTGGTTTATTTTGAACTCAAAATAGTTTTTTTGCCAACTTTACATTATGTTTGTGCACTCGCAATCTTGATTTATACTGTTCAATCAAGTGAGATTCAGATTTTTGGGAATTTGAGAGAAGCCAGAACACTCCCTTCAATTTTTTTGCTTTCATCAATGATGTCATGAGTTATCCAGCTTTTCTGGTAGGATTTCCAATAAGACCGCTTTTTTAGACATAATACATCGAAACACCAAAACAGTAGGTCATAGAAATACTCAAAAGCTTCATCTATTTGTAAATAAAAAATTTGGGACCAATCTTCGCTAGTTAACCGATTTTGTAGTTCGGCCATATTATCATCGCATAAACTGAGCCTCACGTTATAAGATATTTGTTTTTCTTATTGCATAAAGTATTTTTTTCTTTTTACACCAGGATGTATGTCAAATGATCGGCTATATTTGGTTCGACCAAATTACATTCCCATTTTGGTTTAGGTAGGTGATCAATGCAGGTTGAGCTAGTGTGTTCAAGATTTCAATAAAATATCGTCACTTCGTTGATCAATCTTTTTGAATGTTTTCTCAAAATATATGTCCAATACGTTACAACTTTGTATATGAAGCATGTCTCAGAACGTTCTGAAGTTTTTAAAAATTTAATGAAATCAAGGATTCACTGTGACATGACTCATCCTGTATAAAACCGACGCGTTTGAATGTTTTTTGTTTTTCTTACACGCTCCATTTATAAATGATCGAAGTCATTCCATTTGGCTAATACACACCGTAGAAAACCGCCCCTGCAGAACAAATACCTTCGTAGGGCTTGTTACGGCATTGAGAACAATCAATCTTTTTATTTCATTGAAAGTAGTCCAATGAATCATGGAGTTTCGTTATTCTTCTCTTCCCACTACTTAATCCGCAAGATATACATAAATACGAACTCAGCTACTTTCAGCTTTATCTTTCTTTGCCCTTCCTTGAATAGCAAATATAATGCAAAAAGTTAGACTGTCTCGCCCGTTAAAATCGTATTAAGGGATCCGACAAAAAATGATACATGTTTCACCAGCGTTCTCTGAAATCTCAGTAGTCTCTTTCCATTTTATTTTCTTCTTGCGGAATTCTGAATAATCCATTCGAGACCCTGGAAATACGGTCGGAATGGATCGAACAAATTATTACTCTCTAATAAAAAAGAACGAAACTGAGTTATTGCTGGAAGTTTGAGGTAGAGATTAAGAATGCAATTTTCTGATTTGGGTACATTATATTTTTTAAAAGGAATTTGGATTCAATATACCTCGGAAAGCAATATATCAGATATTCGTTTCTTTTCTTATCGAAATTTTTTTCCAATCCAGATTTGAACATAACTTTTCAGTTTACTTTTAGTCTGAAGCGATCTTTCTGGCGAATGAGAGGAAATTCTAGGATCTGAAAACTTTGATGCCATCTATGGTTATAATTTCAAAAAATCATGTATTCTTCAGGCTACTCTTATACAAGCAATTTTTGTGATCAGTCGCGCAGCGATAAAAATCGCGACGTCATCTATCACCATTCCCAAATTCTGTGAACTGAAATTACAGAACGAATCGGTATAGGTAATTTGAAAGTGTACTGATTCAAATTGGTTCATTCTGTATAGTTGTTTCGATATGTGAATTTACAAAACCTCACACTAACTCCAAATTTCTTGAAAGTGCGTTTTCCATCTTTTCACATAGCTCATCAAAGAAGACTTTCATCATGCGATAATAATTGAAGAATTGGTGATTGAGGATTAGTGATCTTGGGGGTCTCGAAGATAGATCAGGTTCAACTATTGAGATGGATGACCTTACATTGGCTACAAACTTTGTAATGGGTCGAAATGAGGTATTTTAAGCTTAATTGTACTTTATAGGATACTCACGAACTTTCGCGATTTAGGCTGTCAATGTTTATGTGATGTCAAATTTCACCTTTGTTTGTAAGCAATAGAGATTACAATTCATATATTTTTCATTTAACACATCGCACCTTCTTCTATCCCTTCTCTGTCACTTATTGCCTAATTTCTTGATATTAGATTGAAATTCCACAATTTGTCAGGTGTTCAGGAGCTTGAAGGAGTAAAAAAAAATTGAAGAGGTTTTCCGAAAACTTCGGAAAGGACAGAGTCACGGAAACGCAGATAGCCTCTCAAGAATACCATGCCTGACATCCCGATCCAAATTTTGCTAACGCCAGGAGGAAAAGGATACCCACCTTCCCACCAGACGTGATAAGGTAGCGGGCTGATACTCCTTTATGGACAGCTCTGATAGGGAGATAAGCTTCCCTACCTCAGACCCGGAGGGTAGCAACCTGTAAGGTTCCCTTGTCCAGGGATACGGACAGCCAATTTGAGGATTCACCTGACCATGGTGTGATACTGTCATGAACAGCCTCTGAGGGTGCCACTACCTTTCTGACGAGGCAAAACATTATCGTAGCGCAGAAGGAGGATCTTGTCTTGAAAACTGTACCAGAATGGATCGCCAATGGAGCGAGACCGGAATGCCAAGATATTTCTAAGCATGGCCAGCAGGAAAAGGGTTACTCGTACTGGTTCCAATGGGACTCCATGAGCATCAGAGATGACCTACTTACTCGAAAATGGGAAAGCCCGGATGGAAGAACCCACAAATTCTAGATGAACCTTCCTAAGACGTGTATCCCGAGAATCCTCAAACAACTTCACGATGGTCGCACTGGAGGGCATTTTGGAGTAAATAGAATTCTAGCGGGAGTGCGCGAGAGGTATTATTGGGTCAATTGCCGTCGAGACGTGGAAGAGTGGTGTAAGCGCTGGGACCTGTGCTTTTCGAGAAAGAGTCCGAAGACAAGGCAAAGAGAAAAGTTGAAGCAGTACCTCAGTGGGTGCCCTTTCGAGAGAACCGCAGTCGACATTTTGGGACCACTCCCTATGCCCACATCCGGTAACAAGTGCCTTATGGTTGTGATGGACTACTTTTCCAAATGGCCTGAAGTAGTAACTTTATCCAACCAAGAGGCTGAAACGGTGGCAGAAGCCCTATTGCAGAACGTACACCAAGAACTACACTCGGATCAGGGCCGCAACTTCGAATCGGATTCATGGAAGGAAATGATGATTCTGCTGTGAATGAAGAAGACAAGAACAACTGATTTTTACCCAAAATCCGATGGAATGGTTGAGAGGCATAATCGCACCATCAATAACTAACTCTCAATGTTTGTCTCCGAAAACTAAAGAGACTGGGATAAATTGGTTCTTCTTTTTCTGTTGGCATACAGGAGCTCCCAACATGACGCGACATGTTATACACCATCCATGTTGTTAACTGGTAGGGAACTGAAGATTCCGGTAGATGTATTGTATGGCAGTCCTTTCGATGAATCTCAAGAGGTACCTCTACCAGAGTAAGTGAATGACCTGAAGGAGAGACTGGAACTTGTATACGAATTTGCCAGGACCAAATTACAGCTTTCCGGCGACAGAATGAAGATAAGATTTGACAAAAAGTTACTGCCAGTGACCTGGCAGCAATGCAACGTCAAGTTGCAGAGGCCATGGCAAGGACCTTACTTGGTGACCAAAAAGATAAACGATCTGATGTACAGAATCCAATTGTCACCCAGAAGCATGCCTACAGTTATCCACATAGAGAGGCTGAGTCCTTACATGGGTCGTGATGTTCTCTCTTGGAATGTTGTTCTGAGCGAACAACCTCAGGGAAGGGGCTTCTGTTGTAAATCATCCCCGAAAGGAAATAACGCCGGCCGCCACTAGGAACCATAAACCAAACGTGACGTAGCCGAGAGCGTGGAAATACCCAATATTCCCCGTCGCTCGAGAAGCAGCAAAAAACTTCAGCAAAAACTCTACGATGTTCCATTGCGATATTTGAACGCTGACTGCAGGCATTTAGACATTCAAATAATAGTTGAAATTTTCAGTTGAAGTGTTTGTTGTATTTCAAGTGAAATAAAGTTAAGTTTGATTATTCTGTGTAGTCAATTATTGGTGAACCTACGGGTAAAAACGTAACAATAACCTAAATCACTTTTTTTAAATTGCATAAAGTTTCACAATTGCGATTAAAAAATTCACTACCGAACAAAAATTATATTTTTCAATGATCACTTAGAAACTCATAACGTTTTTGATTTTTTTTACTTTAATTTGATTATAATATTTAATTTATATCTAAAATTATACCAATAAATGACATGGATGAGTAGAATATTGAAAAATATTGATGTGCGCATTTGTTGAATTGCTGGTGCCTAGTTGCGCACGTTTATCTGTCAAGCGGTTATTTTTGGTTAGCTGTTCCCTCTCTAAATTTTAATATTTCGAATGTCATTTGTGAAAAATAAATTAAAATATTACAATGAGATACTCACGGATATTTGCGATTTCTTTTTGAGATAATACTACAGATGGTAGGAATTCAAAACACTTTCTATTTTTAGTTGGACTTAATTAGTTTTAGAGATATAGCCTGTCTAAGTTTGTATGATGTCATATTTTCCTTTATTTTATAGCAATAAAAGATTGCAATTCATAAATTTTTCATTTACACATTTTTTTCTGAAATACATGAGGTTTTCAATTCAGTAGGTTAGGTTGGATGTTGCAAAAATATTGTTTTTTCAAACTTAAATATACGAAAATACGTTCGTTTTCGAATTCGGAAGTCGGGTTAGAAGAAATATATTATCATTTTTAATAAATATTAAAAAGTACGTTCCTTTTAGAATTCAGAGGTCAGGTTAGATGTTGAGAATAGATGGTTTTTTTGAAAATTCCATATTTAATTTTCTAAACTACAGGAGGTTTTTAAATTGGTAGATCAGGTTTGATGTTGAAAAAAAATAGTAATTTCTAAGTGGAATATCCGAAAATACGTTCGTTTTCGAATTTGGACGTCAGGTTAGATGTGGAGGATAGTTTTTTTAAAATTGAATATTCGAAAATACGTCCCTTCTACAATTCGGAAGTCAGATTCAGATTCATTTTAGAATTAGGTCAGGTTAGATAAAATACTATCTGTCATTGCATTTTTTGCGTTTCTTTTGTTAGCTGTTCTTTCTCTGAATTTCAATATTTCAAATGTCACTTGTGGAAAAAATTAAATATGACGTCATAGATCTTTGACAGGTTATAATTGAGTCAGAAAAAAAATTGTCCTGTGAAAACTCGTGAAAATCCGTGAGTATTCCATAAAATAGAATTTTCCTGGAAGAACGGCAATCTTCCAAGGTTCAAACTTGTACAAGTTGAAGGTCAACATAGTTTCACCTTTCATTTTGTGATTTTTATCACGTTTATTATGAACTGAAAATAAACTGTCAAGTTCTCAGGTTTATGACTAGTTTCTGTAAGTTAACAGATTTTACTAAGTTCGTACTGTGCTTTACTCGAAACGTAATTCCAGGATTTCCCTCTTAATGAGTTGGAGATTGGAGCTCGAATATAATGCATTTATGATTTAATTCGCCATAGGTTTTGGCGGTGGTGCTAGACTAAACCACAAATGCATCGCTGGACTCAACTTTCCTTAAAGAACATGAAAATTATTCTCAGATACACACTGAAAAATAAGCTTCTCCTAAACAACTACTTTCACATGAACATTGAATTATATGGATGAAAATATACCTTCGAAATAACTACTTTCAAGCAAATACTTTCTTGTAGGGAGTTTATTTTGAACTCAATTACTTTTTTTTCATTGAGAGTTTTTCACAATTGTTTATCTAAAAGTGAAAAAGTATGAAGTTTTTTTCCTTTTTTCCTCAAAAACCGATCTCTTCTGAAAAATGCACTCCTTTCGAATTGAACAAGTTTCCTATCAATTGGATTGAATCAAATAAGCGTATAATTATCTTTACGTCCTGTCATCGTGACATGAGTGGGGTTATCTCTTTCATGACATAAGGTTTTAATATTATGAACTGAATGAGTGATAATATTCAGAAAAGTGTTAATGATGTAGTGAGGTAAGCTCAAACTCTGAAAGTCTACCAAATAAGCGAAATTCTATATCGTAACTCTTTCATATATTATACTGTGTTGCGTCCCATTGAAAGGTAAAAGTGAAACTTTTGGCGTAAAGTGAATAAAAAAACAAGCACTCGACTAAAACTTCAATACCCTACGTATCACCAACCAAATTGACGTCCTCATCTATGAAGTGATGGAAATTGATGGAAACAAATTGTTTGCACCCATTCAGAGTCAATGTTATAGGTTTCTGCAGCGTCGTTACACCTGTTTCATCTCTTTATTCGATATTCATGACACAGGAGTTGACACGTCTGTCAATTCAGTAAAAAATTATCAACATTACTTTTTTCAAATTACGTGGCTCTGCTCAGCTCGTAGCCTCTAGCGATCATACAGATAATGACTGCTTCCGTTTTGAAAATTGTTGTTTCCCAATCAACTTCTCCTTCTTTCGTATTGAACCTTGATTGCGGCATAACATGAGAGATTCTGAAGGTTTGCTATTTTCATTTGTTAAAATATTTTTTTAAGATATATGATCCAAAGACTTTCGTAACGCCACCCTTTTTGAAGGAAAAACTTCTTATGGGATATAAACCGCTTAGTGACGTAACGCATAACGGCACCAGTGGGTCTGGCTTCTCTTTCTCCTCAATCTACACAGTGTTAGTCGTATCTCCGAC
The DNA here is from genome assembly GCF_025532065.1 of Leptinotarsa decemlineata. Taxonomy (NCBI): domain Eukaryota; kingdom Metazoa; phylum Arthropoda; class Insecta; order Coleoptera; family Chrysomelidae; genus Leptinotarsa; species Leptinotarsa decemlineata. The sequence goes on from NW_027412533.1 coordinate 1,560,688, forward strand.
AAGCGATTCGCTCTTCTCTCTTCGCATGAATCAGTGTTCAGTGTGCGGTCGATATATACTGTTGACATTGAGCATATAACTATCACCGCTTTTGAAAGTGATTATAAAAAATTTGATGAAACAAGCTGAAGGTGATCCTCAGCACATTACAGGATCTTACTGAAGGTTACTTTAATAATATAATACGATTCATCAGTAACAAGAATTCAACAAGTCCACCGCCGCAGCGTTTATATTTTGTATTTATATATAACTTTAGCGTCATAAATATATATACATATTACATTTACGATCACTATATATATATTTTGTATAATTGTCTTCACGTACTGTCATCGTGACATGAGTTGGGCTGTCTCCTTCGTGACATAAGGTTCTGATATTATGAACTGAATGAGTGATAATATCCAGAAAAGTGCTGATGACGTAGTGAGGTAAGCTCACTATTTAATGTAATACTGAATAATTGTAAACAATATATATTCAAAACATCATTGGATTTTTAAATTTACTTTTAACATAAAAAACACGCAACGGCTCTATGGACGCGTGTCTATATACCTAGTGTTGTGTATTAGTGTTGATGATTACTATAAAAATCTAACCAGCAAGCACGTAATATATTATTTCATTATGGCTTGAAAATGATGATACTGAATTTGTGTATGTACATTATTAGTATCTTTTGGGAGAGAAAGTTTTTGGCTTTCTACTACTCCATCTTGATACAAAAAAATTAATTAAATAATTTAAAAATTATTCACTCCTAAAAATATAACGCCTTCAATTCAAATAACATTCCTCTTGGCTGGGATTAAATCAAATAGGTGAATGAATGTCATTACAATGTCATCGATGACATAAGCAGATCAAGCTTATTCCGTGACATCAAAAATCGTAATTCATGAATGAATTGTGTGTATTTTCTATAATGTTATCCAATTTGGTACTGAAGAGCCTTGAGGCAAGTGTCTTAAGGGAAACATCGATGTATACCAGTGAGAATGACAGTGTTCCATGTGAGTGCAATTTGTTACCATTCATTTAAAGTAGAACTCATGTGAATGATATCTGATTTTTATTCCACAACGAATATTTGAAATACAACCTGAGTAGAGAAAAGTATCTTCTGTATAATTCAGTGTTCATATAGAAGTGTTTGTTTCGAAACAATTTTTTTCATTTCGTATAATTCAATGTTCATATGAAAGTAGCTGTGTCAGGAGGACTTTCTTTCAGTTTGTGTCTGAAAGTTACTTCTTTGCAAGATCTATACATCCATGTATGGAGTTACTCATTTTCAAATTGATTACTTCCTTCCTTTCTTTGGAAGATTCCCTCATCCTTTTTTTGTATCAAGATGGAATAGTAGAAAGCCATAAACTTTTTTTTCCAAAAATTAATCTCTCCTAAAAATATAACCCCTTCAATTCAAATTAATGGTATCACCATTTAATCCTACAAAAGTAACAATTGACTCATGGTACCTACAGTATATGTACATACAGAAAATAATAAATGAAATATTTCATTAATGAATAACCTTTCCTTATAATATCATAATAATAGACATGAGATTTCGGTAATAACCTAAGCTTTTCTCAAGTTGAACATTTTTTTTCAATTAATAATTACTATAATTACTAAAAAATTACTATGGATCTCCATTAAGTAACGGCCGAATCAATCAGATAAACAATTTCAATATTAAATACTTCAACTCAGGCTAGTTTGTTGCCTCCTCATAGGTAATTTCAGATATTTTTCCACATTCATTTTTGCCCCGAGCAAATGTCACTTTTAGTCACGTTACAGAGAGTGACCTTTCAAGGTTGAATGGTCGAAATAAAAATATATGTAACTGTATGAACGTACATTTCTTGTATTGGGGAATTAATGTTACAAAAAGATAATAATGATGTAGATGAAGTGATAAAAAATAAAAATAATTCGGAAAGTCCTGGAAAGCTGTCATCACACCACTCTCCTCAGCAATCTACGATATTGATCAGATACAAAAAAAATTAATTGTCGTATTTACATATTTACTCAGGTTACGCTACGCCCAACGATGTTATTATTTTTTTATCTAATCAATACCGTAGATTGCTGAGGGGAGTAGTGTGATGACTGCCACCTAGACCTTCCGAATCATTTGAGATGACGAAGTTCTTTGTATAGATTAAATTAAACATGTATTTTTTTATAGTATACTTCTACAGTACCAGTCAAGCACTGTCATTTGATACCCATATTGAGGTAGTTGTGAAATAATGTATTCCGCCATTTTGTGGCTGCGGCCATCTTAAATTTGCATCTTTTCCTAAGTATTCTTCTATTGTACTAGTCAAGCCTTTGTATTGTATTGTATTGTCATCAGAACTAGATGTGTGAACCAAATATCAGATCAATCTGTCAACAGGAAGGGGGTCAAACTTCAATAAGTAAATTTGACTCAAACAAACAAAGAGGGCAAGCTGAATAATACCGTTTAAAATGAAAATATGACTAACCGCGGTATTTGACAGTCCGAATACGAGCTTCTTCCACAAAACATCTAGCGCCACTGGCTCGCGGAGCGAGTTGGTCGGTGACGTGATCACTTGTCTCTTTGTAACATCAATTTAGCGTTTTTTTTTTAATCCACCGTTATCACTGTAACCACCTAACCCTGCTATGCTATGAATTAACCTATTTTCTATTTCTTACCATTTACAGAAACCTCATACAATGACGCGAATTTGAATAGCCCTGTACAAAGAAGCACTTTCTGTCTGGGTTTCGTTCAAAACAAACCAGCCTTCACTCTACCTTATCCAATGTTAATGAGACAAACCGAACTCGAATGTATCCATAAAATTCGAGAGACAGTTTCTGCCCGAATCTCTGCTATAAATTATTTACTAATCCCCATTCGGGGCTTTGTCATGAAGAACGACTATATTTAAATTTTGATTTATTGAAACGAAACCAAACCACCGTAATTGCGTTACAGGACTTCAATTCTGATACTTACTGAATTAAACAGTTACAAACAAACTTCCAGGAATGCCAAGTTGGGTCATTCTTGCAAACTTTTCCGTAGACAGAACCCAATTAACGATTTGTAACTTTATTTTCAATAAACCCAAAGGAGCATATATTGGAATGAACATATGCCTCTGAATTTGGATAAAACAGTTGTATTTTTGGGCTTACTTCGTAGTCGATAGGTTTTTGCACCTGATGTTTCGTTTACAATCGATTCGAGAATGGTCAAAGTGATACATTGCTAATATGAGAAAATTGTAAGTGGTTCAGATGTGCTCGCATCCATAATAGGACAAGATATCTAATGGTCGCTTATTTTCGTACCTGTTTGGCTCGACTCTTTTCCAATTATCGGAAGAATAGTGTTTTGAACAGTTGGTAACCATGTTTTATTCAGTTGAAATTATCCATGGCTTTTTATGACCTCTCTGTATAGTCGCAGATATATCCTCTGGTTTTATCTCGGTCAAAAGCAATGTCATGAAAGTATTCTGAGAGAGCGTTTAGTCCACAAACGCCTATTTGTCCGTTTTCCGACAGTGGCAACTTCTTTTATGTTCCGTGAAACGCATTTTAGTGCTTCTTTCTTTGTTCAGATATGAAAAGAGCCACAACTCTAATGTATTCGATATATTTCCGGTACACTTGGAGGTTCCCTGGGATTTTTATCTGATCTGAAACTATTTGCAAAAGTTTTAGTGGGCCTGAAAATGCAATACAGATAAGTTTTTATGACTGTATGCAGTATATGTATTCTCTTTTTTTTATTGAATTGCATGTGCCAAACGAGTGTTCAGTACTTAACGCAGCTTTGTAGTTATTAAAGATATCTGTTATATGGTGAGTAAGACGATCTCACTGGTATCAGATTACCAAGATAACGACTTTCAAGACTTTGAGTCAGCAGAGTAAGCAGAACTTGATATTTTTGTTATTTTCTATCGTCTAGAGACTGACACCGCTGTCTACACATTATGAATGAACCCTGCAAGGTCAAATTCAGTCAGTATTGAATTCAGTATTGAAGAAGTCAGTATTGAGAATAATATAATTTTGTCTTTGTAACGTCCTTACTTTGTTCAAGTAAAGTTTATATTCAAAAATAGAGTGCTATTGAAAAGTCATTTGTGAAAAAGTGATTATAACATATTAATGAGTTTGGGTTTTGATACATGGGATATTTCTTCCTCGCTTGGGGCTTTGTTTACGAGATGGTGCTGTTAGTAGTTAACAATCTTTCTCTTAGATGAAGGCTTTATATATGCAGCAGAGCCGCGTTGAAATTATTCGAGTTCCAGACACTTTGCTGTCTGGGTAGGATCTTTCCTGCATTGGCGAGAGGTAATACTTCGAAACCGGTCTCTTAGTGATCCCTCGAAACCGGTCTCTTAGTGATCTACTCGAATAATTTCAGTATAGTTCTGCTGCTGGATGAACGAGAAACATTTGCGAGGCTAACTGTGAGTATCTTGCAAAAATGTATGTCGGATATAATTCAATATCCAGCGTGGTATTAGCAGAGGAAGAATTTGTTTTCGGACAGGCATTCACCAGAATGTACTATGTAGGTAGTTTTCAGATTTTTTTTCATTTTTCAAAGTAGTCTTTTTTAACTGTACACACTTCTTCCAGCAATGATTCAATTTCTGTAACCAGTTCAAATAGTAACAGGGGAGCCCAAGCGGGGATTTCGGGATATACTAAAGCGCGACAGATCAATATACAGGGGGATACCTTGTAATCGGTTGAGTACCTCCATCAAATATGAGCCCCATATATAAAGCCGCCCGTGAAGGATAATGGATCAGATTAGTAAAAAAAAAATTGATCATCAGAAATTCTCGAGCGCGTCAGATTAAGGTAGGGTGAGTTAATTACATGCTAAAAAGTGTATATTCCAGTAATATGACAATTTGAGAGTGACGTAAAGAAAGGGGAGGGCAGCAAAGTTGTGAAAAAATAACGTAATTTCGACATTCTCGAGTGTAGCTAACTATTTTTTATTTTGAAGGAGATAATTCAAGGATAAATATTTCCGCAAGCTGAAATAACAAAAATTCGTCGATAAAGTTTAAAGCGTGCAGCTGTGTGATACCTATATTTCGCTCTCCGAGATTCTATTCCTCTTTCACTTTTTCTCTATCTATTACTCTCTCACTCCGTCCCCACTCTGAATCCTGTTGCCACGACGCTATCACAACTGATCACAGAGATCACAGATTATACAAAATTAAATTCTTTTGAGCAATTTTTAAAAATTATTTTCTCATGAATAAAAGTATTCTATTTAAAAGACATACACTCATTCATTTGCATGCTATTTCTTGAGCTTTTCAATTATTCAAGTTCAATTATTAAAAAAAATTGTCAGATTAGGCGAATCCCTCTAGATAATCGTCAGATTATGAGACAGCACGTCTAGAACATGAAGATGAACCATATACATTTTCATCTGACGCGCGTAATTATTTCAAAATGGCTAATGTTTTTTGCACATTATAATAATGGCCGCAAGTTTGCGTCAGATCGAAATCGTCAGATTATTGAATGAGAGCTTTTTTTGTTGCACTTAACACTCTCTTAGAAAATCTGACGCGCTCGATTACATTTTTTTTCTTTTCCCTTTTAACCCTTACGTACAATTACCCGCATCATGCAAATGATCAGATTAACACACGAACATTATTAAAAATACGTAGAACATTGATACTATCAATATCTGACGCGCCCGAGTATGTCCATGCAACAGTATATTTTTACATATTTAAAAATATATAGCCGCTTCCCCCACCTATGAAAAGGTATACATTATATAACATTTTTTTCTTTTTATCATCTGAGCTTTGCTTAGGTGTCTCTTTGACTCTCGAGTAAATCCCCATTTTGCATCGTGGGCTCCCCTACTATAGTACTCGGCGTTTCTCTTTGCAAAATAATTGTTCACGGATGTGATAGCCTCTTCATTTGACGCAATTCTCTGTCCTTGGCGCACAATTTTAAGATGACACAAAAAAAATCGCTAGGTCTGGTGAGTAATCAAGATGGTCAAACAGTTCTAACCGTAATTCGTGAATTTTCGCCATGGCAACCACTGAGATTTAATTTTTTTGTGATTGTGGCCGTTTTTTCGCAACTGCCTTCAGCTTGTTGAGTAATGATGCGTAGCATGCTCCTATAATGTTTTTTCCTTTTTGTTGCCATCACTTTCCCACACGAAAATACAGTTTTTGCTTATTTTGGAGCCGGTTCCCCCTTCATAGTTCACTGTTTGGACTGTATTTTTGGGCGTAGAATGGTGTATCATAGTTTTTTCAATAGTAATTTATCGCCGCCAAAAATCGGATCAATTGCGTAAAAACTACCAAAACAGAGCGTTGGAAATATTCATTCGATAACGTTTTTGGTCTAACGTGAGCAAATGCGACACCCAACGCGCGGACAGCTTTCTTATGCCTAAATGTTGATTTGATATGTGACAAATACATTCTTTTGACGTTCACATCCTCTGCTATCTCTCTCACTTTAATTGGCGGTTATCTAGTACCACGATTCTACTTCCACTTTTAAATTCAGCTGCCCAAAATTTCACTGTTGTGAATGATGGGAAGCAGAGTTATCATACACATAATATAACTCATCTTTGATTCACGTGGACGTTTTGCCTTTCAATAACAAATATTTAATGACCGCTCGATACTCAATTTTGCTCATTTTCATAAAAACACTCACATCAAACGACTGTTACATGACAACTGCGCGTCTAAAATGGCAAAAACTCTGATGAGTAACTCTAAACACATGAACAACGAAATTCACTAGCTTTTATTTATGAGTGTTGATATATGTATTCATGTTGAGGTGGAAAACTTTCCAGAACACCCTCGTATATCAAATAATTATCATTATTACTACTATCATATCATTTTGGAAAGTCATTTTCATTCGAAAAGGTTTTAGAATTATGTAAAAAATAACCTGTCAGAATGCAAAAACAAATTTCATAGATTGTCTGAATGAAGAAACATTATCTATATCCTTGTCTAAAAAGTATTTAGGATTTAACCAATTTGTCCAACTAATTTCATGAAATAAATGACTGGAAAAACTTGTTGCGCTGTGCAGATTCAACGAAATTAGCGAAACCTGAGCTGAATGATTAAAAAACGTACCTTTTTATTTCGGAAGAGTAATGAGTAACTTTCTGCTGAAGTGGTAATAATGTTTCCATTTTCAGCGTACATTGCATTTTCAGTAGAATAAAGTAGATAGTTTCAAATTATCCGAAAAATATATTCGTGACCTAATCTCATGAGTTAACAGTGATGTTTCATTTAGTCTACCTTACCAGTGCATTTTATGTTAGAATAAGTTAGTTTGTATACGAACGAAAAATGCTTCAACAAGGTGCTACAGAATTCAAAATGATAATTTCTCTCTGGCTCAATCAACTTCCTGATTCCATATCTGGTAATTAGTATCAATTAATATTTACGTCGTCAAAAAAATAAACAAATACACAACTTCTCTGAAAAATTGAAATATTTCATTCTCTGGACGACTATTCAAAAAGCAGATTCATGTACATAGTACAATTTCACTATTCTCTCATTATTTATTTGACCACTTATCACTGTGATCACTGCTACCTAGGACTTTCCTAATTATTTTTTAGTTTTTATTACATCATCTACATCATTATTATCTTTTTGTAACATTAATTCCCCAATGCCAGTTACATATATTTTCATTTCGATTATTTAACCTTGAAAGGTCACTCTCTGTATCGTGACTAAAAGTGACATTTGCTCGGGGCAGTTTGTGATTTGTCACTACCTGTCATGTAGTGTTCCTTACAGACTGTTGTAACTTGGATGGCATACCGTTTTTATAGAATAAAGACTTATAAAACAAAAATTGAACGTGGAAAAATATCTGAAATTACCTATGAGGAGGCAACAAACTAGCCTTAGTTGAACCATTTAATATTGAAATTGTTTAACTTGAGAAAAGCTTAGGTTATTACCAAAATTTCATGCATATCGATATGATAATATAAGGAAAAGTTATTCATTGATAAAATATTTCATTCATTATTTTCTGTATGCACATATATTTCATATATTTCAGTACATTATTACTTTTTTTTCAATTGAACCGTTTGACTGTTTTTATTTATTTCATTTTCAAGTTTTGAGTTTTTAATTTTGTTACTGAATTCTTCTCATTCTGTTAAGTTCATCTAGTGCCTCAGCATTACAAGGTAATATGTAATACGCCATGTTGTAGCTGCGGCCATCTTGAATTTGCATCTTTTTCAAAGTGTACTGTCATTTGATACCCATATTGGGGTAGTTGTAAAAAAATATCTAATCCACCATTTTATAGCTGCGGTCATTTTGAATTTGCATCTTTTTCAAAATGTACTACTATTCTACTAGTCAAGCCCCGTCATTTGATACCCATATTAAGGTAGTTGTGAAACAATATACAGGGTGTCCCTGGACTTCCTCTTTTACTCTCGGGAATGTATAGATGGGGTCAAAATATCACCAGTACTTCATATACCTTTTTTTCCTAAAAGTCTTCGTAACAAAGTTACGGGCCCTCGAAGTTACAAAATGAAAAATGTTTTTCTTTGATAACTTTTCAAGTGAATATTCAAAATCATCCAAGTTTTGGTAATTGACTAAACAAATGAATTCCGTCGATGAGCTTTCATGCAGGAGTCAGTTGTTTTGCTACAAAGTCAGGAAAAGACTACCCCCGATGGTCCACACCCCAAAACTTTGAAATGACAGATATTTTTCAATATTTGTCAACAAAATAAGGTTACTTGGACAATTTTATGAATAAAAGTACTCGTGTGGAAAGTCGATCGGAGCAACGAGTCTTGATAAAAATGTAGTTCTACTCGACGACATCAAACCCGCTCGTCCACCATTATTTGAAATGAATAATTATCAAAGCAGAAATAATAATGATAACGTTAATTCAACAACATTTATAACAGGAATAATACAAAGTATGCTAAAATGAAGTCGTTAACAAAAATACAGTACCTATATGGAAGTTTAAGTCACAATTGTGATAGCAGATATTTTTTCAAAAGAAATATCAAGTTCTGTAGATTCGTGGTGTTTTTAAACTAACAAGCTACTCTACTATGAAATATCGAATTCATTCCATATTTTGTATGTACATAATACGTGTGGAATAATCACGTTTCGTGTTGATCAGTTATCTGAATCTCATGAAACTCAACATTCGAATGTTTCAAATTCTTCTTCACAGCTAAACTGTTGAGGAGTTTCACTGATAATTATAATTTCATGGGAGAAATTCTTTAACACGAATCTAAATTTAGCTGAAAAAACGCACATCGGAAAAAATATTTACTATACTAATAAAAAGCAAACGAATGAACTACAAAAACGGCTGCACATTGCAACGTTCACTCTTATCTCGTGGTTCGTCGGGGTGGGCCAGCACATTGATAAAAGAATGAAACACTTGAATATTGAGATTTCTATTGAAATATAAATGCAATCCATACACCACTGATACGACTTAATCAAAATGATTGATTTCACAATAATACAACAGATCTTTACTATCAACAAACACATCAATCACAGTCGCCGATTAGCGAACCACTGCAACTTTGTCCTCCTAGCATCGATCTACTTCGACCGAGCAGGGTTGCCACTTCCCAATTATGTCCGAACTCCGCGATGGATTTCCGGGCGCACTACAACATGATCAGGTGAAAAATATCCAGGGAATAATTATGTTCCATTTCTCTCACAGATGTTGACAAAAAAACCTTTTAGAAAGTTTTGATAGAAAATGAGAAACTGGAATGCGATTTTGTTTTGTTGAGTGGTGCGTTGTCATATGACTATCATTGTATTGTCAATGTTCTATAGGGTATTTTGAATTTTTTTGATATGGCCGAACAGTTTACATTCAATGAATATGTAGATATGCATGTATTTTAAGGACGAGCATTTTGTAATTCTGCAGAAGCTCGTCGTCTGTATTCCGAGCATTTTCCCAATCGAACGGTACCGTCAAGAGAAACATTCGAGCGTGTCGATCGCAGCTTGAGGGAGACAGGTATGTGATAATTGATAATTAATTTGAGCACCGTTGTTTTATTTCGATATTATTGTAGGTACAGTTTTGCCAAAACGAGGTGGTGAGGGCGCTCCTAGGACTGTACGTACCATTGTATTGGAGGAAAATATTTTGGAAGCCGTCGCTGATGATCCTTCAATGAGCATCAGAAATCTATCAGAACAGTTCCATACATCCAAGTCCACTATTCATAGAATAATTAGGGAACAACTGCTCCACCCATTTCACATCCAGAAGGTACATGCCATGACACCTCAAGATTTTCCAGCACGACTGGAATATGCCAATTGGTTCATGGATAGGCAAAGAGAGGATATGACTTTTATTAATCGAGTTTTATTCACTGATGAAGCAGGTTTCAGTAGAGATGGAGTTATCAACTCTCATAATCTCCATATATGGGCCGAAGAAAATCCCCATGGGATATTGCAAACCAAACATCAACGGAAATTCAACGTGAATGTTTGGGCTGGTATCATAGGAAACCATCTTATAGGACCATTCGTTCTACAGGACCGATTGAATGGAGAACGTTATTTGGAGTTCATTCAGAACGACTTGAATGGACTTTTGGAACATGTTCCATTGCAAACCCGGAGAGATATGTGGTTTATGCATGATGGCGCTCCTCCTCATTTTAGTTTGATTGTGCGTGACCATCTGTACCATATTTTCCACAATAGATGGATTGGTAGAGGTGGGCCATATTCATGGCCATCGCGGTCTCCGGATTTAAATCCATTGGATTTCTTTCTGTGGGGGCATCTAAAAAGCCTTGTTTACGCTACACCTATTCACACAAGAGATGCAATGTTGAATAGAATAACATTACATTGTGAAGCCATACGAAACGACCCTGGAATGCTATTTCAAGTACAGAGAGGGTGTCTTCGCAGACTAAGAAAATGTATAGAGAGAGAAGGTGGTCATATCGAGCAGTTTCTGTAGCGGATTTTTCATTTCTGTTTGCTCTTGAGGCTCTTGAGATTCGTTAGTTAAACGTGTTTGCATTATAAAAATTCATTATGAACATTTTACCTATCATTTCCATTTTTCATAAAAACTAATATTTTCGAATAATGGTAGACATCTCAGGATAAATGTTGTTGAATTAACGTTATCATTATTATTTCTGCTTTGATAATTATTCATTTCAAATAATGGTGGACGAGCGGGTTTGATGTCGTCGAGTGTAACTACATTTTTATCAAGATTCGTTGCTCCGATCGACTTTCCACACGAGTACTTTTATTCATAAAATTGTCCAAGTAACCTTAATTTGTTGAAAAATATTGAAAAATATCTGTCATTTCAGAGTTTTGGGGTGTGGACCATCGGGGGTAGTCCGTTCCTGACTTTGTAGCAAAACAACTGACTCCTGCATGAAAGCTCATCGAAGGAATTCATTTGTTTAGTCAATTACCAAAATTTGGATGATTTTGAATATTCACTTGAAAAGTTATCAAAGAAAAACATTTTTCATTTTGTAACTTCGAGGGCCCGTTACTTGGTAACGAAGGATTTTAGGAAAAAAAGTTATATGAAGTACTGGTGATATTTTGACCCCATCTATACATTCCCGAGAGGAAAAGAGGAAGTCCAGGGACACCCTGTATAATACGCCATTTTGTAGCTGCAGCTATCTTGAATTTACAATGATACATTATTTATTAAATAGTATTGTCATCAAAAATGAATTGAATATGTGTATTTGAATATCAGATCAATCTGTCAACAGTAAGGAGGTCAAACTTCAATTACAAAATTCGACTCAAACAAACAGGGCAAGCTAAATTAAACCACTTAAAAGAGCAAAGCATCCGTGATCTGAAACCAAACAGCATCATTTCGACCTATGATGCAGTCATACAAAGTTGAACTTCGAATTTACTGTTGAAATCATTCTTTCCTTAAAGAATAAGCTCGAGTATAGTTAATTATAAATATCTATCTTTTTGAAGATTTCATCTATCGATCAACCGACAATTTAGACAGAAATTGAAATCAGTCTGATTGCAAAGTATTCAGATGGAACCTGAGTCCTGAAATGTGTCCAACTTTAGACAGTGCTATTTCTATCTGTCATTTCAGTGGTACTAGGCAGAACCACGAATACTTGGACTCAACTGTTGCGCACTTTCTCACCATCTATGGGATCAATCACCGTGTAAGGAATCACCTCGTTAAACCTTAGCTCGCACAAGTTTCGACTTCTGAGGGTTGTCGTTCTTAGGGGTGCGAGAGCTGGTTAACGGAAAAACAGATTTAACCAGATAGAAAACTCAACTTTCAACAACTTTCAAAGTAGGCACCTAAATGAAACTGAAGCGTAGATGAAATTGATGTCTGAGCTTGGCTTTGCGCCCCATAGAGAAAATTTGATACTGTAAATTATTCTTTGTGATGACAAAAAATGAATTGTGTAGATGTAAGCACCAACGTGATACCAATATCCAAACACTGAAGGGGGTCAATGATAGTTCGGGTTACCCCGATCCATGTGAGATTACAATTGGTATGTTGCAAGGTGATCCTTCGAACCCCTTGCTATTCTTTCTGATAATTCCTGATATCAAAGGAGCTAGAGCTGTTGAACTGGACAGAATGCGTAAATCAGTGAAAACTATAGAATATAGTTAGCAAAACCTTGTGCACACTGTTGTCGAAAAAAAACAAGAAAAGTCCTTTAGAGAAGGCCTCAGAACCAAAACCATTGACATTATCTCAGAGCTCATATACAGTGTTGTAACTTTCTCATCTCCATATTTATTCAACAACTGTAGAAAAATGTAAGCATGTCATCGGATCTAACTTTTCCTTTATCATCAAAACCAAAACGGACACCTGGATATCGTGTATGAATTTTATCGGCTCACTAGTACACAGTATTATGACTAACGGCATATTAGTTTTGGAATTAGACATCCCGAGGAAGTTGAACGCGTACAATCAAATTCTCCGAAAAAAGTACTTCGTCTTCCTGACAATACGCCAGTTCAGGGGTCAGCAAGTAGTTTTAGGTGGGGTTCGGTAACTGTGGGAAAATTTTTACAAGGTCCAAAAAAACAACTGATAGAAATTGAGTGCTGTCTATGTATTATTTTGCTTTCAAATCAAATTCTGAATTATAAAACACAAGACCTGAAATTAATGTGAGAAATTACACCGAAGGTCTCGACCCAGTTTTTTATAGTTTGGTTCTTGAGAGGAACCGCAAATTCGAAGTGTGTTTCTAGGTGGGCGTCCGTTAATTTCGAACGATATTTGTTTTTCAAAAAATGTATCTTTGGGAAAGATGTTTCACATACATATGTCGAGCCAAACATAATGGCCAAATTTATTGTAATTTTCATATTTTTCTGGAACATGTTTGGTCCAAAATTCTTCAGTGGATACCGTTTTATATATTTGCAAAGACACATCTTCTTGCAAATCAATTATCTCTGTTTGGAGTGTTAACTTTGGCAGCCATATCTGTCCATTCTGCTGCTACATCAACTTCAAATGACGATTTAAGAACGGAGATAGCTTGCCTATCTCTGCAACGTCTTGGAATCTTGTAGCAAATTCGTTCCTAAGATCGGCCAGAAATTTTACAAACACTGTAATGTCTTCTTCAGAGTTCTTTTTATATTAAAGAATTGTCGGAATATGAATAAATTCTTGTCTTGCAATATCTTTTTCAAAGATATCCAGCTTGCGACGAAAAGCAGACACGTTTTGTATCAGATCACATATTAATTTTCCATTTCCTTGTGATTCTGTGTTGAGCGCATTTGAAAATTTCAAAATATCTTTTAAAAAAAGCCACGACCAGCATATCACTCTTGTTTGTGCTTTCTGGCGCCCCCCGTGTCTAAGTTTTGCAAGAAGGAGGTTACTTCTCCTTTTATCAGCCAGAAACTTTCAATAAATTGACCTTTACTTAGCCAAAGAACATTTTGTCGTGTTTCAGAATACGCTGTCAGAAAGAAACTCCTTGAAATGTCGGTGCTGAAGAGCAGAATGAGATCTCATAAAATTTATCAACTTGACCAAGCTGTCGATCATCTCTTTCAGTGTAGCACTAAGTTTTCCACAAAGGGCTGTCTGGTGAATTATGCATTGATACTATATTACACCTGAGTTTTTATCCCTGATTCTCTTTACTACAACTTTTTCTTTGCCAATAATTGCTGGGGCCCCGTCAGTTGAAGGCGAGGACATTATTTTATCTTAACTAATGTTAGATTCAGTAATAAATTGATCAATGACCTTGAATGAATCTTCTCCTCGAGTGTAACCTTTCAACGGTAATATTGCTAGCAACTCTTCCTTAAAAATCTGACGCTCAATATCAAGAAATCTTACGAAAATAAATATATGTTCATCATCAACAATGTCACATGATTCATCAAGTGCCATGACGTAGCAAGGTGCCTTTTACAGAAGTTCAAGAAGATTGTTTTTAATATCAGCAGCAAAAATTTCCGTTTTTCGTGTATTACTTCTCGCTGATAATGGAATACTTTGAAATGCAGCGACATCATCTATTTTTCTTCTGAAAGTGCCGTGACTACTTCTAACATACATTTTTTCACCATCTCAGAATCTGAAAATGGTTTTTGTTGTTTATTAAAGGTCCAGCACATACGTAGCGCTGCTTCTGTGGATTTTTCTCGCTCGCTTATGCAACGAACTAGTAATTTTGTGCTTTTTTTTGCGAGAACTGAGATAGAAGTTTTTCTTTACGAGCCTTACCGCCAAGAAGAAAGTTTTGTGAAATTGCTGATGAGTTGTTTCATAGTGTCGCTTCAAATTACCACTCTCAACAATAGCGACAGTTCTATTGCATATTAGGCACACTGGAACCGCTTGAGGCCTATTAGGCTGCGTAAAACAATATTGTTCAATCCATTCTGTCAGAAACCTCCTATTTTCACTGTTCACTTCACGCTTTTTTGATTCCATATTAGCATAGGTACGAAAATATTATGAAAACGTGAAAAATCACAAAAAATAAATGGTTGCTCCGCGGTTTGCGCTACGACTGACAGTCTGTTCCCCCACCCACATGCCCGCACCCCCCGATTTTGTTACTCGCTCGCGCTTGTTTCAACGAAACAAAATAGTGGCAAGCGCGCACAAACTCACATACACACATGGTAGATAGGAAACTAATAAGAGTATATCAGTTGTAGCTACTTGTAAAACAGGTTGATTACGCAACTTGAAATGAAGTAAGTATATACTTAGTTGAATTCTATATGTGGCTTAAAAATATTACTTCATTTATTAAAGGTATAGCATACCTTTTCTGCGTATTAATTTTTATATTTGGTAAATAACACATTATAATATTTGGCGGCCCGATCACAGCATAGGTAACAATCATGGACACTTGGCCATGCCGCCTTTAATGCGGAAAAGTATCTAGACGCCATTTTGGGAAGTGACGATAAGAGGGCAGGACTCGCAAAATGGTTTTGGACAGGTTCGCACTCAAACTTTTTTATATCCAAAATGCTCATATAATTTTGATATACCTTACGGAATGGACCCAAATTCAATTGATATAATAATTCTTGTGCAGACATTCTAATTTCAGGCATAGTGATATGCAACTGAAGAATTAAAAAAAAACTTTAGAAAATGCATACAAAAAACCTTCACGAAACAAAATGAGTGCACAGATTGATTTTCAATGGCATTACATATATGCAGTGTGTAAAACCCAAATAGAATAAATTTTTTATTTTCGTTACTGTCCATATTTAAAAAAAATCCCGAAACACATCGAATGTAAATTGGAATTTGACATTCCTCAACGTGAAAGTGCCACCCCTACGAACTCCCTTCTGACAGGTACTTCTGACATGTAATTTCCAATAACAATCATCACTGAAATGAGTCAGTAAAACAAAATATAAAATTCTGTTTATGTCGACGTTTCGACCTTTTATTTGGTCATCCTCAGTACAGCTGAGTTATTATGAAGGAAACAGTAACATTGTGGTTTCAGAGTTAAAAATATTGATAACATGAATAAAAAAAGCTATACATGAAATTTCGAATACTGAAACTGTCACAGATACCACACCCCGGGAATAGTTCGTACTCTGAACTTACCAACAAATTAAATTTTTGAAGAAAAGTACATTAAAATAATTTTCTGGGTATAATTGAGAAGCGGATAACTGATTTCAAAAAGTGAGATCTGATTCACTTCGTCTAATGAAAAATATATTTCTCTCACAGCAACTCTTGTGAAAAGCATTATTTGAGAGATTATATCCTAAAGGAATTAAGACAATGAAGAAATTCTGTTGTGAAAACATTAATATCAAGTATTTCTACAATAGCAATGTTGCTGTTTACAAAAATAATAGGTAGGCTCTATGAAAACAGATATTAACTTAGTGGAGAATGGTCTTCCCTCTCTTGGTCCTTCGGAAACATGAAAAAACTCATTTTGGATTTTGAACTGTTACTTTTTCAACTATTTACAGCACAAACGTGTCCACCACCTATTAGTTTTTCCATTATGTTAAAAAATAAAATTCACGATACGCACAGAACACAGGTAACATATACGTCCTAACAAGAGCAAAGTCAAAAGCAGAATGAGAAAGTCTGTCACTTCCCAAAATGGCGGACTCATCAACGCGACGGATATGCGTGAACTTCTCCCGCCAAGCGAAGTGACATTGCTAATTGTTATCTATGCTGTGGCCCGATGTTCGACTTTTCGCGGTCCGCCTGTTGCCGACCGTTGCGCCAGACTATAATGTCACACTAGCAACTGGACGTTTCAAAATATCCTAGACAGTTTGAACGGTTTATTTAACAGGCTCATCAAAATATATCAGATGGAAAATAACACACTGCCAAAAATCTGCTTCTTGAGACAACTAGATGTAAGATGCGTTGAAACGAAATACAGCTGGTCTAAGCAATTAGAAATCTCAACTTGTAGACTATAACGTAGCGTGGTCTAACATTGACGCTGACACAGTCCAAAATTCAGGACTCCCGAAAAGGACGAGTCGGAGGGGATATACTTTTCAAATTATGCAGACAATTTATTAATGACACTCGAAATCACCTAGATATCAAAATGTATTTATGTAAGTACATATCTACCTGAAGACAACACAATAAATGCGACATTGACCTTCAAAGTAATCCACTACGTGAAATAAAATCGACGCAATCGCAACTTTGTTTGGTCGCGCTTGTCGCATCGGTTTGTGAGGCCGTTTGAATTTATTTTGTCGCTATAGTAAAACCAATAATGATTGAGAGTAAAGCGCGTTGTAATATCTAAATTTTACGTTACCAGTTTATAGCAGAATCAAAATATAGTAAGCAGTAGAGTTGTAGTTTGTAGCAAATTATAGATAATACACAATACTAGTACGATTGAAAGGTATTATTTATGATAATAATCAGTAATGAGCTTGTAATGAGTAATACTTATACATTTCCTGATTACTGATCAGTTAAAATTCATTGTTTTCTGTATAGTGTTAGATATTTATTACAACTAGTGGCAACGCAGTACGCAACGGTATTTCTGTCTTTGTCACTTTACCGTAACTTCCATCTCATCGGTGCAGTCCTCACTAATGTACTTGCAGCTATGAGCGTATCATTGGTTTGTGAATTAAACAGCGTGAATTGTACGTTTTACAGTTAAGTTAGTCAGCAATCGACGTGTTGTGATAACAATTGGTGAAAATAATAGTGCTAATAAGTGTTTGAGCGTTACATAATTATATTTCTACACCGTTCTCAAACTACTCAAAAAATGGGAGACATGGTTGGGCCTTCCACGTCGAAAAAGGTAAAACGGTCGGAGTCTCGGTCAGTAAGAGAAAAACAAATTGTACTGCGAGTATTTCACTGTCTTGAAAGAGATCATCAGCCACCAAAAGATGACTTTGTGCATATGTGCTGTAATTCTACGTGTGTACCTCCGAATAACCAACCGGGCATTTCTACATCATTAAGTTCCACAATTACAAAAGATAAATTAGTTGATATGTGCTCTAATTATACCGGTGTACCGAAATCATCAATTTACAAAATACTAAGAGAAGCAGAAATTCATGGGGACGTACAAACGCCAAGGAAGCGACAGTGGATTTATACCAAATGGTGAATTGATATTTAAATCTAAGAAAACAGGCGACTATCATGAAGAGATGAATGCGGAGGTGTTTGAAAAATGGTTTGAAGGCATCATTCAACTTGTGGAACCTGGGTCTGTCATCGTCATGGACAATGCCCCATACCATAGTCGACATTTAGAACCATTACCGAAACAATAATGGAAAAAAGCAGCAATTCAAGAATGGTTGATTAATAAGAACATCCAATATAATAAAGATAGTTTAAAGACAGAAGTACTTCAGCTAACAAAATTACACACAGACAAATATAAAACATTCGCAGTGGATGAAATGGCGTTAAGTCGTGGAATTACAGTTTTAAGGTTACCACCATACCACTGCGAATTAAACCCAATAGAATCAATCGGGGCGCAAGTGAAAGGATATTCGAACTGTTCTGCAGAAGACTGGAAGAAATGCATGCAGCATGTTTTAAAAGAGGAGCAAAAAAGTGGGACGTAGACAACCGTATTGAACACAATATTGAACCAATCATAATTCACTTTGATGATAGCGGTAGCAACAGTGACGAATCTGAGGTTGAAGATTAGACGAAAATTTGTACATTTACATTTATATTATATTCTATTATCGAAAATTTGTAATTTCTATTTTCTAGTACCTCTGACGATGAGTTAAGTTAAGAATAGTTATAAAGAGTTCACTTATCAATTGCTGCAACCCAATAGTGAAAAAAAGTTATATATATATATATATATATATATATATATATATATATAAAATCTAGAAAGGTTAATGCAGTCAAGCTGCTGGAAAATAATTCCATGAAAATCAAAAAATAAATAGATAAGTACTCTTTGATCATTCCCATATTGATTTCAATTTAAGAGCCACCGGTATACAGCTGTTTCAGCCTATTGGGCATCGTCAGTACCGGGCAGGCGGTCCTCGATTGAAGACAAAATGAGAAAAAACCAAGAAAGTACTTGAGAAAAATAGCTGCGTAAACGCAAGCGAAACATAAGTGGAACCACCTATTGGTGTGACACCCAAGTCAACTTGCCAAGTTTTTATGTCAGTGTTGGTGGTTTGACCAATCAACCGACAACTGCGGTAGCAGAAATTTGGGAAGCTAACTTGGCAAGTTGACTTGGGTGTCACATCAATAGGTGGTTCCACTTATGTTTCGCTTGCGTTTACGCAGCTATTTTTATCAAGTACTTTCTTGGTTTTTTCTCATTTTGTCTTCAATCGAGGACCGCCTGCCCGGTACTGACGATGCCCAATAGGCTGAAACAGCTGTATACCGGTGGCTCTTAAATTGAAATCAATATGGGAATGATCAAAGAGTACTTATCTATTTATTTTTTGATTTTCATGGAATTATTTTCCAGCAGCTTGACTGCATTAACCTTTCTAGATTTCATATCATTTCTAGAAACATGTGGATTCGTTTTCCGATGGCATTTCAGGTTAGCTTCCCAAATTTCTGCTACCGCAGTTGTCGGTTGATTGGTCAAACCACCAACACTGACATAAAAACTTGGCAAGTTGACTTGGGTGTCACACCAATAGGTGGTTCCACTTATGTTTCGCTTGCGTTTACGCAGCTATTTTTATCAAGTACTTTCTTGGTTTTTTCTCATTTTGTCTTCAATCGAGGACCGCCTGCCCGGTACTGACGATGCCCAATAGGCTGAAACAGCTGTATACCGGTGGCTCTTAAATTGAAATCAATATGGGAATGATCAAAGAGTACTTATCTATTTATTTTTTGATTTTCATGGAATTATTTTCCAGCAGCTTGACTGCATTAACCTTTCTAGATTTCATATCATTTCTAGAAACATGTGGATTCGTTTTCCGATGGCATTTCAGGTTAGCTTCCCAAATTTCTGCTACCGCAGTTGTCGGTTGATTGGTCAAACCACCAACACTGACATAAAAACTTGGCAAGTTGACTTGGGTGTCACACCAATAGGTGGTTCCACTTATGTTTCGCTTGCGTTTACGCAGCTATTTTTATCAAGTACTTTCTTGGTTTTTTCTCATTTTGTCTTCAATCGAGGACCGCCTGCCCGGTACTGACGATGCCCAATAGGCTGAAACAGCTGTATACCGGTGGCTCTTAAATTGAAATCAATATGGGAATGATCAAAGAGTACTTATCTATTTATTTTTTATATATATATATATATATATATATATATATATATATATATATAATATATATATATATATATATATATATATATATATATATATATATATATATATATATTGTGTTTTTTATTAATATTGTTAATTTATTTGGTACCTACTATAATTACCACGATTATTACTCCGTTTTCATAAGGCCCACCTAATAACTACAACGATTAGGTAACTTACGATATTGCAAAGTTTTAATGAAATAAATAAAAAATGTGTATGAATATTTTAACTAATTGTACTAAGAATTTTTCTTTCATTCTTAACCCTCTCAAAAATTAATAAGCACGCCCCCGATTTGCTGTCAACTGGGCTTACTTCTACTCTCAATCATTATTGGTTTTAGTATAGATAGTTCACCGTAACCCCAAAGATATTGATTTGAATTGAATTTTTCAGAGTGCCATTTTGATGTACATGGACAACTTGAAACGAATAATATATTCATTCGATTGGGATTATTATCGTATCGTTTCGAGTAGCATACCAATGGACTTGTTTCATACTATGGAAAATGATACTGGTTTGCTTTTAAACTGATCGAGTTAGGGGTATATTATACTTATTAAGCCTAATCGGTCCCATGATCTCTTTATATTTGCAGAAAGAAGAACAATTCGAAAAGCAAGAATTTAAATTGGCCGCGTGTCTGTTGACCAATAAAATTTATCGTGTCTGGGGCGGAGGTGCTAAGTGTATTGGTTTTCAATATCCAGTCACAGATCTGATGATCCAATTTGACAGACCCCGTTATTTTTGTTATTGTTGTCAACTCGGTGTGAAAACAACTGTTACAATTATCTAATTAAAGTCCTTTTTTTTGTGAAAGGTAGGTGCCTATTTTGCTGCATATTCCATGTCATCAGTTTACAGTCCGAAAAATATTTTTACAGGTTATTTTTGGATTAAATTTCACCATTACTACCTTGGCCGAGCTAAAATAAAACTTAAATCAAAACTTTCCATCCTTCAATAAAATACAAAGTCTGATATGAATGTCATATAAATAAAAGGGACCTACTAAATATACCACCTACCGTTTCAATTTTCAATTCTTTATTTCGGTACAAAAGTATTGCAAATTTTTCAAGTAAAATTCATCGATCACTCCAAAATCGATTCTTGGTAAGTTGTCGGAGTCAGCTTCAACAAAACTAGGCTAAACATTCATTTTGAAATTATTTTGACAAAAATACCAAATTATGTGTAGAAACCATCGACATTAGAAACAGCACATTTTCGCATACACTACAGAGGGCACTGGCTGACTGGATGACAATATGGCTAATATACAAGTAACGTTGAATTTCTTATTTTTGGTGGATGACATGAATGCATAATTGATTCATTTTATTAGGGTTCATGAACATTCGAAAACCATTTTAAATACAGCTCGTTAAATTCTATTCAGAATCATATTTAGATATAATGTGTACTATATCAGTTATCAAGGCAAATATTATTGTCCATTTTTATGCTTACTTCGTGGATTCGAGCGATCTTATTATTGCATATATTTATTTGTTTGCTGGCTTCCTTCCTAACAAAAATGAATGAATAATTTTCATTGATTGATTTCAATTGATCGTTCATTTTCTCAGGAAAATGGAGTACCCATATCACAATTTATTGGTTTATTCGGCATTGAAAACGAATGTCATATCGGATCCATTCTGCTTGTTTTTGCAACATTGAGTTTCAATTTTTTCTTAGCTGACAGCTCGCGTAGGAAAAATTCGTTTTTTCATCGAGTTTATTTTGTGTGTGTTTTAAAAGTGTTCTAGAGATATATTTGAATATTAATATAGTGCATTCTTGTGCTGATTTTAATTGTGCGAAAAGGCACAAGAAAACAGAAAGCGCATTGGTTTATAGATGAGTTATTTAATATAATGAGTTCAGGTTCCCAAAGGATGAAATGATGAGAAAAAAAAATGGGTGAAAGTAAAGAAAGAACTGTAATCATTCTACTTTTCCAAGACTTTATAGAAATCATTTAAAAAGTAACTATAAATGAAAGGGGGACGAAAATATTGAATTTGATGACACAGTTTTTCATTTCAACTCCAAGTATTCTCCATAGAAAGTATTATCTAGAGTTAATACTGTTGCTGAAAGTATGATACATTTTGTTTCATTGAATTTTATCACATGATTAATGATATTACCTCAGAAGCTTTTGTTGGATCAGTTCGAGTACAATAAATTTTATCTATACTTGAACTAATTCAACCTTCCTCTCAAGTTTTGGAATTTTCAACAGATTACCCAAGCGAGCCTTTAATGTTTGAATTCAGTAGCAATATTAGAAAGAGGTATGTATCTAGAAATCTTTTTTTTTATAATAAGTTGTAGTTATACAGATTGAGGATTGTAGAATAAATTGAATATTTGAAATGATTCTTCAATCCAGTTTGCTATATTTTTTGATTTTCATAACTGTATATTATTAAATAATGCATAAAATCATAGTTTAGGACTTTGTGTACTGATTTCAGATATAGAACTTATTTCCAACATGATTTTTCGTGTACATTTTATTCCATGTGGAAAATTTTTCATTAATTGAAACGTTAACGGGTTCATATACACTTCCACAATTGAATTGATAATTATAGGCTTCGTAAATTCACAAATTGGCAATGTTGATTATTTCTATTGTTCCTATTGGTCAGTCGAACAAGAAGCGGGAATAGCGTCGTGACGTCACCACCCTACCACATTCGATTTTTGATAATTAATTACAGGAAAACTACGGTACTTAGAGAGCTGAAACAAAGTGCACTGTTTTTCAATTTGAAATTTCTGTCGAGTGAACTATAGACAAATAATCATGAAACAAGCCCATTGTCACTTACGTGTAACCATTATTTTACACAATGAAATGGGTATAGTGACCTATCCTAAAAAACAGACATAAGCAATCGTGATTTTTTTAAAATTACAGGTGATGTGATAGTGGAGTGTTTTGATCCAAAACTGTAGAGATTCGTAGTTGAAATGAATTATATTTCGTTCACTCTGTTCAGCAAATGAAATCATATATAACTTCATAAACGTGTGAGCATTAATAATCCTCTCTATCGAAATGCGGGATGATTTCTGGAATAACAAGGTTCATGTTTCATGGAAATTATGATTTCTGTACATAACAGAAATATTTTACGTAATTGGATTATGTGAACAAATTGCACTATGCAGTATACCATAATTTCCAGTTGCTGATCTGAAGAATTATTCGATTGGGAATGTGAACCGGCATGATGAAATTATTAAGAGTTATTGATGAGAAGAAAATTGTTCTAATAAATTATGCTTCCAATAAATTTGTAGTAGCTGTTTTCCTTGATCTGAAGATGGCTTTTGAAACAATTGACCGTAATATTCTCCCAATAAAATTAAGAGGTTATGGCATTGATGGTGATGTTTACCAATGGTTGTCTGACTATTT
Source organism: Leptinotarsa decemlineata (assembly GCF_025532065.1). Taxonomy (NCBI): domain Eukaryota; kingdom Metazoa; phylum Arthropoda; class Insecta; order Coleoptera; family Chrysomelidae; genus Leptinotarsa; species Leptinotarsa decemlineata. The sequence goes on from NW_027412533.1 coordinate 1,584,631, forward strand.
ATCCCTCAGACAGCAAAAAGTCAGAGTTCATGATAATATCTAACAGGAATTGGATATACATATAGGTGTGCCGCAAGGTAGCGTTTTAGGACCTTCGCTTTTTATCTTATACTTGAATGACATAAACTTGTTAATGAATGTTGATTTTTTAAATTTATTTGCAGATGATACAAGCTTGGATAAAGCTATTAATAAAATGAATGCCGCATTAAAGGACTGAATAAAATGAAAACCGAAGGATTTATTATTACAACAAAATATGAATGGAACAACCTTGATTTTAATGAAGTAAATCTACAAATCGATAATGAAAACATCGAAATTGTGTTATGTATCAAATATCTTGGATTCCAGTTAGATAATTTATTACATTTTGGCAATCAGCTCGATGATATATGTGAAAAAATATTTAAAAAACTATATTTTTTTGCAAGAATTTTTGGTATTTTATCCACTCAGTCTAAAATTACTGTATACAATGCGATTATCTCAACACATTTTGATTACTGTGCTTCTATTATTTTCTTGTTTGATCTAGATCGAACATCTCAATTACAAAACTTCAAAATCGCGCTATGCGAATTGTTCTAAAAGTGAATAAATTCACTGAAATCAGAATAATGTTACAAACTTTGCGGTGGCTACCAGTTTCTTTACGCCTGTATTACTCAACTATGACATTTATATCATACAAGAAATCATACTTATTTGCGTTTATGCAGAACAAATAGGAGAAGTGCCATGAATTCTTTATTTTTCAAAGGGTTTGATGCATACAATAAATTACCAAATGTATTTAGTTTTAGTACATCATTAAGTATTTTCAAAAAACAGTTATAGAAATCCATCCATAATGCTAGACAGAACAATACTTGGTAAGATGATATTAATAAATATACCTAGTATTTGTATATTATTTTCTTTTATTTATCATTGTATTGCAGCTGAACCTTTATTGCAATATATTTTTATTAGCATATGTCGGTATTTTTCAAACTAGAATTTTGAACTATATCTACATTTAATATATGTTTTATGTTATGTTGTTTTCTTCTATTTATTATCGTATTGGAGCTGCACTTATACGGCGATCTATTTTCAATAGCAAACGTTATTTTTCAAACTAGAAATTTCAACTATTTTATTTTCCATTTTGAACTATATTTACATTTTGAGTTTTTTATAATTATTTTCAATTTCTATAAAGGAACTAGACATCATCAAAAGTGATCTTCAGCGGAATGGATACTCCAAAGCGATGGTAGAAAAGACTTTGGCCAAAAGACAGCAGGAGCCTCGCAAGGAAGAGAAGCCGTCACAACCAGTGCTTGCACTTCCCTACATCAGAGGATTATCGGAGAGGATAAGAAGAATTGGTTCCAAGTACAACATTAGAACCTGTTTCAGATCCGGTAACACTATCCGTAGCAGCCTCACGAAAACCAGGCCCCCAAACGCGGACTGCGATTCCAATAATTGCATTTACCGGATACCCTGTGAGTGCGGAAAATCCTATATTGGTGAAACTAAGAGGCCATTGAATATTCGCATTGCCGAGCACAAGAAGCACACACAGCGAGGAGAAACCAGCAAATCAGGAATAGCAGACCATGTTTGGACCCATCAACACAACATCGAGTGGTCCCAAGCTGAGATCTTGCACAGAGAGGAACATTGGTTCAGGAGAAAATTTAAGGAAGCCGCATACATGTTGTCCAACAACGTATTCAGCCAGGCCAGCGTAGATATACGAAACATATGGAAACCCATCATCAAACGAGAAATGACCAACTCCCGCCAAATCGGTCATCTCTCACGGAATCAGTGAAGCGGAAAATGGAAAGTAGAGAAAGTGAAAGTATTTCAACGACCTATAAAATAGTCATCTCTCGGAGGAATCAGTCCAGTCATCACCCGAAGACGATTGTAGATACCAACAATCGAAACGTCGTGAACTAACGTGACTTGGAATCTCTACACTTTTTTATTTTTATTATTTTCTTTTTGCATTCCTTTAATTTTTATTTATTCAATTATTATATTTTTACTTGTAGGTTATTTTACTATCATTTCATTTCAGGTTTATTGTTGCTTAATATAATTGTTATTTTCAACTATTCTTTTTTAATTATTCTTTTTACTTGTTTCAGGGATTTCAAATCATTTTATATAATAGACAATGGAAGTCCGAACTAGTGAAATTCATCACGAAACATTGTCAATCACCTTCAAACAAACATTCTATAATGTTAGTAATATGTTTCATATAATATTGTATATTAGGGTTACCTATTTCAATAAATATATTCTTTTTCTTCTTCAACTGAAATTGATGTTTATTTTTCGTTGAAATTACCCCTGTAATTATAAATTCCACATCCTGAAAAATATTTCACATAATAAGTTACATAAAAGGTGAGACTCCGTCGTACAAGTTTCGACTTTCGTTCATAGGGCCAGACATGTTATTAATGGATAACTGAATTTAACAGATATTCAATATAAAATAACAAAATGGTTGTGAACATCATCTGCATTCGTGATCATACAATTTTTTTGTGCCCGTCTAACACACTTGATTTGAATATTCAAAAATGATCATCTAGTCTACATTGACCATCACCATTTGTAAAAATGTCACAATTAATAAACTGAGTTTTTTAGAGAAATTTTTTTCTTCTATTTTTCTTTTATCAAACAAAAAATTTGAAACTCCCAAAGAAAGGGAGAGAGAAAACAATTACAATGAAAACAGAAATAAACCAAAAAAAAAGCCAAAAAGCTAACCCCTTCTGAAACTTTAATTCTAATGATCAATATTGTCTTTGTTACAGGTAAGTTTTGAAGTGTCCAATTTGGTGAATTCTTTGAAGGTATGTATGTAGTATTTTAAATCATTCGTACTTTCATAAAATCATCATTCTTTGAAGTACATGATGAGAACAGGACGAAATTATTAAGTTTTCCATGATGACTCATGAGAGTTTTCAATATGAGCACATGAATATTCAAAAGTTGAGAAAAATTGTTCAGTAAGCTATCGACAGTACCTACTGGTTGAGAATTATTTACAGCAAATCATCAAAAATTGTTTTCTTGATGTTATTGAAAAAATTGTAAAATTCACATCTTGCGAAGGACCTGTACAAACCTGTACAAAAAACAATATTAAACAATATAAAACAAATTAAACAGTATATTCAGTATACATATGAATAATAATAATGAATAATAATGGAATTACAATGAAGAAAGTAGTAATCGATAAGTGATCTTTCACTTGTTTCGATATTTACAAACAAATAACGAGAGAAAATATGTATAAAATTAGACTAGGATCTATGAAAAATATTGAAATGGTAATTGGGTTCTGAAATGATATAAATAATTAGTAAAAGTTTAAAGTTAAAAGTTACAATTGCGAGTTGAATTGGTGTATTGTAAGTTAATAGTAACTACTAGTACGTATGTATAAATCATCGTCAGTACCGGGCAGGCGGTCCTCGATTGAAGACAAAATGAGGAAAACCAAGAAAGTACTTGATGAAAATAGCTGCGTAAACGCAAGCGAAACATATGGGAACCACCTATTGGTGTGACACCCAAGTCAACTTGCCAAGTTTTTATGTCAGTGTTGGTGGTTTGACCAATCAACCGACAACTGCGGTAGCAGAAATTCGGGAAGCTAACCTGAAATGCCATCGGACAACGAATCCACATGTTTCTAGAAATAATATCAAATCTAGAAAGGTTAATTCAATTTTTCAATTGAAATAAACTTTTTTATTTTCTGTCAGTCTTCTTCGGTAATATTAGATACTTCTTCTTTAAATAGCTCTATTACCTTCTTATACAATTTTGGAAAATTATTTTAACGCCTGATGCTTTGTTTCAATTTTCCTCAAATCAACTCGATGGGATTGAAAACACAAAAATAGGGGGGAAGTCTCAATATGGTGTGTCCATAATTTTTAGCAATACTCTCAAGGGCATACACTTTTTCAAATGTTTTTGTCTGTAAAACTTCAAGTAGTTGGTTTTTGGTATAGTAACCTTCAAAATACAAATTTTTATCAATTGAAAACTTTGTAATTCATATTTCTTCGAATTTTTATTCGGTACTTTTATGAGGTGTCGTGAATGATTGGATGCGTTCTCAAGAACTATTACACTATTCGTATCCAAATTTGAGATCAATGTGTTTTCAAACCATTTCTCGAAAATATTAGTGTTATACCAAGATTCATCCAAATAGAAAATTTGCCGTTGTCTTTGTCTATATTTTGTTATTTGTTCTAAGTATTTGTTACGCAATTCCACTATTCTTCTACATTCCATAACTGCTTGACGTTTGCTAATTATTTTAAATCTAAATCCTAATTTCTTTATCCAGTTCTAAAGAGTTTGTCACAGAGGCTCATATTATGGTCGGAAGTATCCAATTTTTTCCTTATGATTCCATTTGTAGGAATCTCATTGCTTTTGTAACAGTCATATATGTTTTCAATGATTTTATTAGATGAACATTTGAAGGTTTTGGTAATCCTGTATAACATCGCGTCTTGCGTTCGTAAGGTTTGTTTTTGACTATTTTACGTACAGTTCAGAAAGGAATTTCTGTCAAATCTGATGTTGCTTGTAATACTTCATTTCCCTCGAAACCAAACTTGAGATGTAGATTCTTATATACATTGAAACATACTTTCTGTGTTTCAATATTCGAATGCATCCGAATCTTGTTCACTGATATCTCTTTTTCGCATTGTTCGCCATCGCTATTGGAATCACTACACTGGAAATAGTATGCGTTGTTATCACACTCGTTATTACTATTAGTACTTGTCTATGGACGCCACATTTTGAACAGATAACGAAAATTTCAGGTAATTATCAACTCAAATCGCGATCAGTTTCTGTACTGAACACGACGGCGATAACCCATCCCCGATTTCTATTCGTCACCGTAACATGACTTCAAATTTAATTTTATGACTCTTCAGCCAATCATAAAACATGGTTAGTGAAAATTATCCAATACGAACCGTCAAGTCTACAGTCCACGTGGACTAGTTTGCTGCCGGTTTATTTTTATGTATGTTTTTTTTGGCCTTTGAGAGTGTCGACAACCTTAAGAGTCCACAATATCGTTAATTTCAACTATACTAGGTGGAGGGTGAATTAACCCACTCACTTTTGACCTTGACTAGGCTAACAAACGAATGTAGATGTAATTGAATGAATTTTACTAGGTAAAATAAGATGTTGATGTGAAGTGAATATGCGTCTTTTTGATTTAGCTACCTCATGATTTTATTTCTAAAAGATCGGTTATTATTTTTCTATCGCTTCCCAGAATATATTTTTTCAATTCTCTTTTGAATTTTAATTTGTTTTTTCAATTGTGATTGTATCAGGAATACTATTATATGATTTTTTTGCAATATATGCATATGACTTTTCGCTAAGTCATTTTGGCTTGTGTTATAATCGTTTTTTTTGTGATGTAATTAATATGAATGTCCCACTTAATATACAAGTCTAAATAAACTCCTAGATATTTAATATTTTTCACCGCATAAATTGTAAATGATCTATCTTGGACTTGCATATCGAGTTGTTGAAACGGGGAATTTCCAGCTTTATTACAACTAAAAGGTAGGAAGTGAGTTGTAATAAAGCTGGAAATTTCCCGTTTCAACAACTCAATACAGATGTTGATATAGCTGTCATGAAAAAGATAGGGGAGAAAAAGTCCATGAGGCTGCAGTATTTTCCGCAGACGTGAAAGAAATGAACAATTAAGACGGTGGTAGGACCAAAACGCTTTGATTTATTTCCCCCTTTAAGTCCTCGAATGTTCATGTTACCTTAAAATGAATAACCTATTTTGACTGTGCTATTCCTCAAGTAGTTCCGATGTTTCGACAAAATTCACCAGGTTCCTTACCAGCCCTCTATATCACAGTGAAAACGTTCACTCCCTCTTTAACAACCTACCGTTTCACGTGAAATATTCAATTATACACTTTTCCACTCGTTCCCGTTATGTACTTACGGACTCTTTTGTTCTGGAGCGACATTTTACGGAACCCTCATTTTCAATTCTCTGTGTAATTTTAGGTGTATAAATGTAGTGTCAACTTCCACAATATTGTTCGTTTCTGGAATGCGATTTCGCATGAGATAAAGGACTGAAATACTTTAAAACTTCACGAAATATTAAATAGCTTTCATGTACAGTGAAAACGTTGGCTTGCTCGGACAATTTGCGAGAAATGAAAGAAACAAAGGTTGACGAAATTAATGAATCTGAATTTGGGGAGAAGCGAGGCTGCGAAGAAATGGAACTGGATGAGTTGTTTCACAGAGAGATTCATTACAAGGTTGATGAATGAATATTTACGTTCGAAAAGTCATTACGGAACTCCTTCATAACACCAATTCTGAATATATTTTCTTTTTTCTGCACCTTTCATTGTTTTTCTTTCTCCATTCCTACACATATTTGCAGAATTTTCGATATCGTGATTGGAGAATTGAAGTTTAGATGCCTTGTGAATGTGGAAAGTCTGCCTTTTATGAAACCGTTTAGCTATCGAGAAGGTTCGAAACTGGAATTGAGCATTGAAAATTACTTCAAATGTGTAGCTCCAGTTATGCCGACAATTTTATCATCATGAAAAAGACCGAGTCGGAAAGAGTAATATTCTCCAAATAATGCTAGACGGTATTCAGAGTTGGTGCCAGAGAGAGCAGATATGTATAAGCCTCAGCAAGTTTGTGATAACCTCATTTACCACGAAGAAGAACCTGGATGACTGAACTTCACTTTTCTTCAATAGTGAATATCAGAGCAGCAGAGGTGAATTACCCAGACTTTCATCCTTGATTATTTCCTTCAAACCGAGAAAATGATAAAAAATTCATGACTAGTCAGTTTTCCAGCAACAAAACGCTTTTTTCTAATAGCGACAAAACGCTTTTTCTTTAATTCGGCGCTGCCGTCGAGCGGATTCTTACAGAAGGTGAATTTTCAAATCTGGCAACGTGATAGTCTAGTGACAGTAACACAATATACCGTCCGACCGCAGCGCCGAATAATGTATCACCTAAAAGCAACATTCAAAACAATTAATTTTTACAAAATACCAATAGAAAGTGAAACGACGTGCCATGCCGTTTTAATTTTTATCAATATTCCTTTGGAATGAGCTGGATTATTTTGTTTGTTGAATTACATGAATTAAATTGATTGTTGATAATTTTTATTCGGCGCTGACGTCGGGCGTATTTTTGTGGAATTACATACACAACAAACAATTTAATTCATGTATCACTGAAATTCAACAAACAAAATGATTGAATGCTTCTTAAAAGAATATTAATAAAAAGTAAAACGGCGTGGCACGACATTTCAATCTCTTTTAGTATTTTGTGAAAATGAATTGTTTTTATGTATGACCAACGCCATACATATATGCAGTTATGTAGTTCCGCTCGATACTAGAGCCGAATTAAAATTATCAACAATCGTTTTGAATGTATCTTTCAAATTCAATAAACTTTTTAAATCAACAAAAAGTTTAATTCTTTGTCAGAAATAAGCTTTTTAAAAAGATTGATGAAATAAAATGATACTTGCTTGAGAATGTTTTGCACAAAAGTTGTAACCAAATTTTGAATTGAATGTATTAAAGTGAATGGAAATATTTAACACTTTCAATAAAATTGAATTATAACAATCTTTATTATTCATAGAAAAATATTTATAATGGAAAGTTAATTTGCTATATTTTCAGACAAACGAAAGTCTATTTTTATTACCAACAATGTTTCATGGAAAAACTTTGACAGTCATTCAAATATATTCATTGAAATTTTATTCCCAAACTCACTTCAGAAAGTGAATTTAGAATTTCATTGTAATTCAACAGTCATATAAACAACTAACATTTTATTCAAAGGTCAAAATTATATGCGGAATTGAAACGTTTGTTGAATTTACTCGAATAATACATTCCATTAACTGTTAAATAAAAATGTTTGTTCATTGCTGAGTTGAACTCATGATTATTTTCCAGCATAATATATAGTAAATTGGCGTTCCATTTTCCAATACTCTGAAACAATATTTTTCTTTGGAATCAATAAAAGATTCAAGTTATTTCATTAGTCTTTTTTATTCAAATAACAATTTTATTCATGTATTCAATCAAGTGTCATTTAAAATAGACACATTTTGCGAACAATTGAATCCAAACAAATTAATTGTTTGGTAAATAAATTGAGGACAGAATATTTGTGACAATAAAAAGTAAAAAGGCGTTCCATAGATATTGAAGTTTTGTACCTGGAACGTTCATTTGGAAAAGCCAAATGAACGTTCTCATACATGTTGGTTTTGACATGTATGAGAATTTGTGGAACATCTTGAATCTTATAGGAAATATGTCATTGTCAGAGCAATGATCAAGTTTGGAGGATCAAGCGGAGCTTTTGGTGTACAGAGACAGGCTTGCCTGCCTTTCTCTGGAGCTTTCATTGACCACACCGTCATTGGCACTCGAAATTCTTCAAAACCTACATTATCTTTATATATTTTTGGAGAGAGAAAAGATGGATAATAAACAGAATTATGTGTACAGTCAGCTACATGGAATCACTTGGCATTAATCGTGTAGCGACCAAGTTCTCCTCAACATGAAGATTCAACAATTATCTGTGGTCTGGATTCATAGCCACACTGGTTTGAAGCCACAAGGTAATGAAACGTCTATGTACCTCACAGGAAAAGACGCTGCAAGAGGTTCCATCGAACTAGAACCTGTCATTAACATCGCTTTAGGCTTCACCATGCAAATACTGCAGACTACAAAAAGAGTTTCAGAATCCTGGCAAAATCTATTAGGATTGCTATCATGAATTCTACGAACTATGTCACCAAAAAATCAATCGTTAGTTCAGAACAAATTATGAGTTTTTGAGTAAGACATGTTTTGGCTTTCTACTTATTCATTTTACTAAAAAAAAATGTGAAAAACCTTTCACGAAACAGAAAGCGATTATTTCCAAAAAGAACTCTACAAACATCCCTAGATCATGCACTGGAAAAACTGGAAAAAAACAACTACTTCCATATGAACATTGAATCACACGGAAGAAAAAGTACTTTCCAAACAACTACTTTCATATGAACAGTGAGTTATTCGAAAATCATGTTTTCCTATTCAGTTTTTGATTTTAACATTCGTTGTGGAACTGAATCAGATATCATGGACATGAACGCTTCACTACATAGTATATGAAAAAAAATAATTTCATTCACATGGAACACTCCTCAATGGCGTACTTCGACATTTCGATTTGTTTGAAAATGATTAACAATGTTTTGTGGTGTATTTCATTAGTTCGGACTTCCATTGTCTAATATAATATGAATTGATTTGAAATCCCTGAAAGAATCTGTAAATCACTATACTTGTTTTTAACTCTTCAACTCAATTGTTCGTTCTAAGCTGGAATATGGTTGTGTCATTTGGAATCCAAAGAAATTTTTTATATTCTTAAACTATAGAAAAAGTCCAGAAACGATTATTAGGAACACTCTTTTTCAGAAAACACAATGTTTGGCCTTTATATCGTATTCTAGCCAATCACAAGAATTTAACATGCAACCATTGAAAAACCGCCGTGAGTTCTCGAAAGTGATTTTTGTTTTTCACATTCTAAGAAAACTGAAAGTACCTGAAATTCTCTATACTGTTGATTTTATTGTACCTGACGTAAGACTTAGAAGAAGAGACAATCTATTTCGTATCTCAAACAATTTGTCTCCTCTTCAACAATGTCTCGAAACAGTTAACAAAATGGTGAGGAACTGTGAACTGGATATACTCAGTATTACAGAGGGACAACTCCTTCGAATGCTCAAATGTATCTGAATCTTTTACGGTCATTTTATTATTTATTGTTTTATATTTTTATATTTTATATCGATTTTAACTGTATCAATGGTACTCAATGAATACTATATGTAAAGAACTTTTAAATTAACTGTGCATCATGTAAGTAGAAACCATTCTGTTTGTTGTTCAGTATAAATAAATTTCTATTCTATTCAAAAATTAAAAAAGATTAGCTGAAAAATAACAGTTGTATTAAGGGAAAAACTGAAATTACAATGATATAAAATACAAGCAACAATCAAAAAATAAAAAGAAATCAACTATTAACAAGAGATGAATATAAAAAAATATTAACAAGAAATAAAAATTAAAACATTCCAAACCAAGTTACTCCAGGAAGTTTCGATTGTTAGTATTCACAATCGTTTTCGGGACTTATTCCTCCGAGATCTGACTATTCATAGGTCATTTATAGGTCATTGTGCCCTATTACCTATGAAGAAGTTCCATTTCGAATAAAGTCCATTACAAGTGATAACAGATTTGAAAAAGAACTGAAATTATGGCTAACTAATAAAACAATAGGTAACATAAATGAATAATTGAGGAGGAACAAAATGAAGTGTTGATACAGAAAAAAAGAGGACATGTTCTCACAAAAAAGAATGTAAATATTCACAAGTATAAATGAAAATAATATCACAATTCATGATCTACATTAACTTTATACGTATATTTGAACTTTAATTCATATCTTTTAATTTACATCACCATATTCTGTACTAATAATAATAATAATAATGTTTATTCATAAATAGCGAAAAAAAATACAGACCTTCTATTGTTACAAAACCAAATGTCTAATAAAAAAAAACTTAGTAATATGAGGCTTAGAATAAACAAAAATCCACCGAAGTTGATATTATCAGCTTGTGTGTGGTGACATATTATTCTGGTGTGATGTTGACGAATCAAATGTAATACAGTCAAATTAACGGAAAAGAAAACAAGGGTAAAAATGAGATTATAGGTTAACCAAAAGAATGTGTTTTCAACTAGCTTGAGAGTTTCGGATATAGCTTAATTATAAAAAGAGCAGTAGACGAAAGTTGGAACAAAAATGGCTTAAGACAAGTGTAAACAATATAATTTTTTTTCAAGGAAATAATACTATATAATTATACCAAACATTTCATGAAAATAAAACTACTATATCATAACGATAAGATTGAGAGTATTCACAGAATATATGAATTGTAACTATAATTTGTTGTGAAATAAGGATAATTAGTACAAAAGAATCGTTTTAGACGTTATATTTACGTCATAAATTAATCATGAAATATGGGGCAAGCGCGATCATCAAAATCAGGAAAGTATAACTTGTGTTGATATGACAATGGCATGCCTCAGATTTCCACAGAAAAATCTGACAGAACGAATATGTGAAAAAAATTATTTTAAATAGTCTTAACTTGATATCAATCATAGTATGTATTTTTTATATCGACTAATCGATGTGTTGAAATTCTTGATTTTGAAGTCAGCCATAATTTCAGCTTCTTCTTGAACAGAGATAACGAGTTCAGTTGTTTCAGTTCATTTGGTAGATCGTTGTATATCTTTGGCCCAAGAAACATGCTAGATCTCTGGGACATAGTTTTGGTCACATATGGATCTAAAATGTTAATTTTTTTTTGACCTTGTGGAGTAGGAATAATCTAGAAATATTTTGCTCCAATTTTTTTTCTGGTCAACAGCAAGGGTTAAATGAAATATTTGTTTTACATCTAATATATTGCCAAGCTTGTAAAGGTCATCTGATGGATAGGTAATTGGTTTTCTGAATATTATTTTCAAAATCCATTTTTGAATTATTTCAACATTCTTTATAATGTTATTATATGCTCCTCCCCAAGCTATTATGCCATATCTCAGTTGGGATTCCACTAATGCGCAGTACAGCATTGAGAGATGTTTTTCTTTGAGAATGTTTCTTAAATATTTGAATTCAGACAATATGCTTCTAATTTTTTGCACTAATTTCCTAATGTGTAAGTTCCATTTTAAATGATTGTCTATCATCACACCGAGATATTCTATTTCTGTAGATTGTGTGATTTTCACGATGCTGTTTTCACCTCTGATTTCAAGGGGTTGAAGACTGGGTAAGTTTTTGTTATTCACTGAAAAGGATAAGTATTTTGTTTTAGAAAAATGTATAGTCAATAATTTGAAATTGAGCCAGTCAATGATTGTTTTAAAGTCATTTTGTGCTTTAGAGATGAGCGAGTTCCAGTTTTCGGCTTCATAAAAAACTGCTGTGTCTTCTGCATAGCTTATAATTGTCCCAACAGTGTGGAGATTAAACAGGTTATTGAGATATACTGTGAAAAGAATTGGACCAAGTATGGTGCCTTGAGGTACCCCAAACTTCATCACTTCATATTTACTCAAAGTATTACCTACTTTGACACACTGGTTTCTCTCACTCAAGTAACTTTTAATGAGAATTAAACACGTTCCACGAATACCTAAATCTTCTAAAGCGTTCAGGAGTTTATTATAACTGACAGTATCGAACGCCTTGGCCAGATCAACGAATATGCAGAGGCACGGTTTACTACTATCAAATGATTTATAAACTTGTGTAGTTTATTCCTTTATCGCATCCTGTGTTGACCTGGCCTCTCTAAATCCAAACTGTCTAGATGAGAGGAGATTATATTTCTCAAAAAAATCTGTTAACCTTCTCTTCAAAATATATTCTAGAATTTTAGTTATACCAGTGATTAGAGAAATCGGTCTATGATTTATGCATTTAAATTTTTCTCCTTTTTTAAAAATGGGTTTAATAACTGTCGTCTTTAAAGATTTAGGCCAATATCCTGTCGTTAGTATTTTATTGATGAGCAGTGTTAGTGGCTCTTTAATATATTCTTTAATATGCTGCAGAACTTCTACTGATATTTCATCTATTCCTGGTGCTTTGTGTTTTTTTAATTTGTTTATTATTTCTTCAACTTCCTCTGTATTTGCTTGTGTTAAATATATTGAGATTTGGTTAACAGTTCTGAGCTCTTTATAATTCTGCGGAGTTTCTATTTTGAGCACTAGGTCCTCAGTAATTTTAGTATAATGCTCTAAAAAAATTTTCGCAATCTCTATAGGGTTAATTGTGGTTTTGTTATCCCCATTTTCAATTTCTGTCACTTGCGTGCTTTTGGATGGTTTAGAGCAAGCAGCATTTACTGTCTTCCATAGTAGTTTTGCACTGTTTTTATTTTTATCGATCTCGTTCTTATAATAATCCGCCTTAGATTTCTTCAACAATGTATTCAATTCATTTCTATACGTTTTGAATTGTCTTAATAGAGAATGATTTTCTTTATCAAGTTTCCATTGATTGAATAACATATTCATTCTGGCGACAGAGTTTACTAGAGCTGAGGTTATCTAAGGTTTTCTCTTCTTTTGTATTTTATTTGTCACCTCTTTTGTACTAGCATTCAATATTTCTTTTATTTTTTTTTTATGAATAGATCAGTTGCTGATTCTACGTCCTCGGTTGCATAGAAGTTATCCCCCACTTTTCACATTTCATTAATATTTCGAGTTTGTGATAGTCAATTATTTTCTTAGTGTCAAATTTCTCTTTGTTCAGGTTCTTATCGGTTTTAAATTCAATCATAGTCGTGAAGTGATCTGTGATGTAAGTATTCAATAGAAAAGGAGACACGTTGTTATGTATATTACTAATAAAGATATGGTTCAAGCAACTACCTGAGTTCCCTTGTGCTCTAGTAATTTCGTTAATAGTGGAGACGAAATCAGATTCGTTCAGAATATTGAGATACTCTTGAGTTACATCATTTTCATCTAGTAAATTGATATTCAAATCCCCCAAAATTATATTTTGGTGGTTTTTGTCAATATGGTTTTTTATATATTCTTTAAGGTTTTGGTTAAAAGCATAAGGACAAGAAGAGGGTGCAATCTTTCTGAACAAGGACTTACCTTATAGAATAGACAGCAACTCTACAAAAGTGCAGTCATCAAGGACCATATCAAGAACAGAACATTGAATGAAATATAAGACATACCACTTTCAATCACTCTACGTTTATGCTGTATGGATGATGAATGTTATGATCGATAGTTTAGTTTGTAATGTTGTTTGTTCACTGATTCATGTTCATGATAGTTCTATTCATTTTTCCATCTCAACTGACATCATACACAAAACGTCTTAACTTAGTTTATTGTTTCAGTTTTTTTTGTCATACACAAGCTCTATGAATTTCAGTGGCTTGTCATGTTTATTTCTGTATTTCTTCTTGTTTATATGTATATCTGGTTCTTGAATCTGCTTAAATCTGTTTTTCCGTTAATCAGCTGCCGCCCCCGTACGAACGACAACTCTCAGAAGTTGGGAAACTTGTGCGAGCTAAGGACTAACGAGGTCTTACTTTTTATCGTGTGATTCCTATTAAATCTTATGAAATAAACATTACTATTATTATTATCATTCGAATGCTTTCACTTATCCCCTCTTCCCTCCCTCGCTTCATCGGTTTTTAGCGAAAGCTGACCGTTTATTAGAGGTTTCTATATGTTACATACCTTGACTAAATGCGTTGTTGGACAACATATATGCGGCTTATTTGAATTTTCTCCTGAACCAGTGTTCCTCCTTGTGGATGATTTCAGCTTGATCTCACTTGATGTTATGTTGATGAGTCCAAACATGCTCTGCTATTCCTGATTTGCTGGTTTCTCCTCGCTGTGCGTGATTGTGCTCGGTAATGCAAACTTTCAATGGTCTCTTAGTTTCACCCTGCGAGTGCGAAGAATCATACATCGGTGAAACTAAGAGGCCATTGAAAGGTCGGATTGCCGAGCACAAGAAGCAACTACAGCGGGGAGAAACCAGCAAATCAGGAATAGCAGAGCATGTTTGGACTCATCAACATAACATCAAGTGGGCTTAATCTGAAATTATCCACAAGGGGGAACACTGGTTTAGGACAAAATTCAAAGAAGCCGCATATATGCTGTCCAACAATGCATTCAGCCAAGTTAGCGTAGAGATACGCAACATATGGAAACCTCTTATCAAGCGGAACACGACCAACTCCTGCCAAACGGTCAGTTCCCCCTAAAAATCGATGAAGCGGAGAGAGGAAAGAGGGGATAGGTGAAAGCACTCGAATGACCAATAAATAGTCAGATCTTTGAGGAATAAGTCCAGTTATCACCCGAAGAAAATTGTGGATACTAACAATCGAAACGTCGTGAAGTAACTTGGTTTGGAATCTTTCAGTTTTTAATTTCCATCTCGTGTTAATAGTCTTATTTTTTCATTTTTTCGTTGTTCTTGTATTTTATTTCATTGCAATTTCAGTTTTTTCGCTTGTTATAATTGTTATTTTTCAGCTAAGTTTTTTAATTTTTAAAGATTCTTTCAGGGATTTCAAATCAATTTATATCATATTAGACAATGGGAGTCCGAATTAATGAAATGCTCGATATTTCGAAATAAGACACTTATCTTGTTGCCTCTTCAGCACTAATCTGAATAACATTACAAGTTGAATCATGACCTACACATCTTTGTGAAGAGTTTATTTTTAAATTTATTGCTTTCCTCCTTCCTTTGAGAGTTATTCACATGTTTTGTATAAAGATGGAGAAGTAGAAAGCCAGAGTTTTTCTTCTCCAAAACTAATTTCTGCTAAAAAATGTATCCCCTTCAATTCAAAAAGAAATATTAGTTAACTGCATCGGCTGAAGACGTCAACTTGATTAGTGAAACGCGCTTCGAGAAAAGTGTTGCAGTTCTGGTGTTCGAATGCAATTCTTGTTTTGGCTTTATTCTATGCCAGAGGTTCCAGTTCTATCTTTGACGAACTTGAGGACTCTGAATTGAACTTTAATTGGCAGAATTTTCAGTATTTTCAAATCAGTACTTGACGAACAATAAAATTTTTTCAAAGATGATTCCTTCTGATTTCTCCACTCTAATTGAAATATCCTGTAAGGAAACGATTTTTGGTCAGTTTCGTTGGAAGTACGGGGTTTGGATTACTGGTATTTTTGTTCAATAAACTAGGTCGAATTTCAGTATATTCAGTTTAATTGGTCAATGTTCAAAATAACTGTAATAAATAAATAAATTCGAATTGGTGGGTGTACAATTTAAAGGGTGATGCACCATTACCTGTGCTAGACGAGAAACACAGTCGAAATTGGTACAGAATTTCGTAAGTTCCTAAAATCACGAGGTCACACCTATCATCGAACAAGCAAATGAAATGGTCGAATACAGAAAGATTTAAAGATAACACCCAGCGTTTCTACGGAAGGAAACAAAAACGCTCGCGCTGGAACCGATTGAACAGGTGAGGTATATATCGAAATAATTAGGCCTGGAAGTAGGCAACCATCATTTCATCGTACCGCTTCATCTGCCCCCAAGAATCCAACCTAAAAGGATTTGGATGGAAACTCCGTATTAGGGTTGGAATCTTCAATATACCGCTTCACATGGCTAGCATGGAAAGTATCATGTTCCACTTCTGAGTCCGGGCAGGATAAGATGTAAGTTGCACAGCTAACCCACCTTTTTACCCTATAAGGGCCTTCAAAGAGTATTAGGAATTTCTTAGTTTCCTGTTTTAACACCGATGAGGTGGAGTTAGCCTTCAGGAGAACTAATTCGCCAGGGCTCAATTGGTACATAGGGCCTACTAGGTTTGAGTAAGGAACGCCTGGCCGCTTTTCCATTCAAAGACTCCCTTGCGAGGTACACGTTTACATGATTACGTCCGACATCGAGAGAACCTGGAAAATCTATCAATTCACGGACTGACACAGGAGCCCTACCAAAGTGTAACTCATAAGGGCTGAAACTGGTAGATTCATGTACCACGGAATTCATGAGCTCAGACATACGGCCTATTTCCCAAGCCCACCTATTATGATTTTCCGAGCAAAATGTACGGATTAAACGGCCGAGCTCTCTCATCACCCTTTCTGAAGGGTTACTTTGAGGATGCCTCACCGAACTATGGATGATCTTTATGCCTATCTTATGCAAGGCCCGGCTCCACGCGGCCGCGGTAAACTGGGTACCATGATCGGTTAGTACCGCCCTGGGTACCTTCATTTTAGTAAAATAATCTGAACATAGTCGGTTCAAGATTTCCTTAGTAGTAGCCTTCTTGAGAGGGTATAAAGTTACTAGTTTGGTGAAAATATCGAGAACCACACAGAGGTGTACTACGTCACCCCTGGATCGGGGCAAAGGGCCATATAAATCAAGGGCAATACAATCGTTAGGGCAATCGAGTATTATCGAGTGTAATTCGGGATGAGGCAAAATTGAAACTTTGGTTTTCATATTTTGCCACTGAGTATCACGCCGTAGTGCAGACCAAACTTTGAATACTCCATAATGACCAAGCAAACCATGGTATTCCTTGATAAACTGAGTAACAAGGG
This sequence comes from Leptinotarsa decemlineata, assembly GCF_025532065.1. Classification (NCBI taxonomy): domain Eukaryota; kingdom Metazoa; phylum Arthropoda; class Insecta; order Coleoptera; family Chrysomelidae; genus Leptinotarsa; species Leptinotarsa decemlineata. The sequence goes on from NW_027412533.1 coordinate 1,602,039, forward strand.
CTTTAGGAATACATAACAAGTGGAACCTCATCAAAACCTTGACGTAGGTATAAAACCCCTTTATGTAGGATGAATTTTTCATTGATGTCATTATGGGTTTCCAAAGAAGAAATTATCCTCGACAATTTTCCATCGCTTCGTTGAAGATCGGCTATATTTTTTCTGTGCAAACTATGCGTACTAATAATACAGAATAATGAAGGTATTCATTTGACGAAGACAAACGGAAACAATCATAATAAACTATGAAAAACGATCATTAAAGTGATACACTCTCTGGACTTTCAACAAGCAATCAACACTTTTAATAGATTGTAACTGTTTATTTATTTTCAAAAAGAATATAAAGACAGTTATTATTACATTTATAAGAGTTTAGGGAAAGAAATAACAACCTTTTGTCGTAGTTATAACTCTCCGACCGAAAACAAATGTATATAATAAACGCTAGACGAAATGGGA